>NC_064826.1:124083171-124391695 GCF_024166365.1 Elephas maximus indicus
CAGAAAAGAATGCAAATATAGGGACAAGACTTAACATGTAGATATAAAAAGGATATAAGGGCTGTATGAAAGTATTTTTAGAAAGTATTTTAATCTTTTTAAAAGATTACTGGAATTTACTCATGTAAAAATGAGTAGAAACTAGCCACGTGGATAAGGGAAGAAGTGAGGGAAAACATCCAAGCTTTGGAGAGTGTAATATTCTTGGGCATGGAAAAGTAGCCTTATTTCCTGTGCTCAGACACGGCCGAGCTCACAACAGTCTGAGCAGGGAGGTATGTTGTCAGACAAGGTCCTTGAGAAGTGAAGCGTATCTCCTGCGAGGTGAGGCTGAGCTTGCACAGAACCATCCACTGCAGCTGGGTCTGAGATCAGAAACGGGGCAAGGGATGTGATGAGGAGTGCTGGTGTGTCTACTACATGGGGTTTGTGCTTGTGACTTTGGGACTAAGTTTACCTTGGTCACCAGGCATTCCCAGGAAGCCCAGAAGGTTCACCTGAGACCAAGATAAAAGCAGGATGGGGCCTGAAAGTGTCCAGCCAGAGGCCTGGGAAAGTAGAGAAGAATCAGAGAAAGGATGTGCCCTAGCTCCTGCTGACCCTGCTGGTCCCTCTGGACCTCACCGACCTAAGGAGAAGTCTGACCTTTGCTTCCTTTTTGAGATTGGGAAGGATCCTGACTCAAACACTGAGGACAGACAATCAGGATGGATAAATGGCTAATCACTGGGGGCAGACAAATCTGGGCTAGACAATGGTTTCTGAAACAAAAATTTGAATGCTTTTTAGCCAAATATATACATTTCCGTATGGTCTGCTGTTTTAGTTAGCTAGTGCAGCTATAACAGAACAAACAGACATTTATTCTCTTATAGTTCTAGTAGACTAGGAGTTCGAATTCAGGCAGCTCCAGGGGAAGGCTTTCTCTGTTAGCTTTTGAGAAAGGTCCCTGTTATCAACCTTCCCCTGGTCTAGGAGCTTCTCAACACAGGGAATCCAGGTCCAAAGGATGCGCTGTGCTTCTGGCTCTGCTTTCTTGGTGATATGAGGTCCCCCTGTCTCTCTGTTTGGTTCTTCCTAATACCTCAAATGAGATCAACTCAAGATAAAATCTAATCTTTTAGATTGAGTCCTACCTCATTAATATAACTGCCTCTAATCCCATCTCATTAACATCGTAGAGGTAGGATTTTCAACACATAGGAAAATCACATCAGATGACAAAATGGTAGACAATCACACGATACTGGGAAGCATCGCCTAGCCAAGTTGACACACATTTTAGGGGGACACAATTCAATTCATAACAACAGCTCTGACTGGGATCCAACAGAGAGTCCTAAACAGAGCAGGAGAAAAATGTAGAACAACAACAACAAAAACAAATTCACAAAAAGGACCAGACTTACTGGTCTAACAGAGACTGGAGGAACACCTGAGACTGGCTTTTATGTCTTAACTCCCTTCTGACCTGGCATTGAAGCCATTCCCAGAAACCACCTTCCAGCTAAACAATGTTGTTATTAGGTGCCATCGAGTTAGTTCTGACTCATAGCTATTCTATGAGAACGAAACACTGCCCGATCCCATGCTATCCTCACAATTGTTGTTATGCTTATGCCTATTGTTGTAGCCACTATGTCAATCCATCTCATTGAGGGTCTTACTCTTTTTCGCTGACCCTCAACTTTACCAAGCATGATGTCCTTCTCCAGGGACTGATTCCTCCTGATAACATATCCAAAATATGTGAGACATAGTCTAGTCATCATTGCTTCTAAAGAGCATTCTGGTTGTACTTCTTCCACTAAACAATAGACATACCCATAAAATAAACAGTAACGCCCAAGAGTAATGTGCTCCTTAGAAC
Organism: Elephas maximus indicus; assembly: GCF_024166365.1. Taxonomy (NCBI): domain Eukaryota; kingdom Metazoa; phylum Chordata; class Mammalia; order Proboscidea; family Elephantidae; genus Elephas; species Elephas maximus. Next base: position 124,085,042 of record NC_064826.1, read on the forward strand.
AATAAATTACATGAGATCAAAAGGGCAATATTTGCCCAGAAGTAAAGATGTGAAGGCAGGAAGAGGTAGAAAATCAGGAACGAAAGGTAACAGGGAATTCAGAGACAGAAATGGGAAGAGTGCTGACACATCTTGTGGGATGAAACCCAGGCCATTAAACAATTTATGTAAAACTATTGAATGTTGTTCTCACTGTTAGGTGCCATCAAGTTGGTTCCAACCCATAGCAGAACTAAACACTGCCTGGTCCTGTGCCATCCTCATGATGGTTATTATGCTTGAGCCCATTGCTGCAGCCACTGTATCAATCCATCTCATTGAGGGTATTCCTTTTTTTCACTGACACTCCACTTTACCAAGCATAATGGCCTCCTCCAGGGACTGGCCCCTCCTGAATACGTGTTTCCAAAGTATATGAGATGAAGCCTTGCCATCATCACTTCCAAAGAGCATTCTGGCTGTACTTTTCCAAGATGGATTTGTTCCTTTCAGCAGCCCATGGCATATTACAATATTCTTCACCAACAATGCAACTCGAAGGCGCCAATTCTTTTTCCATCTCGACTGGACAGCAACAGATTTGGGTTTTTTGTTTGTTTTATTCATTGTCCAGCTTTCACATGCATATGAGGTAATTGAAAACACGATGGCATGAGTCAGGTGCACCTTCGTCCTCAAAATGGCATCTTTGCTTTTTAACACTTTAAATAGGTCTTTTGCATCAGATTTGCCCAGTGCAATGCGTTGTTTGATTTCTTGACTGTTGCTTCCATGGGTGTTGATTGTAGATCCAAGTAAAATGAAATCCTTGACTACTTCAATCTTTTCTCCATTTATCATGAGGTTGCTTTTTGATCCAGTTGTGAGGATTTTTGTTTTCTTTATGTTGACGTATAATCCACGGTGAAGGTTGTAGTCTTTGATCTTCATTAGTAATTGCTTCAAGTCCTCATCACTTTAAGCAAGCAAGGTTGTGTCATCTGAATAACACAGTTTATTAATGAGTCTTCCTCCAATCCTGATGCCACATTCTCCTTCATATAGTCTATCTTCTTGGACTACTCATTCAGAATACAGATCAAATAAATATGGTGAAAGGATACAACACTGATGCACACCTTTCGACATTTTAACTATAGAGTGTCCGTTTGTTCTGTTTGAATGACTGCCTCTTGATCTATGTACGGGTTCCTCATGAGAACAATTAAGTACTCTGAAATTCCCATTCTTCCCAATATTATCCAGAATTTGTTATGACTCACACAGTCAAATGCCTTCTCATAGCCAATAAAACACAGTGAACATCTTTCTGGTATTCTCTGTTTCAGCCAGGATCCATCTGACATCAGCAATGATATCCCTTGTTCTCAGTCCTCTTCTGAATCCAGCTTGAATTTCTGGCAGTTCCCTCTCATTTCACTGCTGCAACTGCTTTTGAATGATCTTCAGCAAAATTTTACTTGCCTGAGATATTAATGTTATTGTTCAATAATTTCCGCATTTGGTTGGATCACCTTCCTTTGAAATGAGTGTAAACATGGATCTCTTTCAGTTGGTTGGCCCAGTAGCTGCCTTCCAAATTTCTTGGCAGAGATGAGTGACCACTTCCAGCATTGTGCCAGCTTTGTTGAAACATCTCAATTGGTATCCCATCAATTTTTGGAGACTTATTTTTAGCCAATGTCTTCTGTGCAGCTGTGCAGCGTGGACTTCTTCCTTCAGTACCTTCAGCACCATCAGTTCTTTATCATATGCTACTTTCTGAAATGATTTAATGTCAACCAATTCTTTTTAGTACAGTAGCTCCGTGTATTCCTTTCATTTTGTTTTGATGCTTCCTGTACTGTTCAGTATTTTAACCATAGAATTCTTCAATATTTCAAGTCAAGGCTTGAATTTTTTCTTCAGTTCTTTCAGCTTGAGAAATGCAGAGCATGTTCTTCCCTTTTGGTTTTCTAACTCCAGGTCTTTTTACCAAAAAAAAACCCCTTGCTGTCAAGTCGATTCCGACTCATAGTGACACCATAGGACAGAGTAGACTGCCCCATAGAGTTTCCAAGGAGCATCTGGTGAATTTGAACTGCCAAACTTTTGGTTAGCAGCTGAACTCTTATGCGTGTCATTATAATACTTCACTTTGTCTCACCGAGCCGCCCTTTGAAATCTTCTCATCAGCTTTTTTTGTCATCGTTTCTTCCGTTTGCTTTAGCTACTCGATGTTCAAGACCAAGTTTCAGAGTCTCTTCTGACATCTATTTTGGTCTTTTCTTTCTTTCCTGTCTTTTTTAATGACCTCTTGCTTTCTTCATGTATGATGTCCTTGATGTCATCCCACAATTTGTCTGGTCTTCGGTCATTAGTGTTCAGCGCATCAAATCTATTCTTGAGATGGTCTCTACATTTAGGTGAGATATACTCAAAGTTGTACTTTGGCTCTTGTGGACTTGCTCTAATTTTCTTTAGCTTCAACTTGAACTTGCATTGGGAACAATTGATGGTCTGTTCTGCAGTTGGCCCCTGGCCTTGTTGTGACTGATAATATTGAGATTTTCCATTGTCTCTTTCCACAGATGTAGTCATTTTGATTCCTGTGCATTCCATAAGGAGAGGTCCACATGCATAGTTACCATTTATGTTGTTGAAAAAAGGTATTTGCAATGAAGAAGTTGTTGGTTTTGCAAAATTCTATTATGTGATGTCTGACATCGCTTGTATCACCAAGGCTGCATTTTCCAACTACTGATCCTTCTTCATTTCCAACTTTTGCATTCCAATCACCAGTAATTACCAATGCATCCTGAATACATGTTTGATCAATTTCAGACTGCAGAAGTTGGTAAAAATTTTCAATTTCTTCATCTTTGGCCTTCATGTTTGGTGCGTAAATTTGAATAATGGTCCTATCAACTGGTCTTGTATTGATATTATCCTATCACTGACAACACTGTACTTCAGGATAGGTCTTGAAATGTTCTTTTTGATGATGTATGCAACACCATTCCTCTTCAAGTTGTCATTCCTGGCATAGTAGACCATACGATTGTCCTATTCAAAATGACCAATACCAGTCCAATTCAGCTCACTAATGCCTAGGATATTGATGTTTATATGTTTCATATTGTTTTTGATGATTTCCAATTTTTCTAGATTCATACTGTGTACGTTCCACATTCCAATTATTAATGGATATTGGCAGCTATTTCTTCTCATTTTGAGTCATGCCACATCAGTAAATGAAGGCCCGAAAAGCTTGATTCCATCAGTGTCATTAAGGTCGACTCTACTTTGAGGAGCCAGCTCTTCCCCATTCCTCTTTTGAGTGTCTTCCAACCTGAGGGGATCATCTTCTGGCACTATATCAGACAATATTCCACTCCTATTCATAAGATTTCCCTGGCTAATTTTTTCAGAAGTAGACCACCAAGTCCCTCTTTTTGGTCTGTCTTAATTTGGAAGCTCTGTTCAAACCTGTCTGCCATGGGTGACCCTGCTGATATCTGAATACTGATGGCATAGTTTCCAGCATCACAGCAGCATGCAAGCCCCCACAGTAGGACAAACTGACAGACTAGTGGAGGTAACCACTGAATAAGAATTTAATATGATCTGTGAACTTTCACCTAAAGCACAATGAAAAAAAAAGAAGAACATTTAAATTTCCAGTTTTCCATCCTCCATGTTATCCCTTTTTGCCCTCTGAACCATTTACACATTTATGTTCATTCGCTGGCCACTCTAGGTTTCTGAGCTTACAACTTCCATCAGAGAGGTGATAATGGAACTCTAGGATACACCAAGTCAGCTTGGGCAAGATCAAATTAAACAGATAAGAGGAAGAATAGTCAGAGGGAAATGAGGAAGCCCAGGACACAGCGTTGGTCACTAAACAGAGTGAGGAAGACACGCCTGAGGAAGATCAAGTGAGATTCATACTTAAAGCATCCATTGGGTGTTTCAGTTTCCGGTTGTCATCTAGCTGACTCCAACTCATGGCAGGCCCATGTATGTCAGAGTAGAACTGTGCCTGATAGGATTTTCAATGTCTAATTTTTCAGAAGTAGATTGCTAGACTTTTTTTCAGGGGTGCTTCTGGGTGGACTGGGACCTCTTATCTTCCAGTTAGCAGCTGAGTGAGTGTGGCACTAAAAACCAAGTCAGGTTCTATCTAGCATTTGCAATTCCTGTGGCATTGTCAGGAACTCTGAATTTTAAGAATCAAATTTAAGAATCAGTTATAATTATTGATTTCTCCACCAGGATTCAGATTAATAGAATTTAATTAATTTTATTTAAATGATCAAGAACAAAGTTTAGAGGCAGCACTCTAGATGGGTTTCCATCCCCTTTTTGTCTGATGTCAGTCTTTATGTGCACCTCCAGGCTGGACTGTCTTGATCCACTTTCCCCATTTGGATTCATTCCATTCTTGACCTTTCAAGCTCAATCCTCCAGCCTAGAACATCTTCCCACTGCCTTTGTTCAAAGTCGAGGTGATGTGAACTATTTCTGGAAAATTTTCTTTTTTCAGTTTCCCTAAGTCAGTTGGACACTTTGCTTGACAACATGTGTAATGCTAGACATTTTCTTTCCTCCAGTGCAGAGCATCAAAGCAGAGCTTCCTAACATTTGAAAATGGAAGAAAATTTGCAAAGATTACTCACCAGCAGCCTCCAAGGTGAGTGGATTGTCTGGTAATGGTGCCTGGGGGAGCAAGAGGGTGGATTCATTCAAACTTTATGTAATTCTCCTAAAGAAGGAGACCTTTTTCTTCCTTCCTGAATGGGGAGGAACTGAGACTACCAGGGAAAAGATGAGTTTTTGGAACCTCCATTCCATCTTGTCTGCACCTGTCCCTGCTGATTCTCTCTGTGAGATGAGCCCCAAGGAATCTGTAAGCTTAATCTTTTCACGGTCTTTTTCCCAACTACCAGTGTGCAGTTGGTTATCTGGATAAGAATGGTTGCAAACATCTGTAAAATAATTTATCTTCAGATGTGTGTAAGAATCACATCTGTAGCAGCCTATGTATTCATTATCTCATTTTATTCATACAAGTATCGTGTATAATGATAGCAATGATAATAAAATTATTTATTTTGTATTCTGTTCCACGCAGTGTCCTAGAGACTTTTGCTACCTAATTGGATTCCCTCAAACCCTATAATGAAGCTATTTTATTATCCCCATTTTTCATATACTAAAAGTAAACTCCAGATAGATTATATTCCTTAAGCAAGGGCATCCAGCTTGTTAAGGTCATGCCGTGTTTTGGCTATAGAGCTGGTGTGAAAAATCAGGTACCTAATGTATCACTTTGTGGTTATTTTATGATACCAAACCAAAAACCCTGTTGCCATTGAGTCGATTCCGACTCATGGTGACCCCGTGTGTTACAGAACAGCACTGCTTCATAGTGTTTTCTTGGCTGTCATCTTTTTGGAAACAGATTACCAGACCTTTCCTCCATGGTGCCATTGAGTGGGTTCAAACCATCAACCTTTAGGTTGGCAGTGGAGCTTAAGCCATTTGCACCACTCAGGGTCTTGCTTTCATTGTACCAGGTTGCTGTAAACGTGCAATACTTTGCAAATGGTATTGTGCACAAGAATTGGGAATCTGGTTAAAATGCAAATTCCCATTCAGGTCTGGTGTGACACCCAGTGATTCAGATTTCTACCAAACTCCTGGGTGATGCTGATGTTATTGGTTTAAGAACCACACTTTGAGTAACATAGTTATAGGAAACTGGAGCTGTCACCCTAGTCTTTTCAGTTCCCATTTTGAAGTTATAACCATTTCCAAAGGAGGGTATTTGCCACCTGGTCCTCATCTTCTTGTTTGCTCTGAACAGCCTGTAAGCAACCTCTTTGAATGGGCAATTACTGAGCTGGGGCCTGGAGAACCTCAGAGAACCTGAGTTACAGGGCCAGTACCAGAATTCCTCTTCCTGGGCACTGAGGTTGCAATAAAGAAGCCAGAGCCCTAGATCGCTAAGGCAGCCTTACTTGGCATGGGAAAGTCATTCTATGAAGCAGGAGAAGGGATGCATTTTTTTTTATTTCAAAAGATTCATAGTTTTCATTAGATTATCATAGCATTGTATATCCTTAGGAACCATTTACAAGATACTTAAAATAACGAAAGAACTACTTAACTCGCCAAAAGCTCAAAATACACCAATAACCACTTTTTATAATTTTCATGTATTTACAATGACTTTTTAAACTAGATGAAGACATCAACTGGTGGATAAAACTGTTGAGATCATAGTGCATTTTTTGATTTATGGGCTGTATTTAGTTTAAAATTCTGTCAGCAGCTTCTCCCTGTGTTATTAAGGAATACTTGTATACATCATTTTTGATAGCTAAATAATTTCCATTGTATGTCCCTGTTATAATTTTTTAAACTGTTCCCATATTGCTGTCTTTTTAAGTTTTTTTCCTCAAGTTTTCACTGTTATGATCAAAACTCAGTAAATATGGTGTGCGTTTTTAGCTGTTTCCTTATAATAAACTCCTAAGGTCAAGTTACTGCAGTAATGGTTTTAAACATGTTAAAGACTTTTGTTATATATTGCCAGGTTGCTCTCCAGAGGTGCTATTTCCAGAAAGGAAGTTACAAAGGTCTATTCTTCTAGACGAGACCCTGGTTTCAAGCTCCGGCAGCATCTTCTTCCTCTGGGACATTCACACTATGCCCCAGCTCTTTGCTCTGCAGTTGTTTTCTTAGTCGTTCCTCCCTCTCATTACCAGAAAAGTGGCAGTGGAGTACCAATTTGGTTCTTAATGCACTTTTACTAATTGCACCGTATGTTACACATTTGGGTCTCAGTAGCTTTGGATTCTGTTTGTGTGTCTTCAGGGAAGGAAATGAAAATGAGCCAACAGAGAAGTGAACGAGTGAGGTAGGAATCCTGACTCTGTGCCTCCAGCTGCAAACTCTCTCCCTGTAGACAATCCCAGAGATGTGCAGACAGAAACTGGGGACAAACACCCACCCAAGATTGCCTTTTTGGTCCATTTTCATTGTCTGGTAATTTAATTGCAGTTAAATTGAACTGCATTTAAATTGCCTGTAATTTAATTGTGGACACTTCTCAACTCCTATCTCGTTAGTTTGTGGAGCTGCTGCTTAGAGCCGAACCTTGTGGCCATAAGGTGGAGGACCCTGGGCCACCCATGCCTGCAAAAGAAGAAGGCACATGGGAGAGGCAGTGGGGTAGGTGGAGGTTTGGGGAGGAATCGAGCCCAAATCTACAGAGCAGGCTCAGCATGGTGGGAGAAAGATCTGGAAGCACAAATCTAAACTGTCTGCAGTGTGATCTGAGCTGGCCAGACCCAGGAAGCTTTGATCTGAATCCCTTACTGAGCCCTTATCTTAGTCACAAAGGGCACTTGCCCTGGGCTCACTGAACCCCTACAAAAGCCTAGGTGTGAACTCTGACTCTGGTCACCAAGTAGAATGGAACCTGGCAACCATCTGAGCCTTAATTCTGACCAAAAGCAGCCCTGAATATCCATCCAAGTACTACTTATTGCATGCTTATAGAATGTGTGATTACAAGTCAGTCTATAACTTCAGAGCATCATCACCTCTACTTAATCTTCGTGCAAGATTTAATGAGATACTATGATTGCCTGGTGAGTGCAGCTCCTGTAACAGCTATAATTTCACCGCATCCCACACCCTGCGCACCCCGTCAGGGCCGGGGAACTTCAATCTTTTCAGGGTGTGGGGAGGGGCTCACGTACGTCTCTCTAGCAGTGCCCTCAGAGGTGGTCTTGCATGCACATTTCTCTGAGTCTAACAGCTGTCACAGCCTTCTAGGCCCCTCACTGCTCTGCCCGCCAGCCACCTCCCCGTTATCTCCACAGCCTCCCTCTTTCTTTACTCCAAAAGAAGAGTTCTTCCCTTCTTCAGCTTCTCTCCACACTCACAGCCATTTCCTCTAGGAGCAGATACCCTGAGCTCAGAGACGATGGCCTGTCAGTAGCAAAAACTGGAAGTTAACTACCTCCCCCAAAGGCAAGGATGCTCTTTAATATTGAACAATGCGCCCCAACCTGGGACACATGTGGGTGGAGGAAGTCGCCTGTCAGTGACTCCACCTGACCATTCCTGGTTCATTTATGACTCAGCCATCGGTGTGGGTTCCTAGTGGCTCCTAGTGGCAGAAGATAGCCAATGACATCACTAACCCAGTGTTCCTCTTCAAGGAGAAGTTCCCTGGCCTTCTGAACATTTCTGCTTTTGTGTGATATCTCAATTCTGGCCCCATCCCACCAGGCACCAATCCCCGGAGTTCATAGATATCGCCCAATAACTCAAAGGTGATTCTGAATTCTGACTGGAGCACCGGCTGCCGTGTCTCCCTGAGACTGCCTCAGAAGGAACTGCTCATCTCTCTGCTGGAGATGTGAGGGATGGTGGCATGGGCCAATTCCCTTCCTATCCACAGAGAACTGGGCCAGCAGGACCACCAGAATGGGGTCCCCTTTGGTTAAAAACAGACTGACCCAGACTCACGGACTTTGCCATCAGGAGGAGAGCCATGCTGTCTTCCTTATACAAAGTAATGGAAAGGAATAGAGAGTTCGTAGTTATGCATTTAATGCTAAAAACAGCTGTGTTAACTCAGTTTTATTATTTCCACTTGTTTCATTAAGAAACTCAAGCTCAGGGATCTTAAGGAAATCATGCAAGCCCACACAGCTCCTGACAGAATTGGGGTTTGAAAAAACAATTTCTGCATTTCAAAGACCATGCTTTTGTTACTGGAATAAGGTTCTTGACTCTCACTGGTCAAGAATGAGCAGGAAAGACACATAGTTTTTCACAGGAGCAAAGCTTTATTGAAGAGGCTTGCAAGCAGAGATGAGGAGGGCCTAGAGCAACACTTACCCTCATCTCACAGAACAAAGGACAGGCCCGAGTTTTTAAAAGTTCTAGGGTGGTAAAAGATTCATGTTTATTCATAGACACAGGCAGGGATATGTTAACTAAGGTGCACGTGCAACAGCTTTCCAAGATGGCTCCTGTCCCAGAGGCCTCTGGGATTCGTAGAAGGACTTATTATGGTGTATCATGCCTGCATAGTCTCCCTCTCTCTGGGTTTGGTTCCCCAACTGGGGCTGTAGCCCCTCACTGCCCCGGTGGAAGGTCACACAGCGGTCATAAGTGGGTGTTCTGTGCATGTCCCTTGGGCTGGTTTTCTCCAGCTGCTTCTGAAAGGCAACTTTAAAGAAGTTTGTGGCTGTTTTTAGATAGCCTGACCCATTGTTCTGCGGAATGGCTTTGTTTCTGTGCCCTGGCCCATTTCCTGTTACTTTGCTTGCAGATTTGGGGACCCCTCTGTTCACTGTCTAAGTCTCTAAGTTCCACACTCAACCCCCTATTACCTTCTTGATAGTATAGTCTGTTTCTCTTTTACTTGCTTCTCCTCTAATGACACCAGTCTCTTTGCTATTTCTCAAACAGGCACCCTCTGATCTCAGGGCCTTTGCTCCCTGTCATACTTTCACATACAGAAAGTCACAAATCAGTGTATGTTGAATAAAAGAATGAATGCCGATTTTTATGTCTCAGTGATACATTTAACTGGGTTTTCTGCCCTTGTCCCTGGCTGGTATGCCTAGAACTTTAAAGGAAGATGGGACCTTACAGACCTGGGTCAACACCCATGCCTCAGGGAATGGGAAACCTAGGTTCCGCTACTTCTGTGACAAGCAGGAGAGGTTTTCTAGGACAAAGTTGATGTGAAAGAAGAGTAAAAGCACAGGTTTTGCAACAGACTTTAGACAAGTTTCTTAGCCACCTTCAAACTTCTGTTACCTTATTTGTAAAATGAGAATAATAATAGTTGCCATTCAGGGCTAGGAAAATAATTAAATGAAAGTACACTTTGAAAAAGAAAGTACACTATGCTATAAAGGTTTAATGAGAAAATGTCCTCACCTGCAGAGTTTGTCTGAAATATTAAAAAAAAATGGAACCCAGATCCAGTACCTTTATAATCTGTCTCCCCTTCCTTCTTTGCCTAGGGCTTTGCTGCAGCCAGCCTGCTGCTCACTTCTCTCAGTTTCTCATTCCCTACCCTTGAGCACACACGGCCCATGCTTCTACCCTCTGTGCCCTCTCTTTTCCACTACTTTCTCTTTGTCCAAACTGATTCCAGTCTCAGAGAACACCGGCTTTTCCGGTCCAACACCCATGGATCTCTGCCTTCTTTATTACTTCTTCTGTAGTTGGTGGCTAACTGTGATGGTTCATCTTATATGTCAATTTGGGTATGCTATGACTCTTGATGGTTTAGCCAGATGCTGGACTAGTTGCTGTTCTGTAATGTAATGTAATCACCATTCAGGATGTGATCTGATGTGATCAACTAATAATTTGAAAGGGGCATTTCCTTGGGGGTGTGGTCACCCTCCAAAATATAAATGGATTTTCAGGCAGAGCTCACGCTTTCTCAACCCTGTGCTTTTCCTGTTGCCTGACCTCCGGATCTTGGGACATAAGACTGCAGAAGTCTCCGACCTGCCACCTGACCTACAGATTTTGGATTCATCAGCCCCATGTCCCAAAAGCCAGCAGAAGCCTCCAGCCTGCCAACTGACCTACAGATTTGGGACTTGCCACCCTCACAACTGCATGAGCCATTTATTTGAAGTAAATTTCTCTATACTTTATTTATATACATCTATGTCTCACTGCTTTTGCTCCTCTAAAGAATCCAACTTAGACACTAGCCAATAGCTCTGAACAGTGCTTGATAAATCCAGCAGTTTTAGGTTGTTTACCTGAAGGTTTCTAAGACCCTCATGGCAGAACTTTTAGTTCCAACAGAGCTGAGCACAGGCTTTGGCTCATAAGAGTAACACCACACACACCCTTATCCTCTAATAATTCCCAGCCCAACATAGTCTAGAACAACCCGTAAAACATGGGTTGGGGGGGAAATAAAGGGAGAGATTTATGTCTTCTATTGCTATGTTCCTCTTTTTCATGTTACCATCACCTACCACCATTACGCACACGAACACTCACACTCAAACACACATTCACACGTACAATCACATACACCAACCCCATGCATCCACAGTCCCACATACATACACATAATCTCACTCACATGCACACACACACACTCTTTCGAACATACTCACATTCATATAAATACACTCACATACACTCACACACATTCTCATTCATATTCACATACACACACACACTCACACTCACACTTGTAACTTAGCAAGCTGGAGCCCAGGACTGGGCTAATTGCACCACAGAAGTCTCATAGCCTTTTGGCAAGCCTCTTGCGATGAACTCAGATTTTGCCCATGCCCTAATTTATCAGAACAGTTCACACTAGTGTTATCATTGTCTGATGACTCAAAGATGTTGACTCCTTACTGAGTGAGTGTGCTTGCCACTGATGGAAAGGTTTGGTCAGCAGCATGAGGTAAGCATGATGCAGAAGAGGAGGTAAGAAAATGATACTCTGAGCTATGGCTCTCCCGATGTTGGAGGATTGAGAGAAAATTTGAGCCCAAATGTTTTTCAGAAACTTCTACAAGGCTTGGTTTAAACACAGGCCCGTGCCAAAGCCACACACGTAAAATCTGACAGAACACACTTAATTTGCCCCACTTGGAACAGTCTTTCAGTTATTCTAAATTGCCTCAGAGACAATGGAAAGGGGAGTCAGAGTAAAATCATATTACCTCTGATTCAATTTCTTTCTCTGTTTCATGGATCATAGATTTAGGTTATTTTAAAAACTGCTGTGCAAGAAGAAAAGACAAGAAATTCAATATAATAACACTAGTAACATGACTGAATGGAGCTGTGAAAACTCCTTCTATTTCCCCTCCCTCCCCCCTTCCTTTTTCCTATCCACCCTTTCCTCTTTTACTGAATAAAATTTATCCAGCACGAGGTCACAAAGTATGTACTGAGAATAACGCTGTAAACCACCTTCCTGTAGTTCATAGGCCAGTTGGCAAAGAGAACAAGCAGTTTCAGACAAGAGTTTTGTCAATATCTTCTCCCAGCTCTGTCTTCTTGTTCTTTCCGTAATTACTATCAAGTTACTGTTAAGGATTGAATTGTGTGCCCTTAAAGCCCCCCCCCCAAACACACACACATACACAAAAAACAAACCCATTCCTGTTGATTCTGACTTATAGTGACCCTACAGGACAGAGTTGCACTGCCCCATAGGGTTTCGGAAGAGCAGCTGGTGGAAACTGGTGACATTTTGGTTAGCAGCTGAGCTCTTAACCACTGCACCACCAAGGCCCCAAAGAAGGATCAGTATTTGGAAAATAGTATGTTCAAATTCTAACTCTCAGTACTTGTTAACATGACTTTGTTTCAAAAGAGGGCCTTTGAAGATGTTATCGGTTAAATTTAACATGAAGTCACACTGGAGTAGGATGGGTCCTAATTCAATATGACTAGTGTTTTATAAAAGAAGAAAAGAGACACAGACAGCTAGGGGAAAGATGGCCATGTGAAGACTGAGACCGAGATTGAAATTATGCATCTACACATCAAGGAATGCTAAAGAACATTGGACTTCACCAGAAGCTAAGAGAACTGCATGGAAAAAACTCTCCCTCAGAAGGAATCAACACAGCTGATATTCTGGTTTTGGACTTATAGTCTCCAGAACTGTGAAACAATAGATGTTCTTATTAGCCGACGAGTTTGTGGTACTTTGTTACAGCAGCTCCAAGAAACTAATACAGTAACGTTCAGATTCAGTGACATCAAAAGGATGAAAGTCTTCCAGAAAGAGAAGGGTTAAGCAAGGGAAAGCAGATTATACCAGACAGGACTGAAGACAATTCTGAATCTTAAAATTCTTCAGTCTTCATTCTTTTTTTGTAATATTGTTTTTAATATGCTTTCTTCTTTTTTTTTTTTAAATTTTTATTGTGCTTTAAGTGAAAGTTTACAAATCAAATCAGTCTCTGATACAAAAATTTTTATACACCTTGCTATATACTCCTAATTTCTCTTAATGAGACAGCACACTCCTCCCCTCCACTGTCTCTTTTTGTGTCCATTCCTCCAGCTTCTGACCCGCTCCGCCCTCTCATCTCCCCTCTAGACAGGAGATACCAACATAATCTCATCTGTCTACTTGATCCAAGAAGCTCATTCTTCACCAGTATCATTTTCTAGCCCATTGTCCAGTCCAATCCCTGTCTGAAGAGTTGGCTTTGGGAATAGTTCCTGTCTTGGGCTAACAGAAGGTCTGGGGACCATGACCACCGGGGTCCTTCTAGTCTCAGTCAGACCATTAAGTCTGATCTTTTTATGAGAATTTGGGGCCTGCATCCCACTGCTTTCCTGGTCCCTTAGGTGTTCTCTGTCAGGACAGTCATCGGTTGTAGCTTGGTACCATCTAGTTCTTCTGGTCTCAGGCTGATGTAGTCTCTGGTTCATGTGGCCCTTTCTGTCTCTCAGGCTCATAATTACCTTGTGTTTTTGGTGTTCTTCATTCTCCTTTGTTCTAGGTGGGTTGAGACCAGTTGATGCATCTTAGATGGCCACTTGCTGGCATTTGAGACCCCAGATGCCACTCTCCAAAGAGAGATGCAGAATGTTTTCTTAATAGATTTCATTATGCCAATTGACTTAGATGTCCCCTGAAACCATGGTCCCCAGAATCCTGCCCCTGCTAAGCTGGACTTCAAAGCATTCAGTTTACTCAGGAAATTTCTTTGCTTTTGGTTTAGTGCAGTTGTGCTGACCTCTCCTGTATTGTGTATTGTCTTTCCCTTCACCTAAAATAGTTCTTATCTACTACCTAATTAGTGAATACCCCTCTCCCTCCCTCCCCCTTCTCCTAACCATCAAAGAATATTTTCTTCTCTGTTTAAACCACTTCTCGAGATCTTATAATATGTGTCCTTGTGCAACTGACTAATTTCACTAAGCACAATGCCTTCCAGATTCCTCCATGTTATGAAATGGTTCACAGATTCATCACTGTTCTTTATTGATGCATTGTATTCCATTGTGTGAATATACCATAATTTATTTATCTGTTCATTCATTGATGGGCACCTTGGTTGCTTCCATCATTTTACTATTGTAAACAGTGCTGCAATGAACATGAGTGTGCATATATCTGTTCGTGTAAAGGCTCTTATTTCTCTAGGATATATTCCAAGGAGTGGGATTGCTGGATCCTATAATAGTTCTATTTCTAGCTTTTTAAGGAAGTGCCAAATCGATTTCCAAAGTGGTTGTACCATTTGACATTCCCACCAACAGAGTATAAGTGTTCCAGTCTCTCCACAACCTCTCCAACATTGATTATTTTGTGTTTTTTGGATTAATGCCTGCCTTGTTGGAGTGAGATGGGCCCTCATTTTAGTTTTGATTTGAATTTCTCTAATGGCTAATGATTGTGACCATTTCCTCATGTATCTGTTAGCTGCCTGAATGTTTTCTTTAGTGAAGTGTCTGTTCCTATCTTTGCCCATTTTTTTAATTTGGGTTATTTGTCTTTTTGTAGTTGGGTTCTCGCAGTATCACGTAGATTTTAGAGATGAGACACTGATGGGAAATGTCATAGCTAAAAACTTTTTCCCAGTCTGTAGGTAATCTTTTACTGTTTTGGTGAAGTCTCTGGATGAGCATAGGTGTTTGATTTTTAGGAGCTCCCAGTTATCTAGTTTCTCTTCTGCATTGTTAGTAATGTTCTGTATACTGTTTATGCCATGTATTAGGGCTCTAATGTTGTCCCTATGTTTTCTTCCATGATCTTTATTGTTTTAGATTTTATATTTGGGTCTTGATCCATTTTGAGTTCTTTGTGAATGGTGTCAAGTATGGTTCTTGTTTCTTTTTTTTTTGCAGATGGATATATACTTATGCCAACACCATTTGTTAAAAAGACTGTCTTTTCCCCGTTTAAGTGAGTTTGGGTCTTTCTCAAATATCAGCTTCTCATATGTGGATGGATTTATGGCTGGATTCTCAATTCTGTTCCATTAGTCTATGTACCTGTTTTTGTACCTATACCAGGCTGTTTTGACTACTGCGGCCGTATAATACATTCTAAAATCAGGTAGAGTGAGACCTCCCACCTTATTCTTCTTTTTCAGTAATGCTTTACTTATCCCAGGCCTTATTCCCTTCCATATGAAGTTGGTGATTTGTTTCTCTATCTCATTAAAAAATGTCAGAATTTGGATCAGAATTGCATTGTATCTATAGATCACTTTGGTAGAATAGACATTTTTACAATGTTAAGTCTTCTTATCCATGAGCAAGGTATGTTTTTCCACTCATGTACGTCTCTTTGGTTTTCTTGCATTAGTGTTTTGTAGTTTTCTTTGTATAAGTCTTTTACATGTCTGGTAGGATTTATTCCTAAGTATTTTATCTTCTTGGGGGCTACAGTAAATTTTATTGGCGATTTCATCTTCGAAGTTCTTTTTATTGGTGTAGAGGAACCCAACTGATGTTTGTATGTTTATCTTGTACCCTGATCCTTTGCTGAACTCTTACATTAGTTTCAGTGGTTTTCTTAAGGATTCCTTAGGGTTTTCTCTGAATAAGTTCATATCAAATGTAAATAGATATACTTTCACTTCTTCCTTGCCAATTTGGATGCCCTTTATTTCTTTACCTAGCTTAATTGTTCTGTTAGGAGCTCCAGCACAATGTTGAATAAAAGTGGCGATAAAGGTATCCTTGTCTGGTTCCCGATCTCAAGGGGAATGCGTTCAGACTGTCTCCATTTAGGATGATGCTGGCTATTGGTTTTGTATAAATGTCCTTTATTATGCTAGGTAATTTTACTTCTATTCCTATTTTGCTGAGAGTTTTTATCATGAATGGGTGTTGAACTTTGTCAAATGCCTTTTCTGCATCAATTGATAAAATCATGCGATTTTTTTTGTTTTATTTATGTGGTGGATTATATTAATTGTTTTTCTCATGTTGAACCATCCCTGCATACCTGGTATGAATCCCAATTGGTCATGGTGAATTATTTTTTTGACATATTGTTGAATTCCATTGGCTAGAATTTTGTTGAGGATTTTTGCATCTAAGTTCATGAGGGATATAGGTCTGTAGTTTTCTTTCTTTTTTTTTGTGGTGTCTTTACCTGGTTTTGGTATCAGGGATATGCTGGCTTCATAGAATGAGTTTGGCAGTATTCTGCCTTTTTATACGCTCTGAAATACCTTTAGTAGTAGTGGTGTTAACTGTTCTCTGAAAGTTTGATAGAACTCTGCAATGAAGCCATCCGGGCTAGGATTTTTTGTTGTTGTTGGGAGTTTTTTAATTACCTTTTCAATCTCTTCTTTTGTTATGGGTCTATTTAGTTGTTTTCCCTCTGTTTGTGTTAGTTTAGGTAGGTAGTGTGTTTCTAGGAACTCACCCATTTCTTCTAGGCTTTCAAATTTGTTAGAGTACAATTTTTCGTAGTAATCTGATAAGATTCTTTTAATTTATTTGGGTGTGTTGTAATATCGCCCATCTCATTTCTCATTTGGGTTATTTCTTTCCTCTCCTGTTTTTTTTTTTTTTTTTTGTCAGTTTGGCCAGCGGTTTATCAATTTTGTTCATTTTTGCAAAGAACCAGCTTTTGGTCTTGCTAATTCTTTCAATTGTTTTTCTGTTTTGTATTTCATTTAATTGTGCTTTAATTTTTTTTTAATTTGCTTTCTTCTGGTGCCTAAGGGTTTCTTTCGTTGCCCTCTTTCTATTTGTTCAAGTTGTAGGCATAATTCTTTGATTTTGGCCCTTTCTTCTTTTTGTGTGTGTGCATTTATTGATATAAATTGACCTCTGAGCACTGCTTTCCCTGTGTACCAAAGGTTCTGATAGAAAGTGTTTTCATTCTCATTGGATTCCATGAATTTCTTTATTCCTTCCTTAATTTCTTCTATAACTCAGTCTTTTTTGAGCAGGGTATTGTTCAGTTTCCAAGTGACTGATTTCTTTTCCTGCTTTTTCTGTTATTGATTTCTACGTTTATGGTCAGAGAAGATGCTTTGTAATATTTCAATATTTTGGATTCTGTTAAGGCTTGCTTTATGACCTAATATGTGGTCTATTCTAGAGAATGTTCCATGTGCACTAGAAAAGAAAGTATACTTGGTTGCTGTTGGGTAGAGTGTTCTGTATATATCTATAAGGTCAAGTTGGTTGATTGTGGCATTTAGATCTTCTGTGTCTTCCTTGAGCTTCTTTCTGGATGTTCTGTCCTTCACCAAAATGGTGTGTAGAAATCTCCTTCTATAATTGTGGAGCTGTCTATCTCAGGTTTTGATGCTCTTAGAGTTTGTTTTATGTATCTTGCAGCCTAGTCATTGTGTACATAAATGTTTAATATGGTTATATCCTCCTGGTATATTGTCCCTTTAATCATTATATAGTGTCCTTCCTTATCCTTTGTGGTGGATTTAACTTTAAAGTCTATTTTGTCAGAAATTAATGGTGCCACTCCTACTGTTTTTTAACCATTTTTTGCTCAATATGTTTTTTTCTATCCTTTGAGTTTTAGTTTGTTTGTGTCTCTAAGTCTAAGGTATGTCTCTTGTAGACAGCATATAGAGGGATCATTTTTTTTTTTTAATCCATTCTGCCACTCTCTTTCTCTTTATTGGTGCATTTAGCCCATTTACAATCAGTGTAATTATGGATAGGCATGAGTTCAGTGCTGTCGTTTTGATGTCTTTTTTTGTGTGTTGTTGACAGTTTCTTTTTCCCACTTAAATTTTTGTGCTGAGTAGTTTATCTTTATATATTATCTTCTCCTGTTATTTGTTGTTGATTTTGTTTCTGCTGAGTCTATTTTTTTCTTGTATTTTATTTGGATGTGTAGGATAGTTAGTCTCTTTTGTGGTTACCTTAATATTTACTCCTATTTTTCTAAATTTAAACCTAACTTTTATTTCTTTGTATCACCTTGTCTTCCTCTCCATGTGACAGATGTGTGACTACATTTCTCTGTCCCTCTTTATTGTTTTACTGTTGTCTTCTTTTACGTAATAATATCTCTGTTTCCCTGTTTCTAGCATTTTTTTGTTTTTTTAAATCTTGATTTATTTTTGCAATTTCCCTGTCTGGGTTGACATCTGATTGCTCTGCCCAGTGTTCTAGTCTTGGTTCGATACCTGATGTTATTGATTTTCTAAGCAAAGAAATTCCTTTAGTATTTCTTGTAGGTTTGATTTGGTTTTTATGAAATCCATACTTCTGTTTAACTGGAATGTCCTTATTTCGCCTTCATATTTGAGAGAGAGTTTTGCTGGATATGATTCTTAGCTGGCAATTTTCTTCCTTCAGTACTTTATATAAGTCATCCCATTGCCTTCTTGCCTGCATGGTTTCTGCCGAGTAGTCGGAGCTTATTCTTATTGACTCTCCTTTACAGGTGCCTTTTTGTTTATCCATTAAAAAAAAAAAAAATTTTTTTTTGTTTTTTGTTTATCCATAGCTGCTCTTAAAATTCTCTCTTTATCTTTGGTTTAGGCAAATTTGATTATAATATGTCTTAGTGACTTTCTTTTATAATTTACCTTATGTGGAGTTCAATGAGCATCTTAGATAGATATCTTCTCACCTTTCTCTATATCAGTGAAGTTTTCTGCCAACAAATCTTCAACAATTCTCTCTGTATTTTCTATTATCCCTCCCTGTTCTGGTACCACAATCACTCATAGGTTATTTATCTTGATAGAGCCCCACAAGATTCTCAATGTTTCTTTATTTTTTTTAATTATTTTATCTGATTTTTCTTCAAATAAATGGTGCCAAGTGCTTTATCTTCAAGGTCACAAATTCTGCCTTCTACTTGCTCAGTTCTGCTCCTCTGACTTTCTACTGAATTGTCTAATTCTGCAATTTTATTGTTAATCTTCTTTCTTTCTGATTGTTGTCTCTCTAAGGATTCTTGCAGTTTATTATTTTTTTTCATTATGTTCTTGAATAACCTTTTTAATTCCTTCATCTACTTTATCTGTGTGCTCCTTGGCTTTTTCTGCGTATTGCCTGATCTCCTTCCTAATCTCGTTCCTGATGTCTTGAAGAGTTCTGTATATTAACTTTCAAATTCTGCATCTGATAATTCCAGGAAGGCACCTTTATCCAGAAGATTCATTTATTCTTTGTTTTGGGAGCTTGTTGAGGTGATCATGGTCTATTTCTTTATGTGGTTGGATATTGACTGTTGTCTCCGAGCCATCTATAAGTTATTGTATTAGTTTATGTTTGCTTACTGTATCCTAGCTTCTTGCTTTGTTTTGTTTTCATATGTTCAAATGGGTTGCTTGAGTGAGCTAGCTTGATTATTTTTGCCTTTGGAGCTCTGGTGTTATCAGGTATATCAGTCCAGGAGTCCATTCACTTTTCTTGTATGAATTCAGCTTAGGTGTCCAGGTAGCTGATCATCAAGTGTGTGGTGCAGACTCTGTCCTAGAGTCTTAAAGGGGCAGGAGTGATTGGTGTAGATACCAGTATCTGGTTGCAGTAGGAGGTCACATTCTGAGCAAGGCAGGGGGCTGATAATCATCCCCTAAGTGTCTCTCAGTAAAGCACATCCTTCTTCCCTAGAGTGTATAGCTGGGTGGGTTCTGCTGATGGACCACGAGCACCCAATATTTTTAGTTGTAAGGACTGGCAGCTACCAGTTATCCTTGGACCCCTGTCGCGGGCAGCTGGATAACCTGAATGGAGCCACCAGTCCTTAGGCCCCAGATGTGGATAGGCAAGGACCCTGTTTAATAGGGAAAGCAGTGTCAAATATCAAAGATCCACCTCTCCACCACACAGCTGAAACAGTTGTAGTCTGTCCACAAGGGCTTATTCTCCTGAAATAGGCCCACACTGGTCCATGCAGTGGAGAAAGGTATTTAAATTCCACGGGCTGTTTATGCCTGGACAGGAGCTGCTTCTGTCCTGAGCTCCCTAGGTTAGTGAGGTTGGCATATAATTTTCCCCCAGTTGCAAATTTGTTCCTCCTCCGAGGCTGGGAGGATGGCTTCAGGCACTCAACAGGGCGTATCTCAGGCCCAGGGAAATCAACAGCCACTGGAGCCAGCTTGGGGCTGCATGGCGTGGTAAAATATAAACAAGTACTTAGCTTTTGCTGTGAGCGCCATTGTTTTCTGGTTCCAGAGATGTGAGTGGGCTGTGTGGCTGGCTGCTTCTGCCTGAGGAAACTGTGGCTGAATGCTACTACCAGCCCACTGCAGCTGCTGCCAGAGATGGTGCCTGAGAGATCCCAGTGATTCAGGTCCAGTAACTCTTCTCCACTTCTGAACTGTCTCTCCCTCCCCCTGCCACTCAGTCCATTTTCCAACTTTGCCTTTGATGTTCAGGCCTCCTGTTTGTCATAAATATAATATTTCACTTGTTTTTTTTTGGGGGGGGTGTTTGTATGATAGAATCGCAGGAAGTGTCTGGATATTCTGCCATCTTGGCCCCATATGTTTTCTTCTTATACAAAAAATAAACCGCTTAGAAATATTACAAAACAAAGTTGATGTCTCATATTTACCAAATTCTTACTTGGTTGCCAGGCCCTGAGCACAAGAGTTGGGCGTGAATTACTCATCTCATTGCTTTCTCATAATAACTCTTTGAGGTTACTGTTATCACTCTTCCATGTTTTCTAGATAAGGAAACTGAGAGTTGGAGAGATTGAGCAACTTATCAATGTGGCAGAGTAAGTAAGTAACATAGCAGTCCAGAATTCTAAATAAGTTCTGTTATCTTCAGATTGTAGGGTGTTGACTATTACCCTATTCTTCCAAGAAAAAAGGGACTGTTTAATTCCTTTATGGTTACTTTGGTAGCACAAGTGTTTATTTCTAATATATACAGCACTTGTTTTGGTCCAATTACACTGGGTTTCACTTATAGACCAACATTTAATAATATTGACTGTATTAGAACATCTTATGTTAGTCCAGGTTCCAAAAGTTTTACCAAGAATAGATAATATTATGAAATTATTTTTCAGAAACTGCTGAGATTATTTTTGATCTACAACTGTGGTTTCAATAAATTTGTGACTATTGAACTTCCTTCCATTTCTAGGCAAGTTGATATCAGAGTGAATGAAAGAAATATGACTCTTCCTCACAATGATAAATCCAACTGGAGAGATACATATCCCTCCTCCCCCTGCTCTCAGGAGAAATAGATAATAAGTAAATAATCACAATATTTAAAAATATGATCATTACCAAAAAGGGAATACACAGATTCTTGTGATAAGGAATAACAGGAAGGAGTTGTTGCTACTTCCATAAGGTGTTTTGAGGAGAATTTCTGAAAGGGATATTTAAGCTGAACATTAAAGGAAGGGAAATTGTTGGTCACGTGAAAAGCTGTGTCAGTTGAAGTCAGAAATATGGCAGGTGCAACTATCCTAAGGCCAAGTTCTAGGAAGCATCACTATATCTCTTAATTGGAGAGACAGACAGGGACCTGACCAGGACGTAGTAGTAACACAGTGTTTCATGCTAAACAGTGGGAAGCCTCTGAAGAGTTTTAAGCAATGGAGAAACATGATATAATTGATACTTAATAATGTTTCTTTTTTCACTGTGAGGAATAAATGGGACTTCTGCTTCTGGCGATGACAGAGGAATTGGTATTGGACAAGCCCTACTTTGGCAAATAAACATAAAAGTGGGCTAAATATATAAGGCAACTCTTTCAGGCACTGGATTTCAGGCAGTGCAACACTGCACCCTGTAGAGAAATTCATGAGGTGAGCCCCACCATGGCCTCAGGTATCTGCCTGGAGACAATTTTCTGATGACAGTTCAGTGAGTTGAAATCCAAGAAGAGAACAGCAGTATCACTGTGTAGAGGATGCAAATACTAGGATTTGAGATAGCTAAATGCTAGAACTTAGCAAGAAAGGGTAGGGATCTGAGAAAACAGGAACATCAGAAGTCTTTGAAATGTGAGGGGAGTCATTCCCTCTGAGTCCTTGACGAAGAGCTTTGTTGTACAAGTGTAAAATGAGTTTTACAAGGTATAGTTTCTACAAGGTGAAGATTGGAACAATCTAGAATTCAAGAAGTTCTCAAGAATGTTAGAGGTGAGGCTCACCCCAGGCACCCAGCTAAGATGTCAGAAGGCCTTGCCTTACAAGGGAGGATTACACTCTAGAGTAAGACCTACTTTAGGCACATACTAAAAAAGTAAAAAACAAATCCTAACAAGTTTCTGAGGCAAAACAGAGTTTAGAGTTTTAGTCTTGTGGTTAACTACGGAAACATTTTTGAATTTCAACAGATCTGCAATAATAAAACGTAAACCAACCTGCACAAGTTCAACTCGAACAGCCTTTAATAGGAGTGCCTACTAGAACAAAAGCCAGCACTCTTCAGAGATAGATAAAGGAATCCAGTTTAGCAAAACAATGTCCAGCATAAAATCAGAATTTCCTAAACGTGCAAAGAACTAAGAAAATATGAATTCCTAAGCAAGAAAAAAAGAGTCGATAGAGACTAACTACAAGATGGTTCTGATGTTAGATGTAGTAGGGAAAAAAAAATTAAATAAGCTACTACAACCAAACTTGAAACCTAATGCTGTCCAGTTGATTCCAACCCATAGCAACCCTACAGATATCTTCAAAGAACTAAAGGGAAATGTTACATTAATGAATGAAGGGATGAGGAATCTGCACAAAAATTGGAAATTATAATAATCATATACAAATTTTGGAATTGATTGAAATAAAAATTAATTGGGTGGGCATATCAGCAGATTGGAGACAGGAGAAAAAAGAGAAAGTGAACTTGACTAGAGACACAAAGAAATTATCTCGTTTGAAGAAGAGAGAATCTAAAAGAAAAATATCAAGAGCTTCAGGGACATGTGGGACAATGTCAAACTGATATATATATATATATATATATGTAGACCATGTGATATATATATTTACGTCTATATATCTACAGAGCCCTGGTGGTGCAGTGATTCAGAGCTCGGCTGCTAACCAAAAAATCAGCAGTTTGAATCCACCAGCTTCTCTTTGGGAACCCTTGGGCAGTTCTACTGTGTTTTATGGGGTTGCTATGAGTTGAAATTGACACAATGGCAATGGGTTTGGTTTTATATATCATATGGTCTACTATGCCAGAAATAACAAATTGAAGAAGAATTGCATTGTATTCATTGTCAAAAAGAACATTTCAAGATCTATCCTGAAGTACGATAATGTCAGAGTGATAGGATAACTTCCAAAGGCCTAAAAAGAAGACCAGTTAATATTCAAAGTCACCTACCACTCTCTAATGCCAAAGATAAAGAAATTGAAGATTTTTACCAGCTTTTGCAGTCTGAAATTGATCAAACATGCAATCAAGATACATTGATAATTGCTGGAGATTGGAATGTGAAAGTTGGAAACAAAGAAGGATTAGTAGTTGGAAAATAGGGCGTTGGTGATAGAAACAAGGCTGCGGATCTTATTATAGAAATTTGCAAGACCAACAACTTATTCATAAGAAATACCTTTTTTCAAAAACATAAATGTTAACTATACATGTGGATCTCACCAGATGAAATACACAGGAATCAAATCAATATCATCAGTCAGAACAAGGCCAGGGCTGAATGTGCAACAGATCAATTGCTCATATGCAAGTTCAAGCTGAACCTGAAGAAAATTGAAAGAAGTCCATGACAGCCAAAGCATCACCTTAAGTATATCCCACCTGAATTTAGAGACAATCTCATGAATAGATTTGATGCATTGGACACTAATGACTGAAGACCAGACAAGTTGTTGGATGAAATCAAAGATATCATAGATGAAGAAAGAAAAGGTCTTTAAAAAGACAGGAAAGAAAAGACAAAATCGATGTCAGGAAAGACTTAGAAACTTACTCTCAAAATTAGAGTAGGTAAAGCAAACCGAATAAATGATGAAGCAAAAGGGGTGAACAGAAGATTTTGAAGGGCTGCTCAAGAAGACAAAGTAAAGTATTACAATGACACATGCAAAGACCTGGAGTTAGAAAACTAAAAGAGAAGAACATGCTTGGAATTCCTCAAGATGAAAGAGCTGAAGAAAAAAATCAAGCCTCGAGTTGCAATATTAGGCAATTCTATGGGCAAAATAATGAATGACGCAGGAAGCATCAAAAGAAGATGGAACACATAGAGTCACTATACCAAAAAAAATTGGTTGACCTTCAGCCATTTCAGGAGGTACCATATGATCAAGAACTGATAGTACTGAAGGAAGAAGTCCAAGCTGCACTGAAGGCATTGGCAAAAAACAAGGCTCCAGGAGTTGATGAATGCTAACTGAAATCTTTCAACAAATGAATGCAAGGCTGGAAGCGCTCACTTCTAATATGTCAAGAAATTTGGAAGACATCTACCTGACCAAGCCACTGGGAGAGATCCATATTTGTACCCATTCCAAAGAAAGGTGATCCAATGGAATGGAGAAATTGTCGAATGATATCATTAATATCACACACAAGTAAAATTTTGCCAAAGAAAATTCAAAATGTTTGCAGCAGTACACTGACAGGCAAGTGCCAGAAATTCAAGCTGGATTCTGAAGAGGATATGGAACAAGGGATATCATTGCTGATGTCGGATGGATCTTGGCTGACAGTGGAGAGCAGAAAGATGTTTAAAACCAAAACCTGTTGCCATAGAGTTGATTCTGATTCATAGCAACCATATAGGACAGAGGAGAACTGCCTCATAGGGTTTCCAAGGAGTGGCTGGTGGATTCAAACTGATGACCTTTTGGTTAGCAGCCGAGCTCTTAACCATTATGCCAACAGGACTCCAGAAAGATGTTTACCAGTGCTCTATTGACTACAAAAAGGCATTTGACTGTGTGGATCATAACAAATTGTGGAGAACATTGCAAAGAATGGGAATTCCAGAACACTTGATTGTGCTCGTGTAGAACCTCTACATAGACCAGGAGGTTTTCATTCGAACAGAACAAAGGAATACGCTCTCATTTAAAATCAGAAAAGCTGTGTATCAGAGTTGCATCCTTTCACCATACTCAGGGCTAGATTAAGGCATGTGAGGGCCCTAAACACTGTATATATCTACATATATGTGTGTGCGTGTGTGTGTGTGGTGTGTCTTAGGGATTCATGATTAAATGCAACTATAAAATTAGTGATTGAGTGTGAACGTGGCGTATGCCATTTTAGTGGATACGGGATGCTAAGATTTTTTACTATATACCACATTTTCTACAAAAAGAATATTACATATGTTCTACAACAGTGAAAATGAGTCAGTGAATTTAGTTGTTTCAACAATCAATGTAAAATTCTGTTGATCTCCCACAATGAAAAATTAACTTTTACCAGTTTTTCTTTACACGGTTCATATTTGTTTCACAATAAATGCTATAATCATAAATGAACAAGTGAAAAGATGTTATAAAAGAAAGTTTGATGATCAGAAAACAAATATTACAACAAATTACTGTATTTTATTTTTAGATACATCTTTCATCTCTAACTTCTTATAATTAAAAACATTTCTTTCTATTCTTTGCTCTTACAAATTCCTCAATGATATCATCACAATCAAGCTACTGAACATACATAATATGGATAATGCAGTCCACACACCCAATACATAATAAGGATAATGAATCTAGTCTTTCTTGAATCATTGTTGCACACTGAGAGTTTTTGAGTGTCTCTAGGGACAAAAATGAGAATTCTGTTATACATTTATAATCATTAAATGTAAAAATATGCATGAAACAATTTCAACATTGAGAAATACGCATTGTATTTTATCTTCTATTATGGACTCATACATGCCTATGTAAGTAAAATTTGTTTCTTCTTAATCAGTAAACTTAGTTCTCAAGTAAGAATGAAATTATCTCACTTCTCCAAAAAGGTTTCTATTTAAGTCATCAGGACAAGCCCACACTAATTTCTTGGAGGCATTCATGCATTCTTCATCGGGTATATCCACATTGTTTAAGAGGGAAAATCTATTTGAAAGAACATCATACGTTTTCGCCCTTCTTTTCATGAAAGAATTCAAGTGTGTCAATGATGGTGTACTACGTGGTTATATGAAATTGATCTCTGGTACTCAATACTTCTGGAACACTTCTGTCACTTGTTTCTTTCTAATGTTTCTGTGATGATGATCTGCTTGATAGTCAGTATTTGGTAGTATTTGTTTTGCTTTGTTTTCAAGAATTTCAAAATCTTCTCTTAAATTATGTAAATACTCTGTTAATGATTGGTAGAGATCTCTGTATGTCTTTAAATTTACCCATGAGTCTTGGGGAGCTTGACTCACCTGATGAAAATGCTGCAATATATTATTCCACAGAACCACCATAAATACATACCCTAGTGTTTGCATTTTGTTGGCGATGTTTTCAGCTTCTCTTTTGGTATCTCTTTTATCTCGTTTGTGTCTGGTGTTCAGTAATATTTTCTAAGACACCTAGAACCTGAGTGTACGAGTCCAGGATTGCACCTATATAAGAAAGATCAGGCAGGGTATATACAAACTGAAATATTGAGTTATACTTATGTCACTGAAAAAACTTGATCAAACTTTATCACTTATTAAGTTTATTAATTCTCCACATGTTGTTTTAGACATAAATGATGAGTGGCCCTTTCCTGTGTTATCATATTTTGAGATGTGACCTGCTAAAAATGTCTCAAACTGAGAAACACATTCAAGTAAACTCCCCCAAATTTCCGTTTCTGGGGGACCCAAACACTTCATTTCTTCCTTGAAAATACAGCCAACATTCAGCAATTGTTATAAATGACAGCAACAATACATTGCAAAATGCCTTTCCAATACTGAAATTCTTCATTAATTTGTGTTTCCAGTTCAGAAGGTAAGCCAAACCCATGTCATTGGTTTCAATATGACAATATACAGTGTCTGTGAATTGAACTGTTTTCATGTTTATTAACCATATTTGAGTTGTGTCAATCACTAAATCCATCCGCAGGAAACGAGAATTAAATATTTAGGACTCGATAGTTTGCGAGAAAAGCAATATACAGAGTTGACTGATGAAGAATACAGTAGCCACTCCCTCTTATAATTTTCACCATTAGCTTTGCGCCCTGGAAATATATTCTGGCTACAGAACCTTGTTTGTTTACCACCCAGAAATTTTTGACACTAATATTCAAATCATCTACTGTGATGTTGACAATTACTTGGCCCTCTTTTGATCCAATAATTTACGTCATTAGAAGAAAATTTATTCCACAAAGCCAGATCTGTTTTTCTGTTATTTATGGGGTCTGCAGATGTGACAATTTCAGATTCTATAATAGTTTCCCTTTCTACACTATTATTAATTTTTTTTTCTTTTACTATAGCAAGGGATGAATGCAGAATTTGGAACAAATTCTGTTATATTCTTATTGCTATTAGTAATCTCAACACTAGTGGTACTAGTAAAGCAACGTGCACCCTATAAACTTGAACGTTCAAGAGAAGAAATCTCTTCTGATTCATTATCTTTTAAAAAGGAAGTTAATTTTGAAATTGTCTTTAGAAATTCACAAATCTTTTTATCTGAGAACTTCCATTTTTGCACTCCACTTAGTTGTTGCCATTTCATTTTACCTGGATAAAAAATTACGTAACTTTTAAAATTTGCTTTATCATGGCAAACAACTTTGAATAGCTGAGTATAAATAACATTTATAAAACAAGTAAAGTGTATAAAATAAAATTTACATTTAAATTAGGACATTAGCACAAAAATTTATATTTGAAAATCAGTAGGTAAAAAAATTGATTTGGAGCATGTAATTTTGTTCTTCAGGTCTGAGACAGTCAAAAGAAATAGTACTTACAAGGCAGGCAGAAATTATTTTATTTGTCATACGATGTATGTGAGTGGGCCCTTTGCAGATCTCCACGAGTGTTTTTCGTATTGAAATAATACTTGAAGACGTGCACACACACTTTCCATCCTTTGCTGCCACATTTTCATAATTGATTGGACTACTGCTGATACCTGACAGAGGTGAGAGTGACTGCAGAGTATGATACAAATACAAGGGTATGCTCAATCAGAAGACACATTTTGGTTTGCTTTGCACAGGCCCGGATTCAACACGAGTCATGGGATTATGTGCCACTAGCGTGTTCTCATGTGGTCGAAGAGAGAAAACTGAATGTGAGGTTATACCTGATCAGTCCAAAATGAAAAGGAAAATATAATTGTTATCTTATACAATTACAATATTTATAAAATGGTATCAATTTCATTTAGTGCATTTCCAGTTCCCTTCCACTAAGGCATTTGCTTTTCCTTCTGTCCTGTCTGCTTGTCTTTGTTTTAGGCAACTGGTACCCCTGTTTTGTTGATGCCCTAAGCATGTGGTTACTTTGCTTATTGGGTAATCTGTCCCTGACGATACTTATTCAATCTGTATGCTGAGCATGTAAACCAAGAAGCTGGACTATATGAAAAAAGAATACAGCATCAGGATTGGAGGAAGACTCATTAACAACTTACTATATGCAGATGACACCTTACTTGCTGAAAGAAAAGAGGATCTGAAGCACATACTGATGAAGATCAAAGACTACAGCCTTCAGTATGCATTATACCTCAACATAAAGGAAACAAAAATCCTCACAACTGAACCAATAAGCAGCATAAGATAAATGAAGAAAATATTGAAGTTTATCAGGGATTTCATTTTACTTGTATCTATAATCAACACCCATGGAAGCAGCAGTTGAGAAATCAAAAGACACATTGCATTGGGCGAATCCGCATGAAAGACCTCTTTAAAGTGTTAAAAAGTAAAGATGTTACCTTGAAGACTAAGGTGCACCTGACCCAAGCCATGGTGCTTTTAATTGCTTCATATGCATGTGAAAGCTGGACGATGAATAAGGAAGAACTGAAGAAGAATTGACACCTTTGACTTGTGGTGTTGGCAAAGAATATTGAACATACCATGAACTGCCAGAGGAGCGAACAAATCTGTCCTGGAAGAAGTACAGCCAGAATGTTCATCTCGCTTACTTTGAACATGTCACCAGGAGGGACCAGAAAGATTTAAGAATGGCACAGGACCGGGCACCATTTTTTTCTGTTGTACATAGAGTCCCTGTGAGTCGGAACCAAGTCGATGGGACCTAACAACAACATATATATATATATACACACACATATATATATATATTTAAAAAATGTAAATAGGATTTTCAGAAGGAGAATAGACTGATAGGGTATAGGAAAAAATATTTGAAAATTTGAAGAAAAATGTTAAGTTATAAGTCCAAGAAGCTCAATGTACTCCGATGAGGATAAATGTAAGGAAACCAGTTCAGACATATCATAGTCAAACTGCTAAAAACAAAAAACAAAGAGAAAAACCTTGATAGCATCCAGAGAAAAAAGGCATGTTTTGTACATGGGAATGAAGACAGAAATGGCCACTGACTTTTCATCAGGAAATGAGTCCAGAATACAATGGGATGACATCCTTAAAGTGCTGTGGGTGGCAGGGAGATGTGAATCCAGAATTCAATATAAAGGAAGAACATCTTTCTAAAATGAGAGCTTAATAAAGACACCTTTGGATTAAAAAAAAAAAGCTGAGAGAATTTGTTGCCAATAGACCTGCAATTAAAGAAGTTCTAAAGAATATACTTTAAGCCAAAGGGAATGATCTGAGAAAGAAAATCAGGTCTCCAGGAAGTAAATAAAAGCTGCAGAAATTGAAAATAAGCAGTTAAATATAAAAGGCTGTGCATTTTTACAACTTATAATTTCCATGAATGATATCTGTTTGAAACAACAATAATTATTGAAATAAAGATAGGATTTATAATGTTTAGAGAAAGAAAATATGATAACAATAGCACTAATGATGAGGTGTGTACATAAATTATACTGCTGTTTGGTTATATTACTTTTGTGAAGCAATAAGTGGAAAGTGTGAAGAACGAAGTGGAAAATGGTAAAATCAAAAGTGGAAAATGTCAGGGATGAAGCAATACAATATTAATCTAACTGGATATTGAAAAGATGAAAATACATATTGTTAGCCGTAGATCAACTACTATAAAACCAATCAAGGGGGATTGCTGAGAAGTTAATAGAGGAATAAAAGACAATATTATATTCGATTAACCCTCCCAAAAAGACAGGAAGGGAGCAAGAGAAAAACAAAAACAAAAGACACAAATGGAAAACAAATAGCAATAATTCCAACCCTTAGAAATCAAAAAACAAACAAAAAAGTGACCACACAGACTGTAAATAGACTGAACTCTACAACTATAAGTCAGAACTTCATAGATTAAATATAAAAGCTAGATTCAATTCTATGCTTTTTTTTAAGAAATGCACTCTCAGTTAAAAGACATAAATTGATTACAATCCAAAGGATAGAAAAAAATACCATTCTGTTAGTGGCTTAAAACAACACAAATGTAATTATATTACAGTTCGAGAGGTCCAATGTCCAAAATGGGCTTCATTGGTCTAAAGCCAAGGGTTGGCAGGATTGTGTTCCCTCCAGAAGCTGTAATGGAGATTCTGTTCCTCTGCTTCTTCCAGGCTCTGTAGGCCACCTGCATCTTTTGGCTTGTAGCGCCCAGCCAGTGGTCACATCATGCTGAATTCTGCTTCCATCATCATGTCTCCTCTGATGCTGACCCTCCTGTTTCCCTCTTATAAGGACCCTTCTTATTACATCAGGTCCACTTGGATAGTCCAGAGTCATCTCTCCATCTCAAGATCTTTAAACTAATAACATTTGTGAAATTCCTTTTACCATATAAGGTAACATTTTCCAGGTTTCCAGGTTGGACATGGATATCTTTCAGGGACCATTATTCTGCCTAGCAACTACATAAACGGTAAGCCTAAGAGAACTGGCATTCCCGTATAAGAAAAATCAACTTCAGTGCCAGAGCATTACAAAGGACAAAGAAACATTTATTTATGATAAAAGGCAATTTATAAGAAATAAATAATAATCTTAAATAAATATGTACATAATAACGTAGGCTCAAAATTCAGGAAGCAAAAACAGACAGGCCCAATGGGGAAACAGATAAATCCACAATCATAGTTAGAAATTTCTATATCTTTCTCTACGTAATTGATAGAACAAGAAAAAACAAAAATGGCAACAAAAAGTAAGGATAGAGAAAATCTGAATAACCTTATCAACTAGCTTAACCTAGGCTGGGCAATGAAATAATGCTTAATAAACTTCAGAGGATTGGAATCCTACAGAATTTCTCTTCTGAGCAAAAGTGAATTAAATCAGAAATAATACAATAACATATTTAGAAAATCCTGAAATAGTTGAAAATAAAATAACACACTTCTGTACAATCTGTATGTCAAAGAAGAAATCACAAAAGGAATTAAAAAATATTTCTAACATATATTTATAATGAAAAATATATTAAAATTTACAGTTAAAGCAATACTTAAGACAGAATATAGAGCTTTAAATGTCAATATTAGAAAAGAGGAAAGGTTTAAAATCAAATGTCCACCTTCAGAATCTGGAAGAGAAAATTAAATCCAAAGCAAGTAGAAGAGAGAAATAATAAAGATCAGAAAGTAATGAATTAAAAAAAGAGAAAAACTTAAAGAAAATTAATGCCAATTTCTATATTTTTTTAATTAATACAATTGATAAACCTCTAGCTAGACTAATCAAAAAAAAAGAAAGAGAGGTGGGCCCACAATGGCAGAGTAGTCAGACGATTCCTTTTACAACAAAGACTCCCCAAAACAAGTGAAACAATTTTGTGTACGACAAGCAAGAAGCCCTGAACATCAAAGGCAAAGTTAGAAAATGGACTGAGTGGCAGGGGGAGGGAGAGAAGGCTCAGAAGCAGCGAGGAGTTGCAGGACCTGATTTGGTGGGAACACTTGGCACAAACCCATGGAGAGGCCATGGTGGGGCTGGCAGTAGCTTTCTGAATGTGGTTTTCTCAGGGAGAGACAGCGAGCTGCACATCCTACTCATACCTCTGGACCAGCGGAGAATGGCGCTCTCAGCAAAAGCTAATACTTCTGTTTATTTTACCGTGTGCCTAGACCCAAAGCCAGCTTCAGTGACTGTTGATTTCACTGGGCCTGAGGTAGGCCCTGCTCTGTACCCTGAGCTACTCTCCTGGCCCTGGAGAAGGAACAAATTAACAAGTGCGGCAAAAGATAATCTGCCAGCTCTACTAAGCTGGGGAGCTCAGGACAGAAGCAGCTCCTGTCCAGGCACAGATGGTCTGCAGACGGTGAATACCTTTCATTCCTGCATAGACCTGTGCGGGCCCATTTCAGGAGAATAGCCCCTTGTTGGCAGACTACAACTGTTTGAGCAGTGTGGTGGAGAGGTGGGTTTTTGATGTTTGACACCCCTTTGCCTATTAACAGGGTCTTCACCTACCCACATCAGGGGCTGGCTCCACCCATGTCACCTAGTCACCTGCAACAGGGGTCAAAGGATAAGTGGTGCATTCTAGTCCTTACTACCAAAAGCATTGTGTGCCCATGGTCCGGGTGCAGAACCCACCCACCTGTGTGTTCTACAGAACAGGGATGGCTCTCCTCAGAGACACTCAGGAAGGGTTGTCAGCCCCCTGCCTTGTTCAGAGCATGATCCCCTGCTACAACCAGACACCTGTGCCTACACCCATCACCCATGCCCCTCTAAGACTGTAGGACAGAGCCTGTACCACACACTTGAGGACCAATTAGCTGGACACCTGAGCTGAATCCATACAAGAAAAGTGAATGGACTTCTAGGCTCATATAGCTGATAACAGCTATAAGCGTCTGGTGACAGGATGTATGAGCTTCAAATGTGTAAATAATCAAGCTAGCTCACTCAAGCAGCCTATTTTGACATATCAAACAAAACAAGAAGCTAGGATACAGTAAAAAAAAGGCAAACATAAATTAATACAATAACTTATAGATGGCTCAGAGATAGCAGTCAAAATGAAATACATAAAGAAACAGACCATGGTCACCTCAACAAGCTCTAAAAACAAAGAATCAAGGAGTCTTCCGGATGTAGGTGTCTTTCTGGAATTACCAGATGTAGAATACAAAAGATCAATATACAGAGCTCTGCAAGACACCAGGAATGAGATCATGCAAAATGCAGAATGAGCCAAGGAACGCACAGATAAAGGAGTTGAAGAAACTAATAAGGTTATTTGAGAACGTAATGAAAAATTTAATATGCTGCAAGAATCCATAGAGAGAGAGCAACCAGAAATTCAGAAGATTAACCATAAAATTACAGAATTAGACCAACTCATAGAAAGTCAGAGGAGCAGAATTGCAGGACTGGAAGGCAGAATTAGTGAGACAGAAGATAAAACACTTGGCACCAATATATTCAAAGAAAAATCAGAAAAAAAATTTTAAAAAATGAACAAACCCAAAGAATCATGTGGGACTCTATCAAGAGAAATAATCTATGAGTGATTGGAATACCAGAACACGGAGGGATAACAGAAAATACAGAGAGAATTGTTGAAGATTTGTTGGCAAAAAACTTCCCTGATATCATGAAAGATGAGAAGATACCTACCCAAGGTGCTCAACAAACTCCACATAAAGTAGATCTCAACAGAAAGTCACCAAGACATATTATAATGAAACTTGCCAAAAAGAAAGATAAAGAGAGAATTTTAAGAGTTGCTAAAGAAAAATGAAAAGCACCTACAAAGGAGAGTCAGTAAGAATAAGCTTGGACTACTAGGCAGAAACCATGCAGGCAAGAAGGCAATGGGATGACTTATATAATGCATTGAAGGAAAAAAAAAGCCAGCCAAGAATCATATATCCAGCAAAACTGTCTCTCAAATATGAAGGCAAAATTAGGACAATTCCAGAAAAACAGAAGTTTAGGGAATTTGTAGAAACCAAACCAAAACTACAAGAAATACTAAAGGGAGTTCACTAGTTAGAAAATCAATATCAGATATCAACCTAAGACGAGAACATAGCACAGAGCAACCAGGAGTCAACCCGGATAGGAAAATCATGAAAACAAATCAAGAAAAAAAAAACAAAACACGCTCAAAACAGGGAAACAACGATGTCATTATATAAAAGAAGACAACATTAAAACAATAAAGAGGGACTAAAATATGCAGTCATAGATCTTTCATATGGAAAGTCAAGGCAATATAAAGGAATAAAAGTTAGGTTTAAACTTAGAAAAATAGGGGTAATTATTAAAGTAACTACAAAAGAGACTAACAATCCTACTCATCAAAATGAAATACAAGAAAAAAATAGACTCAGCAAACACAAAATCATCAACAATGAATAAGAGAAAAAGACAATATATAAAGATAAACTTCTCAGCACAAAAAATTAAGTGGGAAAAAGACACTGTCAACAACACACACAAAAAGACATCAAAATGACAGCACTAAACTTATACATATCCATAATTACTCTGAATGTAAATGGACTAAATGCACCAATAAAGAGACAAGGAGTGGCAGAATGGATTAAAAAAAACACAGTCCCTCTATATGCTGCCTAAAAGAGACATAACTGAGACTTAGAGACACAAACAAACTAAAACTCAAAGGACGGAAAAAAATATATCAAGCAAGCAACAATCAAGAAAAAGCAGGAGTGGCAATACTAATTTCTGACAAAATAGACTTTAAAATTAAATCCACCACAAAGGATAAGGAAGGACACTATATAATAATTAAAGGGAGAATATAAAAGGAAGATACAACCATATTAAATATTTATGCACCCAAGAACAGGGCTACAAGACATATAAAACAAACTCTGACAGCACTGAAAAGTGAGATAGACAGCAGCACAGTACTAGTAGGAGATTTTAACACATGACATTTGGTGAAGGACAGAACATCCAGAAATAAGCTCAACAAGACACAGAAGATCTAAATGTCACAATCAACCAACTTGACCTTATTGACATATACAGAACACTCCACCCAAAAGCAGCGAAGTATACTTTATTTTCCAATGCACATGGAACTTTCTCTAGAATAGGCCACATATTATGTCATAAAGCAAGCCTTAACAGGGAGGGAGCAAGAGAAAAACAGAATCCAAAACATTAAAATATTACAAAGCATCTTCTCTGACCATGAGGCCATAAAAGTAGAAATCAATAACAGAAAAAGCAGGGAAAAGAAATCAAATACTTGGAAACTGAACAATACCCTGCTCAAAAAAGACTGGGTTATAGAAGACATTAAGGATGGAATAAAGAAATTCATAGAATACAACGAGAATGAAAACACTTCCTATCAGAACCTTTGGGACACAGGGAAAGCAGTGCTCAGAGGTCAATTTATATCAATAAATGCACACACACAAAAAGAAGAAAGGGCCAAAATCAAAGAATTATCCTTACAACCTGAGCAAATAGAAAGAGAGCAACAAAAGAAACCCTCAGGTACAAGAAGAAAGCAAATATTAAAAATTAGAGCAGAATTAAATGAAATAGAGAACAGAAAAACAATTGAAAGAGTTAAAAAGACCAAAAGCTGGTTCTTCGAAAAAATTAACAAAATTGATAAACCATTAGCCAAACTGACAAAAGAAAAACAGGAAAGGCAGCAAATAACCTGAATAAAAAATGAGTTGGGTATAGCACAACAAACCCAACTGAAATTAAAAGAATCATATCAGATTACTATGAAAAATTGTACTCTAACAAATTTGAAAACCTAGAAGTAATGAATGAATTTTTAGAAACACATTACCTACCTAAACTAACACAAACAGAGGTAGAACAACTAAATAAACCCATAACAAAAGAAGAGATTGGAAAGGTAATAAAAAAAACTCCTAACGAAAAAAGCCCTGGCCCTGAGGCTTCACTGGAGAGTTTTACCAAACTTTCCGAGAAGAGTTAGCACCACTACTCCTAAATGTATTTTAGAGCATAGAAAAAGATGGAATACTCCCAAGAAAACACTAAAGAATACTCAAAAACACTGCTGAAACTAATAGAAGAGCTCAGCAGAGTATCGGGATACTAGGTAAACACACAAATCTCAGTTGGATTTCTCTACACTAGCAAAGAGAATATCGAAGAGGGAATCACCAAATCAGTACCATTTACAGTAGCCCCTAAGAAGTTAAAATACTTAGGAATAAATGTAACCAGAGAAGTAAAAGACCTATACAAAGAAAACTACAAGACATTACAGCAAGGAACCAAAAGAGACCTACGTAAGTGGAAAAACATACCTCGCTCATGGATAGGAAGACTCAACATTGTAAAAATGTCTATTCTACCAAAAGCGCTCTATAGGTACAATGCAATTCTGATCCAAATTCCAACAACGTTTTTTAATGAAATGGAGAAAAAAATCACCAACTTCACATGGAAGGGAAAGAGGCCCCAGATAAGTAAAGCATTACTGAAAAGGAACAAAATGGGAGGCCTCACACTATCTGATTTTGGAATCTACTATACCACCACAGTAGTCAAAACAGCCTGGTACTGGTACAACAACAGATACACAGACCAATGGAACAGAGTCGAGAATCCAGACATAAATCCAATCACATATGAGCAGCTGATATTTGACAAAGGCCCAAAGTCAGTTACATGGGGAAAAGACAGTCTCTATAACCACTGGTGTTGGCAAGACCCATACCTCACTCCATGCACAAAAATGAACTCAAAATGGATCAAAGACCTAAATATAAAATCTAAAATGATAAAGATTATTGAAGAAAAAACAGGGACAATGCTAGGAGCCCTAATACATGGCATAAACAGTATACAAAAGCTTACTAACAATGCAGAAGCACCCGAAAAGAAACTAGATAACTTGGAGCTCCTACAAATCAAACACCTATGCTCATCCAAAGACTTCACCAAAAGAGTAAAGATTACCTACAGACTGGGAAAGAGTTTTTAGCTATGACATTTCCGATCAGCCTCTGATCTCTAAAATCTACATGAGACTGCAAAAACTCAACAACAAAAAGACAACTCAATTAAAAAATGGGCAAAAGATATGAATAGGCACTTCAGTTAGGAAGACATTCAGGTAGCTAGCAGACACACGAATAAATGCTCACAATCATTAGCCATTAGAGAAATACAAATCAAAACCACAATGAGAGCCCATCTCAATCCAAAAAACACAAAATAAATGTTGGAGAAGTTTTGGAGAGACTAGAACACTTATACACTGCTGTTGGGTATGTTGGGTATGGTACAACCACTTTGGAAATCAATTTGGTGCTTCCTTAAAAAGCTAGAAATTGAATGACCATATGATCCAACAATCGCACTCCTTGGAATATGTCCTAGAGAAATAAGAGCCTTTACAGGAATAGATCTATGCACACCCATGTTCATTGCAGCACATTTACAATAGCAAAAAGATGGAAGCAACCAAGGTGCCTATCAATGGATGAATGGATAAATAATTTATGGTATATTCATGCAATTGAGTACAATGCATCAATAAAGAACAATGATGAATCCGTGAAACATTTCATAACATGGAGGAATATGGAAAGCATTATGCTGAGTGAAATTAGTCTGTTGCAAAAGGACAAATTTTGTATGAGACCACTATTATAAGAATTGAAGAAATAGTTTAAACACAGAAGACAATATGCTTTGATAGTTATGAAAGTGGGGAGGGTGGGAGTCAGAGGGGTATTCACTAATTAGACAGTAAGCAAGAACTATTTTAGGCGAAGGGAAAGAGAACACATAATACGGGAGAGGTCAGTACAACTGGACTAAACCAAAAGCAGTTTCCTGAATAAACAGAACACTTTGAAGGTAGCGTAGAATGGGCAGGAGTTAGGGGAACATGGTTTCAGGGGCCACCTAGAACAATTGGATAATAAAAGCTATTAAGAAAACATTGTGCATCCCACTTTGGTGAGTGGTGTCTGGGGTCTTAAACGCTAGCAAGTAGCCATCTAAGATGCATCAATTGGTCTCAACCTACCTGGAACAAAGGAGAGTGATGAACACCAAAGTCACAAGGTAATTATGAACCCAGGAGACAGAAAGCCTGAGACAGAAGAACTACATGGTGCCTGGCTACAACCGATGACTGCCCTGACAGGGAACACAACAGAGAACCCCTGAGGGAGCAGAAGAGCAGTGGGATGCAGACCTCAACTTCTCATAAACAGACCAGACTTAATGGTCTGACTGAGACTGGGAGGATCCCAGAGTTCATGGTCCCCAGACCTTTTGTTAGCCCAAGAGTGGAACCATCCCCCAAAGCCAATTCTTGATACAGGGGTTGGACTGGATTATAAAATGAGGAGTGAGCTACTTGGCTCAAGTAGACACATGAGAGTATGTGGGCAGCTCCTGTCTGGAGGAGAGATGAGAGGGCAGAGGGGGACAGAAACTGGCTGAATGGATGGG
Organism: Elephas maximus indicus; assembly: GCF_024166365.1. NCBI lineage: Eukaryota > Metazoa > Chordata > Mammalia > Proboscidea > Elephantidae > Elephas > Elephas maximus. The sequence goes on from NC_064826.1 coordinate 124,123,465, forward strand.
GAAATACAGGGCGGAGAGGAGTGTGTTGTCTCATTAGGGGGAGAGCAACTGGGAGTATATACCAAACCCAAAACCCACTGCCATCGAGTTGATTCCGACTCATAGCTGCCCTATAGGACAGAGTAGAACTGCCCCATAGAGTTTCCAAGGAGCACCTGGCGGATTTGAACTGCTAACCTCTTGGTTAGCAGCCATAGCACTTAACCACTATGCCACCAGGGAGTATATAGCAAGGTGTATATAAATTTTTGTGTGAGAGACTGACTTGATTTGTAAACTTTCACTTAAAGCACAATAAAAATTAAAAAAAGGGGGGGGAAGAAGAAAGACACAAATTAAATAATTAAAGGGGGCTATTAAAAACATTTTTTTTTATTATCACTGCAGATTCTACAAAATAATATAAGGATAATAAGGAAATATTTGAATAACTTTACAATACTTCTGAAAATGAACTAATTTGGTGAAACACACAAACTACCAAAGCTTATTCAAAAAATAGGTAATTTATTAAATTATATCTATTAAACAATTTGACTTTGTGTGTGTGTGGGCACGTATATGTAGTGTGTAGGGACTTTCCGCAAGGAAATCTCAGATCCAGTTTTTTTTTTTTTAATCCAATATATTCAATCAAACATTCACAGAAGAAAGAATACAGATCTTACATAAACTCTTACAGAAAATAGAGGGTGAAGAAATGCTGTTTAACTCGTTTTACGAATTCAGTGTTATCCCTGATTTCAAAGCCAGACAAATATATTAAAAAAGAAAATTCAGACCAGTATCCCTCATGAACACATATACAAAAATCCTTAACATGCTAGCCAAGTGCATCTGTAATTGAGCCCTGCTTTTTTGTCTCCAATGTTGTTGTATTATCTTTCTATCCCTTAGTTAAATTTATCAGAATTTTGCTTATTTTACTGATATTTGCAAAGACTCATAAAGATATTAACTCAACTTTTTGTTTTCCTTTAATGGAATTGCGGCATTTAGATTGTATTAACATTCTGAGTTTAATCTATGTTCTATTTTGTTTTCAATAGTCTGCGGTCATTTGAAAAGATTATAGAGTATAAGATATATAAATTTAGCCAATTAATTCTATTTAATATGTTATTCAGTTACCCTAAAACTGTTTATTATTGTGTATTTGATTTGTTAAAGATTTAGGGAATTGACTCAGCTTCCTAACTTGATTATGGTTTCATTTATTTCTCTACATATTTTTCTTATATCTTCATTGATGCAGTGTTATTCCGCATAAACACTTCATGACATGCTCTTTGAAAGCAATTATCAATATCAATAATATTATTAATTCTAAAAATAGCTTGCACTTTCAGTATCCAATTCAGGAAGTGCCTTCTCTAAGAAGCCTTGCCCTTGGCTCCCGGGCTTCCTTTGCTACAGCCCCTAAATCCCCTGTGTACTCAGAGCGTATTTGTTCCACTTACAGGATATTATTAAATATGTTGTCTGTGTTCCTTGAGCATGGAGTTTATGTCCTATTTTATTTAAAATCCCAATTCTTAGCAGAGTTCCTGAATTTGAGCATCTAATTGGATCTCCTTCTCATCCCTGACATTGGTATATTTTCTGTTTTTGTTCTTTAGTTAAATTTATCAGCAAATGTTTCTTGATTTGACATGAAAGACAAGTGTCAAGAAACAATAAGTGTTCAGAAATAGGCATAAGCGGCCTTGGAGGATGTGCTGGCTACAAAGTCAGACCAAACCAAAAAACCAAGCCTGTTGCTGTAGAGCTGATTTTGACTCATAAAGACCCTATTGAATGGAGTAGAACTGCCCCATAGGGTTTCCAAGGAGTGGTTGGTGGATTTGAACTGCCAAGCTTTATGGTTACCAGCCAAGCTCCTAACCATTGTGCCACCAGGACTCCCAAAGTCAGACTAGGCAAAGAATTTGAAAACAAACAGAAAATGGAAGGAGACAGTGCTCTCACCACCCCCACCCCACCCACCCTACCCCAGCACCCTCCCTAACTCCTCCACTTGCAGGCCCTCCTTCAGCATGCGCCAGCTGCCCAGGCCTCTCCCTGTACCTGCCCTCCTTACCCTTTGCCCTGGAGTGAAGCAGGATCAGGTGGCACAATGCGAGTATAGTAAGTTTCAGGATAGAAACACTGTGTTTTGACAGCTCTGTGATGTGAAATTGTTTCTAACAAGCCATCGCTTTCCGTGGTTCTACGTTACATGGGAAGAGGAAAGCCAGGCAGTGGCTGCAGACACACTAGGATGCTCTGTAGAGAGAGAGGTGAGCAGCTGGGGAAAAGAGTGTTCTCGAGTCTGCGTCAGCCCCGGTGTACACTCAGCCCTGGGTTTGGCCTTGGCTGAGGCTGGTGCCAGCCTGGGACTGGAGAGCAGCAGCATTGCATGTTCAGCTGCAGTGGTCAGCCTGCTTCTGGCTTGTTGATTCCTGAGGCATCCTGAGCTGCAGCTTCAGCTGGGGACCGGTCTAAAGGAGAATGAGTCACAAACTACTTCTGTAACTTTGATCCAACCCTTTTCATCTCCACCCCTGGTCGCCATGTCTCCGCGGTGTGAGGCGGATCCGTTGGTAGGACCACAGTTGCATTCACAACTGCAGCCGTTGTACCTGGTGTACCCTGAACTTGGAATGCCCACATCTGGCACTCTTTGCACCTCCGAAATTATTTCAAGGCCAAATGTCAGCTCCTCTATGCAGCCTCTGCTTTTATGTGAGGAGCGTTGAGAATGTCCTTTTCTGTGCTTCGAATACACCCTGTTCATTTAGCTATGAGAGTTTTTAACATTTAATCCTGTTGCCATCAAGTCGATTCTGACTTATGGTGACCCCATGTGTTTCAGAGTAGAATTGTGCTCCATAAGGCCTTCAGTGGCTGATTTTTTGGAAGTAGAGTGCCAGGCCTTTCTTATGCAATGACTCTGGATAGACTCAAACCTCCAAACTTTCAGTTAGCAGCCAAGCACATTAACTCTTTGCACCACCCACAGACACTTTAATGTATACGCATTAGTGAAAAAGCACAATGGTGATTCAGTGGTAGATTATTGCCTTGCATGTGGGAGACCATGGTTCAATTTCAGCCAATGTTTATCTCATGTGCAACCACCACCCACCTGTGAATGAAAGTTTGTGTGTTGCTATGATACTGAGCAGGTTTCAACAGACCTTCCGGATTAAGACAGACAGGAAGAAAGGCCTGGCAAAAAATCAACAAATGGACACCCTTTGGATCACAATGGTTCAATCCAAAACTGATCATGGAGATGGCACAGGACCTGGCCAAGTTTTAGCCATTGCTCACGGGGTTACCATGAGTAGGCGCTGCCTGGATGGCAGCTAACAACAACAGTATACAGTTGCGAAAACTTATGTTAAGATATCTTTTTCTCTTATCAGTCTGTCTTAGTTTCCTAGTGCTGTTGAAACAGAAATATCAGAATTAGTTGGCCTTAAATAATAGAAATTTATTTTCTCTCAGTTCTGGACACTAAAAGTTCAAATCAGGGTCTTGGCTGTTTTGACTTCTTCCTTGTCGATAGCTCCAGGCATTCCTTATTTCCTTGGCTTGTAGATAATTCTCACATGGCATCTATCTTCTCTGTCTGTGTATCTCTGTGTCTATTCTGCTCTTTTTATAACTCAGAGGCGATTAAAGTTAGAACCCACCATACTTGGGAAAAGAAGCCCCGGTGTCTCAGTGTTTAAGCCCTTGGCCATTAACCGAAAGGTTGGTAGTTTAAACCCACCAGCCCCTCCGTGGGTGGATAGACATGACTATCTGTTCCCGTAAAGCTTACAGCATAGGAAACCATATGGGGCAGTTCTACTCCATCATATAGAGTCTGAATGAGTCAGAAACAACTCATCATCAAGGCATGAAACAATGACAACTGGTTGGGTATGATCTAATTAACATAACAAAGAAAATCCTATTTCCAAACAGGATGGCATCCACAGGTGTGGGGTGAGGATTCCAATGCATTTTTAGGGGGAGAGGGGCACTATGTAATCCATAACACAGCCTTTGGGATCCTAATACACAGGACCACATTTTGTCCATTTTTTGTACTCTCAGCAATTTGGAAGTTTCTAAAAATTTGTCTACACATGCTTCTACTGTCTAAAAACTCCCCTGCCCTGTACTTGTACAGGTGCCTGGAAGGAGCTCTAGCTCCTTAAATTCCCTAAGCAGCATTGTGTAGGCTTTGGGGTTCGACACAGATGGAATCAATTTTCTGTTTTTTCCCTTACTCGGGAAATGGATCTGGTCAGGGTACAATTTTTTTTTTTTTTTAGCCAGTTTAGTCATCTGTAAAATATAGATATTAACCGCTACTTCTTTTGGCATAACCATCTGTGAATTTTTTATTCTAATAAATTTTATATGAAATCTAGTTTAGGACTTAGGGCTTTCCCAAGCTCCCCTGAGTATTGTGGAAATTAAATGAGATGACTTAGACTACTAGCCAGCGGTGATGGATGAGCTGTTCTCCAAACAAGAGAGCCTCTCAGGGCCCACAGCATGGCTGAAGCCCTCCTTGGAGAGCAGAGCAGAAGTCTCAGGCCTGCTGAGGACTGCATCTGAAAGCAGGCAGAGGCAGGCTGGGGTATGCTGTCTGTAGGCACTGGGAACCAAACACCCGCCACTCTGTGTGGGTGAGGGTTCTGAGCCAGAGTGCTGCATGAGACCAGGGCCTGGGCAGGGTTCTCCCACCTGGGATTTATTGTTGTCATTATCAGTTGTCATTAAGTCAGTGCCAACTCTTGATGATCTTATGTATAGCAGAACAAAATGTGGTCCAGTCTTGTGCCATTTTAGTTTTCATTGGTAGGTTTGATCATACCATTGTGTCAATCCATCTCAGTGGGTCTCTCTTGTTTTCGTTGGTCCTGCATTTTACTACTTTCTGGTGGTTGATCTTTCCTGATGAAGCATCCAAAGTGAGTGAGTTGAAGTTTTACTATCCTTGCTTCTAAGAAACAATCTGGTTTTTTTTTTTTCTAAGACTGATATATTCATTTTATGTAGTTCATGATATAGTCAATAATTTTCACCAACACCAGAGTTTGAACACATCATTTCTTCTATCTTCATTTTCACGATTCAACTTTCACATGCATATGAAGTGATTGAAAACATCCATGGCTTGGGGTAGATGTACCTTAGCCATAAAAGTGACATCTTTGATTTTTAAAACATTAAAGGGATTTTTTGTAGCAGATTTGCCCAATGCAATACATGGGATAAAAAAAGAACAACAACAACAAGAAAAACCAAACCCATTGCTGTCGAGTTGATTCTGATTCATAGCAAAGGCTCAAAAAGAGCTGTATATGCCATGGCTGAAGAAATATTTGCAAAGTTCACTTAGACAGGACTCAGCCCAATCCTTTCCTATCTCAAAGCCTGGGTCTTCTGGGTAACATCTACAATATCACACCAGGATGTAGCCCCAAGCCACCAAAAAAAAATCTGTTTATGGACTGGGTGAGGCTGGGGGCATATTGTTGCAACTGTGAAGCCACTAGATTGCAAGGGATGAGTACAGAGACAGTGCAAATAAAATGCAAAACAAAGAAAACAGCCTCTCAAGTTGAGTCTGCAAAGGAAAATTCCAGGCAACCTGAGATATCGTAGGAGCTCAAAAATAATAGTACCATCTCTCCTTGTGTGCAGTGGCCCCATTGCTTCCTACTTTTTCTTATGTGTATTTAAGTAGTCCTCCCATTTTACTTCTAGCCAGTGTTCTCCTTGAGGACAGTGGCTTTCTCTAAGTCTCCCCTTCTCCTGGTAGGTGTATGGGCCTGGGCAAACAGTAGGGGTTCAGGAATTGTTTGCTAACTGGGTTTTGGGGAGAAATCTGTGTATGCCAAAGGCTGTGACCTTGAAGAGAAATCATTGCAGAGAACATAGTAGGTGTGATCAATGATTGCATGAAAGGGAGCTTGAAATATTTTTCTTTGACAATTTCTGAAGATTGAGTAGTTGCTCTAGGGAGCTTTTTTGTATTTCTTAGTGCTAATGATGTTCTATCCAAACACAAAATCAGTGCCCAGAAATCCTCCTGGCCATAGGTGTTGCCTCCACCACAGAGAAGGGAAATGCCTGGCCAGCAGCGTCCCTGTGCTCAAAGGTCATTGAAGTTATTTCGTCTTTCTTGCTGGCCATTGTTATTTCCATTGCTTTTTGGGTTCTTTCTTTCCCTCACAATCTATTTCACTTTCTTGGACTGGCAGCTGTGTGCTCTATGGTATAAGGAAGGCAGTTGACTTCAAAACACTAGCATAGTTCCCATTTTGTCATTCCACTTCTAAGAATTTGATTTAGAATTTGCTGTGAATTTGATGTCACTTGGTATCACTGTTACCAATGCATATCCCGGGGCTACAGCCATGTACTTCAGAGGAAGCTAACTTTGACTCTGAAATTCTCTCCGTTAGTTATTGCTATTTGGTCCTGCTCTGTTAGCTCACATCTGTTTTTCAGCTTCTCTTCTTTCCTCTTCCAGCTGTCATCACTATCTCTTTGTGCTTAACTGCCTGGGTTTGAAGAGATTCCTCCCTCTTGCTTACCCACTCCTCTCACTGCCACCACTAATCAAGCCAACTCTTACCTGTATCTTAATTTTATGAGCCAGCAGTTAGTCGCACAGTATTCACATACAGTATTTCATTTGAATTCACAACATTCTCTGAAGTAGATGAGGTAGAGATGGCTCTTGTTTTCATCTGACTATGATAAAGTCAAGAGCCTGGCATTAAGATAAACAACTACTGAGTGATTGTGTTTGGACTCGATATAGGTTCATCTGATTCCAAAGTCCATTCTTTCTCCATCCACCATGATGATCCCTTATCTATGACTACTACAAACTTGTCCAAGTCTTCCCTGTCTTACCACATCATCTACCATGCTTTTTTTCTGGTGTTGCCAGTCTATCTTGCTTAGAATCCCAGTCGCAATTTCTGTAAGAGTGCTCTAAATTCTCTACCTGGTTAGAAATACTAATTCCTCAATTGTCAGCAGTCCAGGCTTTTTCCCTGACAATTTTAGTGACATTACAATCTTGGCCCTTTCTTTTGAGTCTACTTCCTATTTTATAAAGCTTTCCTCCTGTCTATCCATGGCTCCTCTGCTTCCTAATCCTGCCCCTATCCTCTCTCATTGTTTCCTTTCTGGCCACTTATGTTTGCTCTTCTGGTCACTAAAGTTTTGTCTTCCCTATTCAAGTACTTTCACTAGTTCTTTGGTGCCTACTAATTTAAGTGATCAGCAGTTCGAATCCACCAGGCATTCCTTGGAAACTCTATGGGGAAGTTCTACTCTGTTCTATAGGGTTGCTATGAGTCGGCCTTGACTCAACAGCAATGGGTTTTAAATTCTTAAACTGATTAATTCAGTGAAAAAAGTTATATGCTAGAAAGGACCCTGACAACACATGACCCTAGGAAGCTTAGTTTCCTAGTTCTGCTGTAACATAAATACCATAAAGGGTGGCTTTAAAGAACAGAAACTTATTTTCTCATAGTACAGGAGCTGAAAGTCCAAATCATGTTCTTGGCCTTGTCAGTTTCTCCTTTGAGCCTCTACCTTAGTTTCTGGTATCTGTCGGTGACTCCTGGCATTTCTTTTCTTGTGGACGATTCTCAGATATCATCTGTCTTCCCCTGTGTATGTGTCTCTGTATTTATTCTGGTCTTTTCATAACTCAGAAGTGATTAGGTTTAGGGTCGACCCTACCCTATCATGACCTCAACTGATTGATTGATTATATTACATCTCTTTGAATTATGGGAAGATGATTGTATTACATTAGATTACATTATGAAAAGTGATTACATTAAATTACCTTATGGAAGGTAACCTGCTCTACCCAATGTCAACTTATTTAATCACATGACAGCAACTAGTGTTTGGCCAAACTATTGGAAACCATAGGCTAGCCAACTTGACACATAAAATTAACCAATACAAAATTTGAAAAAACTAAGCAATGAATATATATATCTATTTTTTATATATACTATATAAACATAAGTTTGGGCAAGGGGTCACTTGGGAAAATTCTATTGACTGAAAAAAAGGAGAATCTGGTTGTAACAGATCCAGTGACTATTGGATCCACCTGTAGTGGAATTTTGCAGGGAAAATTTAGGCTGCTGGGAAGTTTCAAGGGGCATCATGGATCGAATTATGTCTTGCCTCCAAAATGTGTGTTTCAACTTGATTAGGCCATAATTCCCAGTATTCTGTGGTTGTCCTTCATTTTGTGATTTTTAATTTTATGTTAAAGAGGATTAAAGTGGTATTGTAACACCCTTACCAGGTCACAGTCCTGATTCAATGTAAAGGGAGTTTCCCTGGGGTGGGCCTGCATCATCTTTTATCTCTGAAGAGATAGAAGGAATGGGAAGCTAGCAGAGAAGGGGGACATCATACCACCAAGAAAGGAGTTCTGGGATCAGGGTGTGTCTTTTGGACCCAGGATTCCTACATGGAAAAGCTCCTAGTCCAGGGGAAGATTGATGACAAGAACCTTCCTCCAGAGCCGACAGAGAGAGAAAGCCTTCCCCTGGAACCGATGCCCTAAATTTGGACTTCTAGTAGAGTGTGAGAAAATAAATTTCTTTTTGTTAAAGCCATCCACTTGTGGTACTTCTGTTATGGCAGCATTAGATGACTAAAACAAGGGGCCTCTGAATTCTTACTCTTGTTTACGACAAATAGGGAGATGAAAAAGAGGGAGGTGATACTGATTTTTCCCAGGGAAGAGTACAAAATATAAGATTTAGAGATGGATCTTTTAATTTATATTTGGGGATATATAACTAGGCAGAAATAGACTGGCTTCTCCTGCGGTACTGTCTTCCAACCTCCCACTAATGCTTCCCCATGATCAAACCTAGCTAGACAGTAAGACAAGGGAGCTAGGAAATGACTGTGTGGGAGTCAGCAGTGGAAAGTCAGGGAATAGATCTGAAAGCAAACAGACATAAGACTTTCACGGACCACCTTTTTGCTACTAGGCATTCATTCTCACCCTTATACCTTTATTTAACTAGTATACCACAGCAATTTCATGAGGAAAAAGCGGAAACAAAAAGTCCCACCTTTCACAGTAGTAACCAGTATCTTCAGGTGATCTATCATCTTCCCTATGCTGACTTGATGGCAGCTAACAGCAACATTAATTTCATGTGTGGCTCTGTATGGTCTATTGACCTATAAACTGAAATGTAAAAGACATCACTTATACTCCTCAATGAAAATCGTAGGGAAAAGGGAAAAGTAGAAAATAAATAATTAATATATACATATAGAAAGTCCTTGGGTGGTACGAACAATTAACATGCTTAGCTGTTAATCAAAAAGTTGGAGATTCGAGTCCACCTAGAGGCACCTCAGAAGAAATGCCTGACAATCTACTTCTGAAAAGTCAGCCAGTGAAAACCCTAGTGAGCACAGTTGTGTTCTGACACACGTGGGGTTACCATGACTCAGAGTAGACAACTGGTGGTGGTGGCGGTGCACATATATAGCTAACAAAAATGTGCATAGCTGCTACAGTCCTAATCTCTATACCTAATCCTGGGCTGTAGTTTCTTATACTATTTCTCTTTGTCCTTACCCAGAAACTTGAGATGCTAGGATTATTCATCTGATAGGGTAACACAAACCTTCATTCATAAAAGGCCTATGATCTTAGTAGCTCAGTCTCTGTTGGCTTCCTGCTGCCTCTATTAATATTCTTTTTGACCATGTGCTGTAGTCTATCATCCAATTTCCAGACACAGTTCTCCCTACCATATTCAGTAGAAGCACCCTAATTCTCTTTTGGTAACAGATATAAATCACCCCAGTTGGAACAGTACCCCATTTGCCGCCTAGTAGTTCAGGGGCTTGAAAAGCTCAAAATATCCTGAAGGCAGTCTGAATTTCCAGTTCAATGGAGTTATTACTGAGTGTGCCAGTGGAAACATTATTTCTTTAAGAACCAAGTCCTCTAAACCCAGAAAACCCAGGCCATAGAGATGGAAAACTAAAAAGTTGTCAATGGGTTATTAAACCAGTCATGGCTACCTCATGCGTATCAGAGTAGAACTGTGTGCCGTAGAGTTTTTAATGTTTGATTTTCAGAAGTAGATTGCTAGGTCTTTCCTCCAAGGCACCTCTGGTTAGCAGCCAAGTGTGTTAACCATTTGCATCAACCAGGAACCCCAAATGGTTTATTAGGCATAATAATAGGAAGGGTTATTCTCACGAATCTATCCTTTCAGTAACAGACTCACGTAAATGCGGCAATGGGAGAAATAGCAACATATATTGGTTTCTAGTTCGGAACACATACCACACCCTACAGGCAGTAGTCCTAACTTACTGGGTGGCTAAATCTTCAGTCAGGCATACCACCATTCTATCAGACCACTTGCTTCTGGATGATAAGATATATGACATGATCTGAGAATTTCATGAATCCATTGACAAATTCATGTTGATTATAAAATAAAGTCCTTGGTAAGGGAGAGTATTATGAAGAAACTACACAATGAATCATGAACCAGGAAAGGTAGCTTTGGAAGAAGAATTTCAAACAGGAAAGGCAAATATGTATTTATAGTAAATATCTTTTCCAATAAAGGTTAGTCCATGAAGATAAAACACCCTTCCCTCCGTAATAGAAGAGGTGCTGTTAGCAGATAATGAATGCTGCTATTGGCAGGTTGGGTAATCAGAACACGCAGGAGCCAAAGCAGCCTTGGTGAGCACAAATCCATATCGCTAAACAAATGCTCCCCGACGTGTCTGTCAGTTTGTTGTACTGTGGGGGCTTGTGTGTTGCTGTGATGCTGGAAGCTATGCCACTGGTATTCAGATACCAGCAGGGTCACCCATGGAGGACAGGTTTCAGCTGAGCTTCCAGACCAAGACAGAGTAGGAAGAAGGAGCTGGCAGTCTACTTCTGAAAAGCATTAGCCAGTGAAAACCTTATGAATAGCAGCGGAACATTGTCTGATATAGTGCTGGAAGATGAGCCCCCCAGGTTGGAAGGCACTCAAAAGATGACTGGGGAAGAGTTGCCTCCTCAAAGTAGAGTCGACCTTAATGACGTGGATGGAGTAAAGCTTTCGGGACCTTCATTTGCTGATGTGGCACAACTCAAAATGAGAAGAAACAGCTGCAAACATCCATTAATAATCGGAACCTGGAATTACGCAGAGTACAGGGTCAGCGGAAAACAGGAAGACCCTCAACAAGGTGGATTGACACAGTGGCTGCAACAATGAGCTCAAGCATAACAACGATTGTAAGGATGGCGCAGGACCGGGCTGACTCGACGGCACCTAACAACAACAACAACAAACAAATGCTGACTCACCATAGCCACTTTGCACTCAAACCCATTGACCAAGTAACAGGATGATTAAGGAAAAAGGCTGATTGCCATCCATGCATTGGGTCTTTTTGCTTACCCGATTATTTGAAAGCTCCATTTGAAACAGATATCTTCACTTAAGGAACAAGTATCCTCACACTTGTGGGTCCCTTCTGAGAAGTTCCCCCTCTTACCTCTGTCTCATACCTCCTTGTAACTGATTTTCCAATGTAATTCTTTCCATGTCTTGACGAATTGACCAAATCATTAGCAACTGCCCTAGAATTAGCACAGAGCTACACATCTGGCCATATCTCCTTAAATTAAAGTAGATACACATATGCACTGCTCCAAGTTATGACCACTTCACCAGTCTTTCAGGGCTGTTCCTAAGATTAGCTATAATTGACCACAGTCTACTTCTGGCTGGTGCTGCTTTCTCAAGTAGACCCACCTGAAGTCAAATTATTTCCTTCTTTGTCTTGTGGATTGGGGAATGCCAGTGTATCAGAAGAAGCAGGTGACACAAGAGTCTGAAGTTCCTGCATGTGTAGCTTATTTATGATTTCCAGACATACTTGAGCCTAATTTCTTTTATTCTACATACTATATAACACATATATATACTTCCACTTGATCATGTGTTGCTGCTTTGCAAACCCATCTTCAGAGCTTGGAGGCACATGCAACACCCAGTTTATAAAGTTCACTTCTTGTTCCATTGTCAGTTACTCAGTTTTCACCAGGGCCCAGTTGTAAGCAAGGGATTTTTTTTTTTTGATTTATTTTAATGAGAATAATTAACATCAGATGAAAGCATGATTTGCTTGTAAATCCTAAGGCATTTTTCTGTCATTTTGTTACTGGAGCCTGCTATATGCTGTGTACTGTACCCTCTTGGTGTAGTGGTTAAGTGCTATGGCTGCTAACCAAAAGGTCGACAGTTCAAATCCACCAGGAACTCCTTGGAAACTGTATGGGGCAGTTCTACTCTGTTCTATAGGGTCACTATGAGTCAGAATCGACTCGACAGCAACAGGTTTTTTTTTTTTCTTTTTTTTTTTCTTGGTATCCTCTTTGCCATAAACACCTGTAATACCATTGGAACGGTTGATTATAGATTTCAAGGCTCAGAAAAGTTTATATTGCAGCCTAAGTCTTCTAAGATTCTCCTTACCATAAATTGGAATATCTGGAATACGGGTTAGAGGAACACCCATACATGGTATATGTTGCTTTCAAAAACCTATTTGACTCAGCAAGAGCTGTTCCATCTCTTACTATTAGTGCAAGATAGAGTAACTTATTTTTCACAATGAAGGGGACATCTGCACATCCGCAGACCACTGAAAGCCTAGGAACTTCACTGACGTGACAGACTCTGAGCTTTCTTTTGTGTTTATGTCTATTACATATTATTAAGATATCTAGGGTACTTACTACTTCCTGTATACCAAATCAAATCAGCTCTATGTCATCAATGTAAAGGGTTACTATGATGCCCTAAGGAAAGTCCAGATGATCGAGTTCCCCAAAGACATATTATGATGAAAAACTAGGGCATTGACATAAACCTGGGAATGTATCTACCAGATGAAAGTGATCTGTTTCTGATGGCATTTGACGATTCTTATGGAAAAACACATTAGCCAGAGGTTCTACATCAGGTGGCCAGGAAATATGATGACTACGTCTTGTGCGTACCCCACGTGAAACAGTAGCTGATATTTACAAGCTAAGTTTACATTATTCCAGTAATTCACCAATCCATGCAGATTTTTCACAGACTACAGGCTAGTTAAATAAAGATGTGACCTAGAGAAACAATTTAAAAGATACAGAAAAACAGCCAGTAAGCCAATAGATAAAATAAAATATATAAAAAAAATCATACTTATAAAGGTAGGGAAGGGCAAACAGAGAAACAAAACACATAGGGGCAAACAGAAAACAAATAACAAAATGATAGACCTAAACCAAACAATATCAATAATTACATGCTAACTAATGATTTCAACATTTTAATTTAAAGGTGGAGTTTGATAGAAAAGATAAAGAAGCAAGACTGTACTACATGCGGTTTTCAAGAGTCACACTTTAAATATAAGATCCCCAGAACAATGTAGAATAAGAGTGGGAATAGTGAACATTATTATTAAGTAGTTTAGTATCATGCCAACCATAGGCGCTACTATTATTTTAGGTAACCTTTATCAGATAAAGGAATGTCCACATATTTCTAGGTTTCTGGGAGTTTTTATTATGAGCAGATGTTTAAAGTTATCAAAGACATTTTGCTGTCAGTTGAGTCAATCAGATGCTTTCTCTCCTTTATACATTTAATGTAGTATTTCACAAAGATTTATTTTAGAATAAAATATTAAACTTGAATTCCTGGAATAAATGACACTTAGTGGATTTGACTTGTTAATGTATGTATGTGTATATATATATATATATATACAGTAGTTTAGATGGAGGTTCCCAGAACAAACTAGCTCCTTATTATACAGTTAGTATACATATTGTTTTGTGACATTGGTTACCAACCCTGGGACATGTCAACACTCTCCTTTCTCGACCTTGGTTTTCCTATTACCAGCTTTCCTGTCCCTTCCCGCCTTCTAGTCCTTGCCCCTGGGGTGGTGCCCTTTTAGTTTTGTTTTGATTTATGGGCCTGTCTAATCTTTGGATGAAGGATGAACCTCAGGAGGGCCTTCATTACTGAGCTAAAGGGTGTCCAGGTGCCATACTCTCAGGGTTTCTGCAGTCTCTGTCGGGCCAGTAAGTCTGGTCTTTTTTTGTGAGTTAGAGTTTTGTTGTACCTTTTTCTCCAGCTCTGTCTGGAACACTCTATTGTGATCTCTGTCAGAGCAGTCAGTGGTGGTAGCTGGGCACCATCTAGTTGTACTGGACTCAGTCTGGTGGAGGCCGTGGTAGTTTTGATCCATTAGTCCTTTGGGCTAATCTTTCTCTTCTGTCTTTAGTTTTCTTCATTCTTCCTAATTCCCAAAAGGGAGAGACCAGTGGAATATCTTAGATGGCCGCTCACAGGCTTTTAAGACCCCAGATACTACTCACCAAAGTAGAATGTAGAACATTTTCTTTATAAACTCTGTTATGCCAGATGTTCCCTGAGATCATGGTCCCAACAGCCCTCAGCCCAGCAATTCGGTCCCTCAGGGAGTTTGTATGTGTCTATGGAACTTCCATAACCTTGCCTTGTGCAAGCTGTGTTGGCTTCCCCAGTATTGTGTACTGTCTTACGCTTCACCAAAGTTACCACATATCTATTGTCTATTTAGTGTTTTTCCATCTCCACCCATTCTCTCCCTCTTAACCATCAAAGATTGTTTCTTTTTGTGTGTAGACCTTTTTATTAGCTTTTACAGTAGTGGTCTCATACAATATTTGTCCTTTTGTGACTGACTTATTTCAGTCAGCATAGTGTTCTCCAGATTCACCCATGTCCTGAGATGCTTTGCAGATTCATTGTTGTTCTTTATCATAGCATAGAACTCCATTGTGTGTAGGTACCGTAGTTTATCTATTCATCTGTTAAGGGGCATCTAGGTGGTTTCCATCATTTTGCTATTGTGAACAAAGCTACAATGAAGAGGGGAGTGCATATGTCTATTTGTGTGACAATGCTTATTTCTCTAGAATATATCCCTAGGAGTGGGATTGCTATATCATATGATATTTCTATTTCTAGCTTTCTAAAGAAGCAGCATATCATTTTCAAAAATGGTTGTATCATTTTGGATTCCTACCAGCAGTGCGTAAGAGTTTCCTTCTCCCCGCAGCCTCTCCAAAATCTGTTATTTTCTGTTTTTTTTGATTTGTGTCAGTAAAGCCGGGGTGAGATGGTATCTCACTGTGGTTTTGATTTGCATATCTCTAATGGCTAGAGATCTCGAGCATTTCCTCATGTGCCTGTCATCCACATGAATGTCTTCTTTGGTGAAGTGCTCGTCATTTCCTTTGCCCATTTTTTAATTGGATTATTTATCTTTTTTGTAGAAGTGTTGAATTTTCCTGTAGATTTTAGAGATTTATTGGATTTGTCATAGCCAATTTTTTCCCCCCAGTCTGTAGGTTCTGTTTTTGCTCTTTTGGTGAAGTCATTTGGTGAGCATAAGTGTTTAGTGTTTAGGAGATCCCAGTTATCTAGCTTATCTTCTGGAGTTTGTGTCTTGTTATTTATGGTTTGTATCTTGCTAATGCCATGTATTAGGGCCTCTAGCATTGACCCTATTTTTTCTTCTACGATCTTTACAGTTTTTGGCTTTATACTTAGGTCTTTGACCCATTTTGAATTAGTTTTTGTGTGTGGTGTAAGGAATGGGTCCTGTTTCATTTTTTTGCAGATGGACATCCAGTTTTGCCAGCACTACTTGTTAAAAAGACTGGAATAGAAAGCAACTTACATACAAGAACAATTAATTGGAGCAAAAGAAGAAGATATTTCTTTGTGCAGATTCCATAAAGACTGTGCAGAAATGTATAGGTCAAAGCCAAGCAGTCCCATTTACAGTGCTGTTTTTTTTTTTGTTTGTTTGTTTGTTTAATGTAGATACAACATGATGTGATTGTAGCTTTTTAAACCATGATACCCCTGAGAGATCGTACCTTCTATTGAAATAAAGTATTTATAACAGGAAAAAAAAAAAAAAGACTGTCTTTTCCCCATTTGATGGATTTTGGGCCCTTGTTGAAGACCAGGTGACCATACGTGGATGGATTTACATCTGAGTTCTCAATTCTGTTCCATTGGCCAATGTATCTGTCACTGTACCAGTACCAGGCTATTTTGACTACCATAGCTCTGGTAGGTTCTGAGGTCAGGTAGTGTGAGCCCTCCTACTTTATTCTTCTTCTTCAATAATGCTTTACTTATCTGAGGCTTCTTCCTTTTCCACATAAAGTTAGGGATTTGTTTTTCCATCTCTTTAAAGAATGTTGTTGGTATTTGGATTGGGACTGCCTTGTAATCGTAAATTCCTTTAAGTGGAATTTTCATTTTCGCAATATCAAGTCTACCTATCCATGAGCATGGTATGTTTTTGCATTTAAGTAGATTTCATTTGGTTTCTTGCAGTAATGTTTTATAGTTTTCTTTGTATAGGTCTTTTACATCCCTGGTTAGATTTATTGCTAAGTATTTATTTTTTTAGGGGCTATCATAAATGGTATTGTTTTCCTGATTTCCTTTTCATTGTTCTCTTTATTGGTGTACAGAATTTCTGTATGTTTATCTTGTATCCTGCTATTCTGCTGAGTCTTTCTATTAGTTTCAGTAGTTTTCTCATGGAGTCTTCTGGGTTTTTTATGTATAATATCATATCATCCATGAACAGGGACAGTTTTACTTCTTCATTACTAATTTGGATGCTCATTATTTCTTTTTCTTGCCTTATTGCTCATTCCAGCACAATGTTGAATAGGCGTGCTGATAAAGGGCATCCTTGTCTTGTTCCTGTTTTCAGGGGGAATGTTTTCAGTCTCTCTCCATTAAGAATGATGTGGCTGTTGTTTGTGTATAATCCAAACCCACTGCTTTCGAGTTTATTCTGACTCATAGTGACTCTACAGGACAGAGTAGAACTGTAGATTTGAACTGCTGACCTCATGGTTAGCAGCCGTAGCACTTAACCACTAGGCCACCAGGGTATAGATGT
The DNA here is from genome assembly GCF_024166365.1 of Elephas maximus indicus. Classification (NCBI taxonomy): domain Eukaryota; kingdom Metazoa; phylum Chordata; class Mammalia; order Proboscidea; family Elephantidae; genus Elephas; species Elephas maximus. The sequence goes on from NC_064826.1 coordinate 124,140,535, forward strand.
CCTTTATTATCTTGAGAAATTCCCCTTCTATATCTATTTTATTGAAAGTTTTTATCAAGAATGGGTGTTGGACTTTGTAAAATGCCTTTTCTGCATCCATTGAGATGATCACGTGCTTCTTTTCTTTCTTGTAATTTATGTGGTTGGCATGGATTGAATTATGTTCCCCCAAAAATGTGTGTATCAGCTTGGTTAGGCCACGTGTGGCTGTCCACCATTTTGTGATTGTAATTTTATGTTGAGAGGATTAAGGTGGAATTGTAACACCACTCTCACTCAGGTCACCTCCCTGATCCAAGGTAAAGGGAGTTTCTCTGGTGTGTGGCCTGCACCACCTTTTATCTCTCAAAAGATACAAGGAAAGAGAAACAAGCAGAGAGTTGGGGACCTTATGCCACCCTTTGGACACAGGGTCCCTGTGCCTGAGAAGCTCCTTGACCAGGGGAAGATGGATGGCAAGGACTTTCCTCCAGAGCCGATGGAGAGAGAAGACCTGAGGACAAGGACCTTCCTCCAGAGCCAACAGAGAGAGAAAGCCTTCCCCTGGAGCCGGCACCCTGAATTTGGACTTGTAACCTACTAGACTGTGAGAAAATAAATTTCTCTTTGTTAAAGCCATCCACTTGTGGTATTTCTGTTATGGCACCACTAGATGACTAAGACAGTGGTGGATTGCGTTGATTGATTTTCTAATGTTGAACCATCCTTGCATACTTTGAATGAATCCTATTTGGTCACGGTGTATGGTTTTGATATGGTGCTTCATTCTATTGGTTAGAATTTTGTTGAGAATTTTTGCATCTATATTCATGAGATATTGGTCTGTAATTTTCTTTTCTTTTTTTTTTTTTGGTGTCTTTGCCTGGTTTTGGTGTCAGGGTTATTCTGGCTTCATAGAATGCATTTGGAAGTATCACTTCCTTTTCTATGTTCTGAAATAGTTTGAGTAGTACAAGTGTAAGCTCTTCTCTAAATGTTTGGTAGAATTCTCCAGTGACTCCATCTGGGCCAGGGCTTTTTCTTGTTGGGAATGTTTTTTATTACCTTTTCTATCTCTTATTATGGGTCTGTTTGGATTTTCAACATCATTTTGTGTTAGTTTGGGTAGGTAGTGTGTTTCTAGAAATATGTCCATTTCCTCTACGTTTTCAAATTTGTTGGAGTATAGTTTTTCATAATACACTGTTATGATCCTTTTTATTTCAGTTGGGTATGTTGTAATGTCCTCCATTTCATTTTTTATTTGGGTTATTTGCATCCTCTCTTGTTTTTCTTTTGTCAGTTTGGCCAGTGGTTTGTCAATTTTGTTGATTCTTTCAAAGAACCAAATTTTAGTTTTGTTGATTCTTTCTATGGTTTTTCTATTCTGTATTTCATTTATTTGTGCTCTCATCTTTATTATTTCTTTTCTTCTGGTGGCTGTGGGCTTCTTTTGCTGTACTTTATTTGTTCGAGTTGCATAGCTAATATTTTGATGTTCTCCCTTTCTTCTTTTTAGATGTGTGCATCTATTGCTATAAATTGACCTCTGAGCACTACCTTTGCTGTGTCTCAAAGGTTTTGGTATGATATGTTTTCATTCTAGTTTGATTCTAGGAATTTTTTGATTCTACCTCTGATTTCTTCTATTACCCAGTGGTTTTTTAAAAAAAAAAAAAAAAAAAAGCAGGGTGTTATTCAGTTTCTATGTAATCATTTTTTTTTCCTTGTTCTTCCTGTTGTTAATTTCTACTTTGACGGCGTTGTGGTCAGAAAAGATACGTTGTATTATCTCAGTGTTTCAGATTTTTTTGAGGGTTGCATTGTGGCCTAAGTTGTGGTCTATTCTGCAGAATGTTCCATGTGCATTGGAAAAGAATGTGTACTTTGCAGCTGTTGGGTGGAGTGTTCTATATATGTCTATGAGGTCAAGTTGGCTGATTGTGCCCTTTACCTCTTCTGTATCTTTCTTGAGTTTCTTTCTAGATGTTCTGTCCTTTACCGAGAGCGGTGTGTTGAAGTCTCTTGCTATTATTGTGGAATTGTCAATTTCTCTTTTCAGTGCTGTTAGAGTTTGTTTTATGTATTTTGGAACCTATCCTTGGGTGCATAGATGTTTATTATGGTTATGTCTTCATGATGTATTGTCCCTTTAAATCGTTATATAGTTCCCTTCTTTGTCTTTTATGGTGAATTTTGTCTTAAAGACTATTTTATCTGAGATTAGTGTTGCTACTCCTGCTCTTTTTTGGTAGCTGTTTGCTTTATATATTTTTTTGCATCCTTTGATTTGTAATAAATTTACCTTTTTTTTCTAATGTGTGTCTATTGTAGACAGCATATTGATGGATCCTATTTTTATTATCCATTCTGTCACTCTGTGTCTCCTTATGGGTGCATTTAGGCCATTTACATTCAATGTAATTATTGATAGGTGTGAGTTTATTGGTGTCATTTTGTAGTGCTTTTTTTTTGTGGTGCAGATGTTTTCTTTGTTCCTCTTACTTTTCTGTGCTGAATTCCTTTTGTTTGTGGATTTTTTTCCATTGCTTTTGTTTTCGTTGATTTTATTTTTAATGAGGCTTTATGTTTTTCTTTTTTATTTTGACGAGTATGTTTGTTAACTTTTTTTTGTGGTTACCTTGAAATTTACCCTTATCTTCCTATGTTTGAATCAGTCTATTATTACTTGGTATTGCCTTGCCTTTGTCTCCATTAGAAAGTTCTATACATACACCATTTATTCCCTCTTTTATTGTTCTGACATTGTTATCATTTACAGATTTAACCTCTCTGGTTCCTTGATGCAAATCTTTTGGTTTTGAATAATCTCCGAGAATTCATTTCCTAGCTGGTATCTGGCAGGTATGATCTTGTGTCCTAGATCCAGGCTGTGGTCTGATGTTTGTTCTCAAACCAGTGGACTCCCTTTAATAATTCTTGTAAATTTGGTCTAATTTTTACATATTCCCTTAATTTCTGTTTTTCCAGAAATGTCCTAATTTTACCATAATGTTAGAATGAGAGTTTTGCAGGACATATTATTCTTGCTTGGCTATTTTTTTCTTTCAAGGTTTTGTGTATGTCATCCCATTGCCTTCTTGCCTGCATGGTTTCTGCCAGGTAGTCAGAGCTTAGATTTATTGTTTCCCCTCTGTATGTGACTATTTGTTTTTCCTGAGGTGCTCTCAGGAATCTTTCTTTGTCTGTGGTTTTAGTGAGTGTTTTTATGATATGCCTTGGTGATTTTCTTTTGGGGTCTATCCTATATGGGGTTTGTTGAGCTTCTTGGAAGTTCAGCTTTACATCTTTCACACTAGTAGGGGAGTTTTCTGTCAGCAACTCTTCACTGATCCTCCATTGATCCATTTCCTCCACCTGTTCTGGATCTCCACCCCCTGTAAATTTTTGCTTTTTATTGTATCCCACACAATTCTCAGGGTTTCTTCATTTTTCTTTGCTCTTTTTTCTGATTTTTCCTCACAAACATGGTATCCAAGTGTTTGTCTTCAATCTCACTGATCCTGTCTTCCATTGTTTCATACCTGCTTTTCAGCCATTCTATGACACTGTCCATTTCTGAAATCTTGTTTATCATTTGGATTTCTGATTGTTGTTTTTGTATGATTTCTAGATGTGGATATTTTTGGCATGTTGTCCCTGTATTATTGTCCTGAATTCTTCCATTTTTTTTTTCCTGTGTTTTCCATGAATTTGTCTGCCTTTTCCATGGATTTGTCTATTTTTTCCTTTTTGCCTACCTTTTGCTTCAACTCTTGGATAACTCTGAGTACTAGAGATTTGAATTCCCTTCTACTGGAAAGTCATCTGGTGCTTTATTTTGGATGCCTGCTGGAACCATCCTGTCCTGGTTTTTGATATGTTTTAATATTTTCTTTGTTTACCAATTGTAGATTTTTTCATTTCATCCTGCTTTTTTTTTTGTTTTATTTGGGTATATCTGAGCAGGTGGGCTTTGCATTTTTTTGTTTCCTCATCTGGGGGCACAATATTTTTCACCTCCTTGTTCAATGGGCAGACCCAGTTGCTCAGCTATGGTACAGCAGGGCAGGTCCAGCTCAAGGGGAGGGCCTGGGATGCGGTGTTTGTGGCCTGTCCTGGGCCTGACAGGGTGGGCCAGGGTCAGTGCAAGGCAGATTCTGGTAGGCCATGCCTGCTCAGGGGTTTGATGTTCAGCTCACACTGCAGGTAGGCAGGAAGGAGGGGGTGGGGTTGATGGGTATGGGAAAGAAGAGAGAGAATATAGAGAAACGGGACAAAAAGAAACAAAGAAAGATACAAATAAACAAAGAAAAAATGCTGGGGGAGCTTGGCATTGGAGTGGAGAGATAAGAATCCAGGAAATGGAGAAAAACAAAAAAGAAAAAGAGAAAAAAATAAATAATTAAAAAAATATATATTGCCCCCAAGGGTCCCACTGGCAACTGAAGTGGGTGGAAGTGGCTCCCAGGCCTCAGGGCACAGCCCATCTAGAAGGGGCAGAGATGGCACACAGCATCAGTTTTTCAGGAGAGAGGAAGGGAAGGAAAGCTGGGAGAGATGAGAAATTGAGAAATGAAGAAAAAAAACAGCAATAAAGGAAAAGATAAAAGAAACAATAAAAATAAAAACAAAAAGAAAGGCCTCCAGGGATCCTAGTTGCATGGCTGCACAGACCAGAGAAGTGGCTCCCAAGCTGTGCAATACAGCCAGGCTAGAAGGAACAGATATGGCACACGCCGCCAGGTATTGAAAAGACAAAATAATAAAGAATAATAATAGAGAAAAAATAAAAATAATGAAAAAGAAAAAAAATGGAAAGAAAAGCCCCCAAGGATCCCACTGGTGTGGCTGTGCAGACTAGGGATGCAGCTCCCAGCCACGCAGTACAGCCTAGCTAGAAAGGGCAGAGATGGCACGCAGTGCCAGGTATTCAGGAAACAGGAAGAGAAGGTAAGCATAGAGAGACGAGAAACCAAGAAATGAAGAAAGGCAACAAGGAAAGAAATAAAAGATAGAAATGCACCCAGAGATCCCACCGGTACAGCTGCGTAGACCTGGGAAGTGACTCCCAAACCGTGCAGTACACTCTGGCTAGAAGGGGCTCCCAAACGTGAAAAGGGAAAGAAAACAAAACAAAAAAGCTCCCTGGGATTCCACCAGCATGGCAGCAGGAACTGGGGAAGCAGTTCCCTAGCTGAGCAGCACTTCACAGCTTGTCAAGAAGAAGCAAAAATGGCACACATAGCCAGGTGTTAGAGAGAAAGGAGGAGGTAAGCGGAAGGGGAGAGCCCAAAAGAAGCAGAAAAAGCAACATCAGCAGCAAAGAAATGGCACTGAGGGAGCCAGCTGGTGTGGGTGGGGCAAATCCAAGCAGCATGGAGCCATTCCCTCCTGGCTGAGAGACTGTGGCATGGGAAGCTGGGGAGCCGAAGCACGGGGAAAAAGGGTGGGAGGTGAGAAAGCGTATATCGCTGATTAGCCGATCCTCTGTCTCATGCTGGGAGCTCCACGAAGCTATTTTCCCGTATTCCCTGTCCACCAATCTCCAACAGGCATTCAAGATGGTGATTCTGTGCCACGTTAACTATTAGGGGATCTCTGCTCATATCTCCTCACTTTCCGTTCTCTGTCAGTTTCTTATTCCCTTCGGTGCTTGGCCGAGTCCTTTAACTCTTCATTTTATGCTTAGGATTCCAGGATTGACGTTTGTTTCTGTTTTACTTAGTTTTTTGGATCTTTACTGTAGAGGGATGGCGTGGTACATCTGCCTATAGATCCATGTTGCTTTCGCTTCCCTGATTTGTTAATATTTTTAAAGGATTTTTGCATATATGTTTATGAGAGACATTATTGCTATTTATTGTAGTGTCTTTTATCAGATTTTGTGTCAAAGTTATGATGGATAGGTTGAAAAATATTTTCTGATTTTATATATTCTGCAATATTTTGTGTAAAATTGATATTATTTTGTACAAATTTTGAGGAATTCATCTGTAAGATGTTCTAACTCCGGGATTTTTTTTTTGGTTGGAATATTTTAAATTAAATATTTGTATTTTATTAGAAAAGAATTAATAACAGTCTGTACAGGGGTGTCATGATTTGGAATTGACTAGATGGCAACCAACAACATTTCCTTTTATGCCAGGTTTTATAAATTGTGATTTTGTCTATTTTATCTAAATTGTCATTTCATCTATATTATCATAAATCTTGGCATAATTTTTTATAAGATCATACTAAAATCTATTTAGTATCTGTAGGATCAGTAATGGGCTTTTTTATAATTTTTGATATCCATAAATTTCATCTTGTCTCTTTTCTTCATCATCATTCTTGCTAGTGTTTTACCATTTTTGTTTTAATTTAAAAAATATTGCCTCTCATTGTCATTAATTTGGCTTTTATTATTAGTCACTTCAGCTAATTTCAAAATATTTCCTAATATGCACTGGGATTTCTTCTTTAAAACACAGGTTATTTTAGAAATGAGTTGCTTAAATTACAAATATTTGTGGATTTTATAATTACCTTTCCTGTTAACTTCTAATTTAATTCCACTGTGATATTTTAATATCAATACCTTGAAGATTCTTGGTACTTGTATTATGCCCCAATACATGATGTTATTTTTAAATTTTTGTTTCATGTGACCTTGTTTTGAATGTATACTATGCAAAGGACAGATGCTATGAGTGAGGACCACATCATAAATGTAAGGACTACATTGCATAAGCAAGAGCAAAATCAAAATTGGTCTATTTTTTGTTCTAATATCACACCTCAAGGTGATGTGGCAGAGATTCAACTCCCTAAAATAATTAAATTTAATATTCTTTGGAGAAATAAGGAATATTCAAGAACTTCTACTACATACAATCCATTATTGCCAGAACGTAATCATAAATCTAAATATGCAAAGAATAGGAAAGTAACCAATGACCAAGAAATAAAATAATCAATAGAAGCAGACCAGAGATAATATAAATATTGGAGTTAGCATTTAAGGACTTTAAAACAACTATGATAATATATTAAAAATAGGGGGGAAAATGGAAAAAATAGATGGAAACATATGGATTACTTCAAGAATTAAGTAGAATAAATAGAAAAAAAGGAATATTCTAGAACTGCAAAATAAATACCCAAAATTAAGAAATCTATTGACCGGACTTTAACAGCACCCTGGATAAAGCATGGTTAGTGAACTTGAGAACAGATCAAAAGAAAATATGCATAGTAAATCAGAGAGCGTGAGGGGGAAAAAAAAGGTAACCAAACAGGACATAAGGATGGTATGATAACCAGCTTATACATCTAACATTGTACAATTCTGACAACAAAAAGGAGAGGAAAGAAAATAGTACAGAAGAAATATTTGAAGAAAAAATATTTAATTATCTTTGTAATTTGAAGAAAGACATCAGCCCCCAGATTCAAAAAGGTCTGCAAATTCAAAGGAGGATATAACCAAAACAATATCCATAGAGATATCATAATAAAACTTTTGAAAAAGAAATACAATGAGGCAATGTTACTAGCAGCCGGAAGAGGGTTAGACACATTACCTTCAAAAATATAGTGATAAGAATAACTGCTGGCTTCTCAATAGAAACATACCCTGAAAATTATCTTTCAAAAAAAAAAAAATTAATGCCATTTTCAATCAAGCAAAAGCTGAGAGCATTCATTGTCAGTAGACACGTAGTACAAGAAAAAGAAAATTTAAAGGACATTCTCTGAGCTAAAGAAATACTATACCAGATGGGAGCTTAGACATTTAAGAAGAAGAGCAGAGGGAACAAAAATAAAATAAAACAAAATAACATAATATAAAGTAAAATATCAAGAATACAGAAGGAAGAAAATAAATTTTAGCACAGAAATCAATGAAATAGAAAAGAGATATACAATAGACAATATCAGAAAAACTAAACGTTGAGATCTTTGACAATATTCATAAAAGGAATAAACCACCTATAAAACCGATCAAAGCTAACAAGAAAAAAAAATCTAACTTTGAAATTAAAAGGGTCGTATCACTCCAATTGTATAGACATTAAAAAGTTAAAATTTTATGCCGATTTTGAAAATCAAGGTAAATTTTACAATTATATTAAAAACACAATATGTAAAATAGATACAATACGCATAAATTATTTTATCTATGAAATAAATTTATAATTCAAAGTGTTTGCAAACAAAACCTCACAAACCCATATGGCTTCACAGGTGAATTCTTATAAATATTTAAGAAACAAACTTACAAATCTTTTACAAATCCATCCAGAGAATAGCGAAGATGAAATACTTTGTTTCTCTTTTTATAAGACTGTCGTAATCTTGATACTAAAACAGCATAAGGAAAGTACAATAAAATAAAATTACAAGCCAATATTTCCCATAAAAAGATATGTAGAATAATACATAAAATATTAGGAAATAGAATCCAGCAATATATAAAAAGTATAATGCATCGTAATATGTAATTAATACTTGATGCAGCATTGTAAGGATATTTTGTGATCTAAAAATCAATAATTATGATTTACTGAAATAATAGAAGAAAGGACATCAAATATAAAATCAGTTTAACTTGGGCTGAATAAAGCACTTGGTAAAATTCAACAATGATGCATAATAAATTTATTCAGTAGGCAAGGAATAGAAGGAAATTTTGTTAATCTGATAAAGTATATCTGTAATATGCATACAGCAAGCATTTTACCCAGTGATGAAATAGTAAACCCATTCCTGGTAAAGTAACACAAAAAATAAAGGCAAGGATGTCTACTATCACCGCTGTGTTCAGCTTTGTGTTAGGGGTCCTAGTCAGTCCATATGGCAGGAAAAAAATTAGTAAAGGAACATAGTTGCCAATATAAAAAACTATTTTATTGGAAAATGATGTCTATGTGTGTAGATAACCCCAAAGAGCTCCCAAACTAATAGAATTAACAAGTTGATTTAGCATGGACACTGAAAAGAAAAAAAAAAAATACGAGGACAAAAATCAAACATCAGTTGTACATCTTAGAGTAGCAATCAGAATTGAAAAATTAATTCAAAACTGCCATATGCAATACCATAAAAATATCTAATAACTCATCATATATCAAGCACCATATATATTGTTAGATGCTGATGAGTCAATTCAATATAATGTAGCATGATAATAAAATAAAATGACTTTCTGATGCACACAATAAATGCATGACAACCACAAATATTTTGTTGAGTGAAATAAGCCAGAAGCAAAACAATACAACCACATGATTCCATTTATATGGAAAACAAAAACAAAGACAGAAGGAAACACTGCCTGGTCCTGCATCATCCTCACAATCGTTGTTATGCTCGAGCCCATTGTTGCAACCACTGTGTCAATCCATTTTGTTAAGGGTCTTCCTCTTTTTTTGCTGACCATCAACTTTACCAAGCATGATGTCCTTCTTCAGGGACTGGTCTTTCCTTATAACATGTCCAAAGTATGTGAAACAAAGTCTTGCCATTCTTGCTTCCGGTTGTACTTCTTCCAAGACAGATTTGTTCGTTCTTCTGTCAGTCCACAGAATATTCAATATTCTTCAAAACCATACTTCAAAGGCATTAATTCTTCTTTGGTCTTCCTTATTTATTGTTCAGCTTTCGCATCCATTTGAGGCAATTGAAAACACCGTAGCTTGGGTCAGGCACACCTTAGTCCTTAAAGTGACATCTTTTCTTTTTGAAACTTTAGAGGTCTTTTACGGCAGATTTGCTCAATGCAATGTGTCATTCGATTTCTTGACTGCTGATTCCTTGGGTATTGATTGTGGATCCAAGTAAAATGAAATGCTTGAGAACTTCAATATTTTCTCCATTTATCATGATGTTGCTCATTGGTCCAGTTGTGAGGATTTTTGTTTTCTTTACGTTGAGGTGTAATCCATATTGAAGGCTGTGGCTTTCAATCTTCATCAGTAAGTGCTGCAAGTCTCTTCATTTTCAGCAAGCAAGGCTGTATCACCTGCATATCGCAGGTTGCTGATGAATCTTCCTCCAATCCTGATAGCCTGTTCTTCTTCAAATAGACCAGTTTCACAGATTATTTGCTTAGCTTACAGATGGAATAAGTATGGTGAAAGGATACAAACCTGACGCATATCTTTCTTCACTTTAAACCACGCAATATCCCCTATTCTGTTGGAATGACTGCCTCTTTTTTTTTTCTTTACCGAATTACAGTAGTGTGCTTGTCCAAAATCAAGTGATTATTAGAACTTCACATAAATAATCACTTGATTTGGGACAAGGGCAGTACTGAAATTCAGTAAGAAAAAAAGTTTTTTCAATAAACAAATAAGCAAACTGTAACTCTTACCCACACAACATGAATAAAATAATTTAGGTAGCTATTAGCCCTAAATGTACAAGGTAAAACAAGGTTCTAGATTATTTCCAATGATGGCCACAACAGTATCTTGTATCCTTCATGCCTTTCGACATAAGTCTTTGCTACTTCTATCATCAAGCAGTACCTCTCCTTTCTATTCTTGAACCTGTGCTGGTCTTTTTATTTGCTCTGACCAATACCTTCCACTTTCTTATTCTTAGAGTCCACGTACAATTATGTAAAGAAGTCCAGGTTAGGCTATTGAATGATTGGAAACCATTTGGAAAAGCAAGAGAGCACCAGACATGTGAGTAATCCCTTCTTGGACTTTCCAGTTCAGCCCAGCTGATTGTCATTTACAACCAATGAGTGATGCTAGCCAGCTATTTGTAGAAATTGGAACTTCCCAGCTGAAGTGGGTCTGAATTCCTGAATTAGGGAGTCAAAAGAAAGAATATAAATCATTGTTGTTTTAAGGCATTAAGTTTCGGCATGGCTTGTGTACATCAATAGATAATTGAAACACAAAACCAATTACTATCAACAGTCAAGTGGATAAGTAAATTGTGGTAAATGCATGCAAAATAATGTAACATAGCAATAAAATAAAATGAATTTCTGATGCACACAATAACTGCATGACAATCACAAATGTTTTGTTGAGTGAAATAAGCCAGAAGCAAAACAGTACAACCACATGATTCCATTTATATGGAAAACAAAAACGAAACACACAACAAACAAAACTAATTTCTGGCGATAGAAGTCAAAATACCTTTGTGAAGATTATCGACTGGGAAGAGGCATAAGGATACCTTCTGGGCTTATGGAAATGTTCTGTATGTTGCTGAGGGTGGTAGTTAAATGGTTGTATAGACAAAAAGAAAACTGGTAGAGCTATAAACTTAAGATTTATATTATCTACTTTATATATTTTTTTTACTTTATATAATTCATACTCAATTTTAAAAGAAGATATGTATAACTAAAATAATTCATAACAATAACACAAAAAGCAACAGGAAATATATAGAATGAAAGTGTTCTAAGGGTCTATTTTTACCTGGGTAGTTTTAAAAGTAGTAATTTGTAGTAGACTTCACTAAATCAAAGATGCATGATGTAATATCTAGGATAACCACTAAAAAATGTAAAACGCATTATTGGCAAATTAATAGAGTAGAAAAAAGTGGAATAATAAAAAGTAATTTGGAGGCGGGGACAAGATGGCAGAGTATCCAAATGCTTCCAGTGATCCCTCTTACAAAAAAGACCCCAAAAAACAAGTGCAACAATTATATATATCACAAGCTAGAAGCCCTGGACATCAAAGGCAAAGTAGAAAACGGACTGAGTGGCAGGGGGAGGGACAGTTCAGAAGCAAAGAGAAGTTGCTGGGCCTGAATCGTCGGGATCCCTCAGGGACCATTCCTGGGAGCAGCTGCGGTGGGCTGGTGGTGGCTTTCAGCTGTAGTTCCTCAGGGAGAAACAGCCAGCCTCAAAACCTACTCACGCCTCGGCAACCAGAGAGGAATGGCACTCTTGGCAAATGCTAAGTACTTGCGTATATTTTACCATGCCCCCCACCCCCAAGCCGGCTTCAGTGGCTATTAATTTCCCTGGGCCGGAGATAGGTCCTGCTGAGCACTCTGAGTCATTCACCCAGGCTTGAAGAAGGAGTAAATTCACAACTGTGGAAAAGATAATTTGCCAGCTCCACTAATCTGGGGAGCTTAGGACAGGAGCGACTCCTGTCCAGGCAGAAATGGTCTGTGGACTTTGAATAACTTTCCCTCCTGCATGGGCATGTGTGGGCCTATATCAGGAGAATAGGCCTTTGTCAGCAGACCACAACTGTTTCAGCTGTGCGGTGGAGAGGTGGGTGTTTGATGTTTGATACTCCTCTGCCTATTAAACAGGGTCCTCACTTACCAACATCAGGAGCCTAAGGGCTAGTGGTGCCACTCAGGTCACCCAGCCACCTGTGACAAAGGTCCAAGGAAAACTGGTACCTTCTGGTCCTTAAAACCAAAAGCATTGGGTGGGCATGGTCTGTCTGCAGAACTCACACACCTGTGTGCTCGAGTGGACAAGGGCGTGCTTTCCTCAGAGACACTTAGGGGACGGTTGTCAGCCCCCTGCCTTGTTCAGAGCATGATTGCCTGCTGCAACCAGATACCTGTGCCTACGCCAATCACCCCTGCCCCTCTAAGGCTGTGGGACAGAGCCTGTACCACATGCTTGATGACCAGCTACCTGGACACCTGAGCTGAATCCACACAAGAAAAGTGAATGGACTCCTAGGCTGATATGTCTGATAATAGCTCTAGCCATCTGGTGACAGGACGTCAGAGCTTCAAAGGTGAAAATAATCAAGCTAGCTTACTCAAGCAACCTATATGGGCATATCAAAAGAAAACAAGCCAAGAAGCTATGATACAGTAAACTAACATGAAATAAACTAACATAATAACTTATAGATGACTCAGAGATGATGGTCAATATAAATTGCATAAAAAGCAGAACATGATCTCTTCAATGAGCTCTCAGAACAAAGAATCAAGGGGTTTTCTGGATGAATGTTCCTTCCTGGAATTACCAGATGCAGAATACAAAAGAGTAATATACAGAACACTTCAAGACATCAGGAACGAGATCAGGAAGGAGATCAGGCAATATGCAGAACAAGCCAAGGAACACACAGATAAAGCAGTTGAAGAAATTAAAAAGGTTATTCAAGAACATAATGAAAAGTTTAATAAGCTGCAAGAATCCATAGAAAGACAGCAATCAGAAATTCAGAAGATTAACAATAAAATTACAGAATTGGACAACTCAATAGAAAGTCAAAGGAGCAGAATTGAGCAAGTGGAAGGAAGAATTGGTGAGATTGAAGATAAAGCACTTGCCACCAATACGTCTGAAGAAAAATCAGATAAAAAGAGTTTTAAAAAAAATGAAGACATCCTAAGAATCATGTGGGACTCTATCAAGAGAAATAACCTAGGAGTGTGGAGTACCAAAACAGGGAGGGATAACAGAAAATACAGAGAGAATTGTTGAAGATTTCTTGGCAGAAAACTTCCCTGATATCATGAGAGATGGGAAGATATCCATCCAAGATGCTCATTGAACTCCACATAAGTTAGATGTTAAAAGAAAGTCACCAAGACATTTTATAATCAAACTCGCCAAAACCAAAGATAAAGAGAGAATTTTAAGAGCAGCTAGGGGTAAATGAAAAGTCACCTACAAAGGAGAGTCAATAAGAATAAGCTTGGACTACTCAGTGGATAATATACATAAAACATTGAAGGAAAAAAACTGCCAGCCAAGAATCATATATCCAGCAAACCTGTATTGTAAATATGAAGGTGAAATCAGGACATTTCCAGATAAAAAGAAGTTTAGGAAATTCATAAAAACCAAACCCAGCTACAAGAAATACTAAAGAGATTCCTTTGGATAGAAAATCAATAATATCAAATATTAAACCAAGACTAGAACACTGGACAGAGCAATCAGATGTCAACCCAGATAGGGAAATCACAAAAATAAATCAAGATTAAAAAAAAAATGCTCAAAACAGAAGAACAGCAATGTTATTATGTAAAAGACAACATTAAAACAATAAAGAGGGACTAAGAAATGTAGCCATAGAATTTTTATATGGAAAGACAAGGCAATATAAAGAAATAAAAGTTACATTTAAACTTAGAAAAATAGGGGTAAATATTAAGGTAACCACAAAGGAGGCTAAAAATCCTACTCATGAAAATAAAATACAAGAAAAAAGTAGACTCAGCAGAAACAAAATCAACAACAACAAATGAGAAGAAAAGACAATATATAAACTACTCAGCACAAAAAATTAAGTGGAAAAAAGAAACTCTCAACAGCACACAAAAAAAGACATCAAAATGACAGCACTAAACTCATACCTATACATAATTAAACTGAATGTAAATGGACTAAATGCACCAATAAAGAGAAAGAGAGTGGCAGAACGGATTAAAAAAATGATCCGTCTATATGCTGCCTACAGGAGACACACCTTAGAATTAGAGACACAAACTAAAACTCAAAGGATGGAAAAAAATACATTAAGTAAACAGCAATCAAAAAAAAGCAGAAGTGGCAATATTAATTACTGACAAAATAGACTTTAAATCCACCAAAAAGGATAAGGAAGGACACAATATAATGATTAAATGGACAATATACCAGGAGGATATAACCATATTAAATATTTATGCACCCAAAGACAGGGTTGGAAGATACATAAAACAAACTTTAACAGCACTGAAAAGTGAGATCAACAGCTGCACAATTATAGTAGGAGACTTCAACACATCACTTTCGGTGAAGGACAGGACATCAAGAATTCAGATCTAAATGCCACAATCAACCAACTTGACCTCATAGACACATAGAGAACACTCCACCCAACAGCAGCCAAGTGTGCTTTCTTTTCTAGTGCACATAGAAATTCTCCAAAATAGTCCACATATTAGGTCTTAAAGCAAGCCTTAACAGAATCCAAAATATCAAAATATTACAAAGCATCTCCTCTGACAATGAGGCCATAAAAGTGGAAATCAATAGCAGAAAATGTAGGGAAAAGAAATTAAACAGTTGGAAACTGAACAATACCCTGCTCAAAAACAACTAGGTTATAGAAGACATGAAGGATGGAATAAAGAAATTCACAGAATCCAATGAGAATGAAAGCACTCCCTATCAGAACCTTTGGGACACAGGTAAAGCAGTGCTCAGAGGTCAATTTATATCAATAAATGCACACATACAAAAAGAAGAAAGGGCCCAAATCAAAGAATTATCCCTACAACCTGAACACATAGAGAGCAACAAAAGAAACCCTCAGCCACCAGAAGAAAGGAAATAATAAAATTTAGAGCAGAACTAAATGAAATAGAGAACAGAAAACAAAATTAAGATAACAAGACCTAAAGCTGATTCTCTGAAAAAATTAACAAATCGATAAACCGTTGGCCAAACTGACAAAAGAAAAACAGGAGAGGAAGCAAATAACCCGAATAAGAAAGGAGATGCACTGTATTACAACAAACCCAACTGAAATCAAAAGAATCATATCAGATTACTAAGACAAATCGTTCTCTAACAAATTTGAAAACCTAGAAAAATGAAGGAATTCCTAGAAACACACTACCTACCTAAACTAACACAAACAGAGGTAGAACTACTAAATAAAGCCCATAACAAAAGAAGAGACTGAAAAGGTAATCAAAAAACTCCCAACAAAAAATAGCCCTGGCCCGGACAGCTTCACTGCAGATTTCTACCAAACTTTCAGAGAACAGTTAACACCACTACTACTAAAGGTATTTCAGAGCTTAGAAAAGGGCAGAATACTCCCAAACTCATTCTATGGAGCTGCATATCGCTTATACCAAAATCAGGTAAAGACACCAGAAAAAAAGAAAATTATAGACCTATACCCTTCATGAACTTGGATGAAAAAAATCCCCGACAAAATTCTGAATTCAACAACATATCAAAAAAATAATTCACCATGACCAAGTGGGATTCATAGCAGGCATTCAAGGATGTTTCAACATTAGAAAAACAATTAATGTAATCCATCATATAAATAAAAGACAGGAACCACATGATCTTATCAACTGATGCAGAAAAGGCATTTGACAAAGTTCAACACATGTTCGTGATAAAAACTCCCAGCAAAATACGAATAGAAGGGAAATTCCTCAACGTAATAAAGGGCATTTACACAAAGCCAACAGCCAGCAGCATCCTAAATGGAGAGAGTCTGAAAGCATTCCCTTGAGTTCAGGAACCAGACAAGGATGCCCTTTATCACCACTCTTATTCAATATTGTTCTGGATCTACTAGCCAGAGTAAATAGGCTAAATAAAGAGATAAAGGGCATCCAGACTGGTCAGGAAGAAGTGAAAGTGTCTCTATTTGTAGATGACATGATCTTATACTCAGAAAACCCTAAAGAACCCTCAAGAAAACTGCTGAAACTAATAGAAGAGTTCAGAAGACTATCAGGATAGAGTAAAAACATACAAAAATCCATTGGGTTCCTCTACACCAACAAAAGAACATCGAAGAGGAAATCACCAAATCAATGCCATTGACATTAGCCCCCAAGAAGATAAAATACTTAGGAATAAATCTTACAGAGGCTTAAAGACATATAAAAAGAAAACTACACTACACTTGTGCAAGAAACCAAAAGGGACCTACATAAGTGGAAAAACACACCTTGCTCATGGATAGGAAGACTTAACATTGTAAAAATGTCTATTCTACCAAAAGCGATCTATTGATACAATGCAATTCCAATCCAAATTCCAATGACATTTTTTAATTAGATGGAGAAACACATCACCAGTTTCCTATGGAAGGGAAAGAGGCCCCAGATAAGTAAAACATTACTGAAAAAGAAGAACAAAGTGGGAAGCCTCACTCTACCTGATTTTAGAACCTATTATACTGCCACAGTAGTAAAAATTGCCTGGTATTGGTACAAGAACAGATATATAGGCCGATGGAAAAGAATTGAGAATCCAGACATAAATCCATCCACATATGAGCAGCTGATATTTGACAAAGGCCCAAAGTCAGTTAAATCGGGAAAAGACAGTCTCTTTAACAAATGGTGTTGGCATAACTGGATATCCATCTGCAAAGAAATGAAACAAGACCCATACCTCACACCATGCACAAAAACTAACTCAAAATGGATCAAAGACCTAAACATAAAATCTAAAATGATAAAGATCATGGGAAAAAAACATGTACAACTCTAGGAGCCCTAATACATGGCATAAACAGTATACAAAACATTACTGACAATGCAGGTGAGAAACTAGATAACTGGGAGCTCCTAAAAATCAAACATCTATGCTCAACCAAAGACTTCACGAAAAGAATAAAAAGATTACCTATAGATTGGGAAAAAGTTTGTAGCTAGCATTTCTGATCAGTGTCTGATTTCTAAAATCTACAAAAACTCAACTACAAAAAGACAAATAACCCAGTTACAAAATGGGCAAAGGATATGAACAGACACTTCACTGAAGAAGGCATTCAGGTAGCTAACAGATACATGAGGAAATGCTCAGGATTATTAGCCATTAGAGAAAGGCAACTCAAAACTACAATAAGAGCCCATCTCACTCCAACAAGGCTGGCATTAAATCAAAAAAACACAAAATAATAAATGTTGGAGTGGTCATGGAGAGATTGGAACTCTTATACACTGCTGGTGGGAATGTAAAATGGTACAAACACTTTGGAAATCAATTTGGCACTTCCTTAAAAAACTAGAAATAGAACTACCTTATGATCTAGCAACCCCTGTCCTTGGAATATATCCTAGAGAAATAAGAGCCTTTATACAAACAGATATATGCACACTCATGTTCATTGCAGCACTGTTTACAATAGCAAAAAGATCGAGGCAACCAAGGTGCTCATCAATGGAGGAATGGATAAATAAATTATGGTATATTCATACAATGGAATACTAGGCATCGATAAGGACAATGATGAATCCTTGAAATATTTCATAACATGGAGGAATCTGGAAGGCATTATGCTGTGTCGCAAAAGGACAAATATTGTATGAGACTGCTATTATAAGAAGTCGAAAAATAGTTTAAACAGAGAAGAAAATATTCTTTGATGGTTACGAGAGCGGGGAGGGAAGGAAGGAGCAAGGGAGAGGGGTTTCCACTAATTAGACAGTAGATAAGCACTATTTTAGGTGAAGGGAAAGACAACACACAATACAGGAGAGGTCAGCACAACTGGGCTAAACCAAAAGCAAAGAAGTTTCCTGAAAAAAGTGAACGCTTTGAAGGCCAGTGTAGCAGGGGCAGGGGTTTGGGGACCATGGTTTCAGGGGATATCTAAGTCAATTGGCATAATAAAATCTATTAAGAAAACATGCTGCATCCCACTTTGGAGAATGGTGTCTGGGGTCTTAAATGCTAGCAAGAGGCCATCTAAATGCATCAACTGGTTTCAACCCACCTGGAGCAAAGGAGAATGAAGAACACCAAAGACACAAGGTAATTATGAGCCCGAGAGGCTGAAAGTGCCACATAAAGCAGAGACTTTGTCAGCCTGAGACCAGAAGAACTAGATGGTGCCCAGCTACAACCGATGACTGTCCTGACAGGGAACAAAACAGAGAACCCCTGAGGGAGCAGGAGAACAGTGGGATGCAGACCTCCAGTTCTCGTAAAAAGACCAGACTTAATGGCTTGGGTGAGACTAGAAGGACCCTGGTGGTCTTGGTCCCCAGACCTTCTGTTAGCCCAAGACAGGAACCATTCCCAAAGCCAACTCTTCAAACAGGGATTGGACTGGACTATGGGATAGAAAATGATACTGGTGAAGAATGAGCTTCTTGGATCAAGTAGACACAGGAGACTATATGGGCAGCTCCTGTCTGGAGGGAGATGAGAGGGCAGAGGAGGTCAGAAGCTGGTGGAATGGACACAAACATAGAGTGGAGGGAAGGAGTGTGCTGTCTCATCAGGGGAAAAGCAACTAGGAGTATATAGCAAGGTGTATGTAAATATTTTATGAGAGACTAACTTGATTTGTAAACTTTCACTTAAAGCACAATAAAAAAATGATTTACCACAACTAAGTCAACAAAAATATATTTTAATAAAGGAAGATAAAACAAATGAATTAAATGTGAAATAAATTTACATTTCATATGGAGTATATTAAAATACAAAAAGAATAGAATATCAAAGGTTGAGAAGAAAAATTTGGACTAAAATATATCATAAAAAGCCCAAGCTAAAAAAAAAAAAAAGCTTTGTAGCTGCACTAACATCTGAAAAAAAAAAAAAATCATAATGCAAGAAGTTTTCCTAGATACAAGGAGAAATATTTGATAATAATAAAGGTTTAAACCATTAGGATGATGCCACAATGCTAATTTTGCCTGCACTCAATAACATAGCTACAAAATATATAAAGCAAATAAAAAATGATGCAACTAAAAGGAAGGAAATCTTCAATTATATTGGGATCTTAACCTAACTCTTGCAATACAAAAGAAACAGAAAATAGCCAATAAGATTATCAAAAATCTAAAAATTCTAACAACATGCTTCACCTAATTGGTATATAGGGAATTAGATAAACTCAATTTATGTAATTTTTTGAAGTCTTAGTGAATGAAGGAAGTATTCTCTGGTTCCTTCCAGGAGATACAGCCATGGGGTGAGTTGTTTATATGTTACAAATCCACTTGACATTCCCATCTTCCTAATTCGTCAGAATTGTTGCTCTACAATATGACAGGGAATTCCTGGCATCTCAGCATCACTGAATGTAAGTCACCATGGAATCCATGTACCAGTCAACGCCCAGGAAAACTGCTACATCTACTTGCAGCTGCTTAAGCCAACATCTGAAATTCAGAATCTTGGTAATGTCTACTTATACAGATAAATTTACCTTTATTGATCATTATATTTCATTCTCCTTGAGATTCTATCACTAGAATCAATTGTCTCACTGGTTATTTTGGACCCTGCTGATAATATTAGCAAGATGTTGTAATTCTTTTGGAATATAAGCAATCACCCCTTGGTTTAGATGACACAATTTTCCCCTGAAGTATGCAAGAATCTACCACTGGTTATGCGTCTGGCTATTTTGAGGAGTGGTAGGAGCGAATTTGAAGATAATGGACATCTCCTTTCAAGGTAATTGCTGCAAATAAGGTCAATCAGAAGCTACAAACCAGGGAAGGCTATTTCCCTCAGATAGGGGATAAGGGGTTTCTTTTGATAAAAAGAGAAAGTCAGATGGATTTGTGGGTTCAAATACTAAGACTTGCATAACTTTGCCCCACTGAATCCAGCCCAGATCTCCTGGCCCAATTTCTCCCAAATTAATGCCATAAATTTAACATAAGAAATTTGTCAAATATGTGAGTCCTATTTGCATTCCATTTCTGCAACTTGCATAATTACGTTTTATAATCTTACTCTCTGTCATATTTTCTATGTAGCTACAGGAATTAAAATACTTTTAAACATCCATAATGTAGCTACAGGAATTAAAATACTTTTAAACTTCCATAGTGGCTTATTTATCCTCTGATAATATCTTGAACTGAGATTTTAACCCACAGTTTATCATTTTCCCATTGTAAATTCTCCAGTGCAAGCATGAATAGCTCTCCAACTTGTCCTTACTATCATAAAAGTTACATGTATCAGAAATAGTAAAATGTAACAAATACTTGGATCTTTTAAAGCCTTGCTTTGGAACAGCACTTTATTCCACATGTTGTTGTTGTTGTTAGGTGCCATCAAATTGGTTCCAACTCATAGCAACCCTGTGTACAATAGAACGAATCACTGCCTGATCCTGCACCATTCTCACAATCGTTATGTTTAAACCCATTATTGCAGCCACTGTGTCAATCCATCTCATTGAGGGTCTTCCTTTTTTCCACTGACCATCTACTTTACCAAGTGTGATGTCCTTCTCCTGACAGCATGTCCAAAGTATATGAGACGTAGTCTCGCCATCCTTGCTTCTAAGAAGCATTCTGGTTGTACTTCGTCCAAGAGAGATTTGTTCATTCTTTTGGCAGTCCACGGTATATTCAATATTCTTCTCCAACACCACAATTCAAAGGTTTCAATTCTTCTTCAGTATTCTGTATTCATCAGCTTTCACATGCATAGGAGGAGATTGAAAACACCACAGCTTGTGTCAGGTGCACCTTCGTCTTCTAGGTGACATCTTTGCTTTTCAACACTTTAAAGAGGTCTTTTGCAGCAGATTTGCCCAAGGAATCTTTTAATTTCTTGACTGCTGCTTCCATGAGTGTTGATTGTGGATCCAAGTAAATTGAAATCCTTGACAACTTCACTCTTTCCCCTGTTTATCATGATGTTGCTTATTGGTCCAGTTGTGAGGAGTTTTGTTTTCTTTATGTTGAGGTGTGATCCATACTGGAGACTCTGTTCTTCGATCTTCATCAGTAAGTGCTTCAAGTCCTCTTCATTTTCAGCAAGCAAGGTTGTGCATTTACATAAAGTAGGTTGTTAATGAGTGTTCCTCCAATCCTGATATCCTGTTCTTCATATAGTTCAGCTTCTCAGATTATTTGCTCAGCATACAGATTGAATAAGTACTGTGAAAGAATACAACCCTGACACACTTCATTCCTGACTTTAAACAAAGCTGCATCCCCTTGTTCTATCCAAACAACTGCCTCTTCATCTATGTATAGGTTCCTCACGAGCACAGTTAAGTGTTCTGGGATTCCCATTTTTCACAATGTTATCCAAAACTGTTATGATCCACACAGTTGAATGCCTTTGTACAGTCAATAAAACAGAGGTAAACATCTTTCTGGTATTCTCTGCTTTCAGCCAGGATCCGTCTAATATCAGCGAAGCTATCCCTGCTTCTATATCCTCTTCTGAATCTGGCTTGAGTATCTGGCAGTTCCCTGTCAATATATCGCTGCAGCCAATTTTGAATGACCTTCAGCAAAATTTTACTTCTGTGTGATATTAATGATATTGTTCTATAATTTCCACATTTGGTGGGATCACCTTTCTTGGGAATAGACGTAAATATAGATCTCTTCCAGTCAACTGGCCGGGTATCCGTCTTCCAAATTTCTTGGCATAGACAAGTGAGTACTTCCAGCATTGCATCCATTTGTTGAAATACCTTGATTGGTATTCCATCAGTTCCTGGCACCTTATTTCTCACCAATGCCTTCAGTGCAGCTTGGACTTCTTCCTTCAGTACCATTGGTTCTTGTTCATATGGTACCTCCTGAAAAGGTTGAATGTCGACCAATTCTTTTTGGTATAGTAACTCTGTGTGCTACTTCCATCTTCTTTTGATGATTCCTGCATCTTTTAATACTTCCCCCATAGAATCTTTTCATATTGGAACTCGAGGGTTGAATTTTTTCTTCAGTTCTTTCAGCTTGAGAAATGCCGAGTGTGCTCTCTCCTTTTGGGTTTCCATCTCTAGGTCTTTGCACATCTCGTTATAATATTTTACTTTGTCTTCTCTAGCTGCCCTTTGAAATCTTCTGTTCAACTCTTTTCTTTATCATTTCTTCCTTTTGCTTTAGCTACTCAACATTCAAGAGCAAGTTTCAGAGTCTCTTCTGACATCCATTTTGGTCTTTTCTTTCTTTCCTGCATTTTTAATGACCTCTTATTTTCTTCATGTATGACGTCCTTGACGTCATCCCACAACTCGTCTGGTCTTCAATCATTGTGTTCAATACATCAAATTTATTCTTGAGATGTCTCTAAATTCAGGTGGGATATACTCAAGGTCCTACTTTGGCTCTCGTCAACTTGTTCTAATTTTCTTGGCTTTCCATGGATTCTGGAACCTCAGAGAAAGCAAATGGCTGGTAGGAAAGGAAATCTGAGAAGACACAGTCACAGACAAAAATTTTGCCACTGATAGAGACCTTATCTGAAACAGAGAGAGATAGGAAAAAAATCCTGATTTCTCCCTTTCTTCTGCCTTCCAATATCCCACAAGTGCCTCTGTTTGCCTGAACTAGCTAGAAGTCAGTAGGAAAGGGAGTTTAGAAAATGTAGTTTAAAGAGCTCAATCCCACATAATGTGGAAGAGAAGATGAAGGTCAGGAAAAGCATTGTAGAGCAAATAGGAAAAATCACAAAAGCACTGAATGTTTTTGACATTTGCGAGAGAGAATTTATAGAGCATCTTTGCTATAACAAATAAAAAGCTCTCTGGATGGGTTCAATAGTAGAATGGAGATGACGGAAGATAGAATCAGTGAACTTGAGGACAGATAAATAGAATTTAATCTGAATGACAGAGAGAAAACAGGCTAAAAAAGAAAAACTGAACAGAATCTCAGGAACTTGTGGGACAATAACAAAATATCCAACTTTAATACCTTCAGAGTCCCAGAAGTAGAAGGGAAAGAGTGAGCCTTAAAGAGTATTTAAAGAAATAATGACTCAAAACCTTTCAAATTTGGTGAAAGTCATAAGCAAATGAATTCAAGGAGCTGAGTAAATTCCAAATACATTCAACCTAAAGAAATCTGTGCCAAGACACATCATAATTAAACTTCTGAAAACTAAAGATGAAAAACAAAATGCAGCCAGAGAGAAATAATACATTACCTATAAGGGGGTCCCAGTTCATGTGACACCAGATTTCTCATTTGAAACAGTGAATGCTAGAAAGAAATGACAAAATATTTTTAACATGCTCCAAGGAAGGAACTGTCAACAATAAATTCCATATCCAGCAAAACAAAAGATGGGGGAAAAGGAGAAGAGAATTTCAAATTCTCATGGAACCGAGAATTTCTGGAGTCATTGAAGCTAGATGAACACTAAAAACCATTTCCCTGGGTTAATCTTTAAATCTTAACCCAAAAGTGTGCCCCTGGGAAATTGGAACCCTTATCCATTGTTGATGGGAATGCAAAATGGTACAGCCAATTTGAAAAACAGTATGGTGGTTCCTCAAAAAACTAAAAGTAACAGTACCGTACAACCCAGTAATCTCACTGCTAGGCATATACCCAAGGGACTTGAAAGCAGTGACATGAACAGACATATGTACACCAGTGTCCGTTGCAGCATTATTCACAACAACCAAAATGTGGAAACAACCTAAATGCCCATCAGCAGATGAATGCATAAACAACAATGTGGTACATACATACAATAGAATGTTATTCATCCAGGAAGAGAAATGAAGTCTTGATGCATGCTAAAACATGGGTGGAGCTTGAAGAGATTATTCTGAGTGAAATAAGTCAATCACAAAAGGACAAATATTATGTGACCTCACATACGTAAAAAGACAAGAGCAGACAAATTTATAGAGAACAAAGTTTATTAGTGGTTACCAGGAGTGGGAATATATCATGGACTGCCAGAAGAATGAACAAATCTGTCTTGGAAGAAGTATAGCCAGAATGCTCCTTAGAAGCAAGGATGACAAGACTTCATCTTACATACTTTGATCATGTTTGATAAAGTAGAGGGTCAGTGAAAAAGAGAAAGACTCTCAATGAGATGGCTTGGCACAGTGGCTGCAACAATGGGATCAAGCATAACAACAATTTCGAGGATGGTACAGGACCAGACAGTGTTTCATTCTGTTGTACATAGGGTCACTATGAATTGGAACCAACTCAGGGTAGAAGAGGGGGAAAAGGGAATTATTGCTTATGGAACACTGAATTTTGGTTTATAGTGATGGAAAAATAATATTGATTAGGAGTTATTGTAGTACCACCAATTAATGTAATTGATGCCAATAAGTTGCACACCTTGAAAAAGTTGAATTGGCAAATGTCATGTGAAAGATATATTTATGACAATACTGAAAATAGAGCAGCTGCTGAGGCTGCTTATGGACAAGGTAATATCTCAGGGAATTTGGCTTTTTGATTTGGAGGTTTAAGGGCATGGTTTCACAGGGCATCCCAGTTAATTGGCCTAACAGTGTGTTTAGTGCCTCTGTTCTACCTCCTAGATTGTTGTGCAGTACCTGGGGTCTTAAAAGTTTGCTAGCAGCCATTCAAGTACAAGAATTGGGCCCTATTTGCCTGTAGCAACAGAGGAAAAAGGAGAATCATGAATGGCAGAAGGATGTGGATGTGTGGCTAATTGTCTCCAGGAACAACAGTCTCCTTTGCCATGAGACCGGAGAACCTGGATGGTATCTGGCTACTGTTACTGAATGTTTTAATCAAAGAGCCTGTAGAAGAATCCTGATCAGAAGGGGGAAAATGTAAAAGAGAATGTCAAATTCTTACGGAATCCAGACTTTCTGGAGCCATTGAGGCTGGATGAATCCCCAAATCTATTGCCCTAAGGTAATATTTAAACCGTAAACCAATAATATCACCTGAAGTTTTCTTTAAACAATAAAAAACAAGAAAACAAACCTGTTGCTGTCAAGTCTATTCTGACTCACAGCGACCCTATAGGACAGAGTAGACCTGTCTCACAGAGTTTCCAAGGAGAGGCTGGTGGATTCCAACTGCAGACCTTTTGGTTAGCAGCCAAGGGCTTAACCACAAAAGCTTAGCTTAATTAGTAAAGAATGACTGCCAAGAGTATTTTGGTCTTTCAAGATATGAGATCAATTTAACAACAGCAGCTCAATAGATTAGACAGAAACTTAGGGGCACTGAGTTTATGTTAATGGGGTAAAAACAACTTGGAAAAGGAGGGTGAGAATTGTTACATGACTTGGAGAATGTAATCAATGTCACCGAATTGTGCGTGTACAGAATGTTGAATTGGTGTATGTTTTGCTGTGTATATTTACAACAAAAATTTTAAAAAAAGGAATAAAGGAAAAATAAAGACATTCTCAGAGAAAGAAAAAAAAATTACTAGAAGAGCTAATTGAAGTTCTTTAAACAGAAAGCAAATTATAAAATTAGGGGAATCTTGGAGGATCAAGAAAGAACAATAAAAGCAGAAATATGGTTATGTCCAATAGACTATCTCTCCTCTCATAAGTTTCAAAAATCATATTTGATTATTAAAACAATAATTATGACACCGTCTAATACGTGAGACAATGGTGTTTAAACTTGGATAAGGTAAAAGGTGAGATGGAGGGGTTCTAAGATGTCCTGCTTCTATGTTGTTCCTCAAGCCCTGGGGTTCCTAACCAGTTTACCTTTTTATTTCTATCTTTAAGAGTTCTATTTGTTTGCCTCTTGTATTATTGCCAGGGTTTATATTTTAATACTGTAAATTTCTAAGGTATTTTGGAATAAAGTGTGGGATTTAGATACAATGGCTCTAGATTCATTATACTTCCCTATATGATGTCTGTGGTTGGTTTGCAGGTGGCCAGTTGGTGTGGAACATCCCTAGCATCCTCTGAGCTGTCAAGAGAATAAAACTCTCCTTGTTTATCTAGTCATAACCTGTGCTCATAACTGCAGATTTTGAGATGGGATAAATATTTATACAAGAAAGAGTGTTCAGCATTTGGTCAGTAGCTGGCTCTAAGGACATGACTAGAATTTCCAGAAAGTGTATTCAAAGAAAGAATGGAGGGGACTCAAAAATAGTGTCAGGAAACAAAATATCTAAGGGCAGACGAGGGCAAAAGCTTGGAAATGGAGACAGATACAGAAGCAAGAAAATGGGATCTTGTTTATCCTATTACCCCTGGAAGAGGAAGGCTGAGGACTTGCCCTTGTCAAGCAGTCAGGACTTATCCTTACGGGAGCCTGAGATACAGGCACTCTGTTCACTGGGGAGGTCAGTTTCAGTGACTGGTGGAAATAGAAGACAGATCGTATTGGTTGAACAGCGATTATGAGTTGAGGAAGTCTGATCCTTAAGGAAGATAGCATTTCTTACTGAAATTTGCATTCCTAATAGTCCCCTGTGGAGAATATGGCACATGACAGATGTTTGATAATATCGCCCATTTGCTCCTGTGTATTTTGGGTTTCTCTAGCTACTCCAGGGAGCTGCTCTGGGCACTCCTCATAGGAATGCCTCTTAAGTTTCCTGCAGCTAGCCTTGTGACTGTGCCTCCTGATGGTAAATCGAACTTGACATGCACCATCGTGAGCACTTGATAGTAAGCCGTTAGACCCCAGTAGGCTGTGGCTGACCTCGTCTGCTCGCCAGCAAGTGCTTGTTGCTTATTACCCTAGAGAAGCTAGGGAAGGCAATGCGGCATACACAAAGTTTGCTCAAATTATTTCAGAGTGATAGCAATTCATCTATTACAGGTGCAAATGTTCAAATAAAGGAAACACACTGTTTAACAGCTGTAGGTTTACGAGGTGATTGTTGTCAATCATGGTCTCTCACTGGGTGAAGACATTTTAATTAGCTGGTTTGGGAAAATAACCAAATGAAGGATATGGTTCTTAAACTGATTAAATGGAGTTGGGTGTTGTCCAGATTATACTTTTTTTCCTCTGTGATGCTGACCACATGATCAGCACAATCCACTCTTGTCTGCTCATCTCTCTTTATCCCACTGCTTGCTCTCCTTGAGTGGAAACGTTTCCTCAGCCATGACTGACCGACATCTACCATTCCCATTCAATCTCTCCTCTCAGCTGCAAACAGGCTGCAGTTCTCCCTTGGTCTTCTCCTCTGGCTCCCTTTTGCTTTAAAAATCTAAATTTATATGTTCCTTGAAGATGAGTCATTGCTTGTGATTTCAGAGCATGGAAAAGTGCATATCATTTTATATTCCTGGGTGTGTAGCTGTATTAGTTTCATATTGCTGTTGTAACAAATGAGTACAGAGCTAAACCCAAACCAAAACCCACTGCCTTCGAGTTGATTCCAACTCATAGTGACCCTGGAGGAGAGAGGAGAACTGCCTCACAGTGTGGAACTGTACCGTAGGGTTTCCAAGGCTATCAATCTTAACAGAAGCACAGTGCCACATCTTTCTCCCCTGGAGTGACTGGTGGGTTCAAATCACCGAACTTTTGGTTAGCAGCTAAGGATTTCAACCACTGTGCCACCAGGGCTCCAAAGTTAGTGACTTAGGAAAAAAAGCATAAATATACTCTCTGACAAATATGAATATCAGAAGTCCTAAATGAGTTTCCCTGAGCTAAAATAAAGGTGTTTACCCGGCTGTGTTCCTTCTGGAAACTATAGAGGAGACTTCAGATTCTAGAGGCCACCTGCATCCCTTGGCTTCTGGCTCTTTCCTCCATTGTCAAAGCCACTAGCACAGCCTCTTCAAAGCTCTCTCCTAGTCTGACTGTCTTGCTTCCCTCTTATAAGGACTCTTGTGGCTACATTGGGACCAACCAGATAATCCAGGATAATCTTCGTATTTCAAGATCCTTAACTTAATCACATGTGCAAAGTTGCTTCTGCCCAGTAAGGCGACATATCCACAGGTATGGGATTAGGACCTGGGCATCTTTGAGGGACCATTATTCTGCCGACCACCAGTTGCAGTCGAGTTGAGTCCCAGGTATTCCAGAGTAGAAACTGTACTCCTTAGGTTTTGTTGATTGTTTTAAGGAATGCTTCTTAATTTTTGAAGACAGGTTTAGAATCTTAAATTATAAGAATACATGGCCATTGTAGGAAATTTGGAAAATACAGAAAAGAATAAAAGACACTTGTGGCATCATCGTATCCTTGTTTTTAAAAAATTTCATATATATTCCATATCGCCATATTATTTAAATGGCTGCATTGAGTACCATATTTTTATATAACTAACACATGCCTTCTAAGTTTGTTTGCATACTGATCCCGCCCCCCTTGAGGTATTTTTGTAAGTGCTGCTATGTGAATTTTGTTTTACAGGTTGCTGTAAAAAAAAAAATATATAGCATAGCATGCTTATGAAAATACCTAGAACAGGGAGGACAGGTTGGCAAATGAACATAGAAGGTGCACATTATTTGGGTAAAAATACTATGGTTATAACTCATTCTAACCTTTCAATTAATTTTGGACATTGAGGTTTTTTTCCAACTTTGGGCATAATTATTTGACTGCAGTTTGGAACATTTATTAAGATTTTGAGAAACGTGGATTATGGATGTTCTGTACGATTTTCAGCTGATTTTCGGAAGTAGGTTACCAGGCCTTTCTTTTGAGGTGCCTTTGTGTGGGCTCAAACCTCCATTTTGTTTAGCTACCAAACATGTTAACTATTTGCAACACACAAGGACTCCTAAATACTTGCCATCTAATTTATTCTGACTCCGGGTGACCCCATGTGCATCAGAGTAGAACTACACTCCATAGGGTTTTCAATGGCTAATTTTTCTGAAGTAGATTACCAGGTCTTTCTTCCAAGGTGCCTCTTGGTGGACACTATGATGTGTGCTGTGGGTATCCAATGCCTCTGGCAAATGATCAGAAGACTTTACAGCTGATATTTATACCTCTCCAACCCCCCCACCCACAATCTGCTTCACCAACAGAATGATGCAACCCCCCTCCTGGCACAGGTCTGGACCACCATTGCTCCGTCCCCGTTTCATCTCTCCTTTTTCCATGCTCTGAAACCTCTTCTAATGATATGGCAGTGCTGCTCTGGGAGGGATGGTGGGACCTGAGAATCACATATATTAGTATTTTTTATTGCAGTTAAATTTTATTAAGATCCTTTTAAATGTGAAATATTTGATAATTTTGAAAAAAAATGGAGGAATTATTGTCTCTGCTGCCTTCCATAGAACTAGATGCAGTGGATGTTTCTTTTATCTCTCTGGTTATTTCTTCTCTATTTCCTTTCCAGACTTACCATTTTCAATATGTTCACTGGAATTTTTTTAAACTATGGTCCTTGGTTCTTTCCTTTTCTCTCTATGCTCTCTCCTTAAGCAATGACATTCATTCCCAGTACTGAAATTCAATTTATATGTGTTGTTGTTAGCTGACACCAAGTCAACTCTTACTCCTGGTGACTTTATAAAATGAAATGCCGCCCGGCCTTGCATCATCCTTATAAACACCAGCATGTTTGAGTTCGTTGCTGAGGCTCTTGTGCCAATCCATTTCACCTGGGGTCTCTCTCACGCTTTTCGGTTCTTTACTTCACTAAACATGGCATCCTCCTCTAGCAATTAATCTCTCCTGACGATATGTCCAAAAGAAGCAAGTCAAACAAGGTTCTGTTGTAATCTGTAAGACTTCCATTGGCTATTTTTTAGAAGTAGATTGCCAGACCTTTCTTCTTAGTCTATCTTAGTCTGGAAGCTCTGCTGAAATCTCTTTATCATGGGTGATCCTGCTGGTATTTGAAATACTAGTGACATAGCTTCCAGCTTCACAGAAACATTTAAGCAACCACAGTATGACAAACTGACAGGGAGGTGATGGAATCTATATGTTGAAGACTACCAAATTTATATCTCCAACTCTGATCTGACACTAAGTGCTGACTCAGTATAAGTAAGCAGCAGATTTTGAGTGTACCAGAGGCATTATGAGTTTAACACCCGAGCAACTGCCATCAACCTATCCCAAGCAAACCTGGACATATGCTTACCCAAGGTATGATCCATTTCCTACTTAATTTCTCCACTTGAATGTCTCTAAGATGCCTCAGACTCATTATCTCCAGATTTTAACTCACAGGCTTATTTGCCAATCTGCAATCTCTTCCAGTGTTTCCACCTTGGGAAAAGAATAAACATTCAGTAGCATAAACAAAAGACTTGATCGTCATTCTTTACACCTCTTTTCCCTAACACCAAAGTTTCTCTCTGTCTTCACTACCATATAGCTAGGTCGAGTGACCATCAATTCTCATGTGGTCTGGCCTCCGTACATTTATTCTTGCTTTCCTCTGAAACATTCTCCACATAGCAGCTGAAATAATATTTTCAAAATGTAAACCAATCATGTCATGCCCACCATAAGCTTCCTCCTTTAAAATCTTCTTCACTATTAGAATAAAGAACAGAATATTTAAAAGAACTCCATTTAACATATATCTGTTGACTGTATGCCCTGTGCTAAACACTATTCAAGGTACTGGGGCAAAAAGCAAAGCAAACACAGTCCCTGATTTTAAAGAGCTATTTTTTCTATCAGGAGGGACAAACAAAAACCAAAGAAAAAGGCACGTGAAAGAGGTGCAAGGTGTAATTGCAATAATGGACACAACCAAGAGAATAAAATATTTAAGAATATAAGTGAACAGGTATGTCCACTCTGAGGACATGACACTTTCCTTTAAAGAAAAGGTGTTATGCACTTGAAGAGTAGGAGAAAGAGAAGTCCAAGCAGAGGGAAGACTGTGTACAAATACCCTCTATGGGAAAAGTCCATGATGGATTAAAAGAAGTCATATAGTAAGATAGAGCTCATGAGGGGATGGATGATGTAAGACAAGGTAGGAGACTTGAAGGTCTACTCAGGTATAATCTTGGAGGCCATGGTAAGAAGATTGGAAAGCTTGAGGGAAAAGGAGAAATCATGAAGCATCTCTAAGTTTATAGTCTGAGTAGCTAGAGGAATGGCAGTGCTATTTACTTAAAGAGAAAAATCTGGAGGAAGAGCAAGATTATGAGGAAAAATCAAGACTTCTGTTCGAGATCTGTAATATTTGAAACACCACCAACTGTTAAGTGGAATTGTTGAGTAAGCAGTTGGATGTAGAAATCTGGAGTTCTAGGGAGTGGTCAGATGTGGGGATATTCAGCTGTACAGACAGATTTCATGATACAAAGATTTTAATTATTAATTACAATGAGCATGCACCTAATAACAGAGTGTTGAACTTAATGCACAAACCAAAAGAAGTACAAAGAGAAATAACCTAATCCAAAACATATTTGGAAATTTTAATGCTCCTCTCTCAGTAACTAAAAAAAGAAGCAGACAAAAATCAGTAAGCATATAAGATATTTGAACAAAATGATTAGCACATTTGACAAAAGAGGATATATGTAGAACACTGCATCCAACAAAAACAGAATAAACATTGTTTTTAAGTACACATGGAACATTTACCAGGCTTGAGGAACATTTACCAGGCTTGACCACATGCTGTGCCACGAAGGGAATCTCAGCAAATTTCAAAGGACCTAAATACTACAGAATAGGCTCATTGACCACAGCAATATTAAGCTAGAACTCAGTAACAAAATAACTAGGAAATTCTCATATGTTTAGAAATTAAGAAACACAATTTAAAATAACCCATGTATCAAAATAAATATCAGATATAATTAGAAAATATTTGAACTGAATGATAATGCTACATATTAAAATTTGTGTGATGCCAATTGGTCTCAACCCAGCTGGAACAAAGGAGAATGAAGAACACCAAGGTCACACGATAACTATGGGCCCGAGACATAGAAAGGGCCACATGAACTAGAGATTTACATCATCCTGAGACCAGAAGAACTAGATGGTGCCCAGCCACAATCGATGACTGCCCTGACAGGGAGCACAACAGAGAACCCCTGAGGGAGCAGGAGAACAGTGGGATGCAGACCCCAAATTCTCATAAAAAGACCAGACTTAATGGTCTGACTGAGACTAGAAGAATCCCAGTGGTCATGGTCCCCAAACCTTCTGTTGGCCCAGGACAGGAACCATTCCCCAAGACAACTCATCAGACATGGAAGGGACTGGACAATGAGTTGGAGAGAGATTCTGATGAAGAGTGAGCTACTTGTATCAGGTGGACACTTGAGACTGTGTTGGCATCTCCTGTTTGGAGGGGAGATGGGAGGGTAGAGAGGGTTAGAAACTGGCAAAACAGTCACAAAAGGAGAGACTGGAGGGAGGGAGCGGGCTGACTCCTTAAGGGGGTAGTAAATGGGAGTATGTAGTAAGGTGTATATAGGCTTGTGTGTGACAGACTGACTTGATCTGTAAACTCACTTAAAGCACAATAAAAATTATTAAAAAAAAATTTGTGTGATGCAAGAAAACATACTTAGAGAAAAAATTACAATGTTAAATGTAAATGCAATAAAAGAATGAAAGCTGAAAAATCAGTGACCTAAACATCCATCTCAGGAACTTAGTAAAAGTAAAACAAGTTAAGGTCAAATAAAACTTGGAGAAGGAAACCATAAAGATAAGAGTAGAAAGCATATGAAACAGAATACAGAAAAGGGATTAAAAAGTTAAAAGATTAATAAAATCCTGAAGACCCTGACCAAGAAAAAACTAAAGAAGACACAAATACTATATTTAGGGGAAAAGGAAATATCAATATAGATGCTAAAGATATTAAAGAGCTGAGAGTACACAATAGATAGCATTGTGACAATAAATTTGAATATGTAAATTAAACAAAGACATACTTAGAAAAAAAAAGCACTAAAATTTATGAAAGGAGAAAATTGGAAGTTTCCTGTAAATGCTAAAGAAGGTAGATCTATAATTTAAAATCTGCCAACAAAGAAAAATTCATAACCAGGTAGAATGTCCTTAGAAAATTCTACCAATGTTTAGATTAGGGAAAAAGAATGGTGAAAGTTGAAACTTTCTGTCTGAGATTTGGAATAAAAAAATTTTTTTCCTCACAATAAGAACAGAAATATTACTACTCTATTTGTTTTATATGTCTAGAATAATCTTAATATCGCAAAATAAAAATTACATGAAAAGTAAAAAATAGAGGAAAGGCTCACTCCTGAGGATGGAGATAAACCCAAAGATCTAACACGCATTTGCAAACAGAGCTATCTAAAGATAGATAGACAGACAGGTAGATAGGTAGATAGATGATAGGTAGGTAGGTAGATAGATGATAGATAGATATGTATAAAAACCTGATATATATGTATATATATATAAACCAAACCCATTGCAGTCGAGTCTGTTCCAACTCATAGCAACCCTATAGGACAGAGTAGGACTGCTCCGTATGGTTTCCAAGGAGTGACTGGTGAATTTGAACTGCTGACCCTTTGGTTAGCAGCTGTAGCTCTTAACCACTCTGCCACCATGGTTTCCATATGATATCTATATCTACTCCTATATCTATATCATCATCAACTATATCTGTACTATATATGATATATATAACATATATATCATATATATCAGAAGATCCACAAGGGCTATCACCTGTTTCCTTAGTGAGGTATATAAAAACATCATGTTCACATTGGGTTAATTGCAGGTGGCAAAGTTGGTCTAAGCATTAAAAAATCAAATAATAAGACTTACTGCACTAATAGAATAGAATAAGGAAGAAATCTTATATGATCATTGCAAAAGATGCAAGCATACTGATAAAATTCAGCATCCATTCATCCTTAATGTCTTAGCAAACTAAGAGTAGAAGGAAATTCGCTTGATCTTATGAAGGATATCTATGAAAAATCCTGCTCCTACACGATTCATAATTCATGTAATGCAGTAAGGTATTGTTATAAAGATAAACAAGTAGACAATGAAATAATAAACAGCCTAGATTCATATCTACTCATAAATGGTTACTTGATTTTTGATAAAGAAGGCACTACAAGGTAGTAGGAAAAGAAAGAATTTTTCTTTAAGTGTTGCCAGGCCAGTTGGATATCCACGTGGAAATAAATGGAATTCGACCCTTATCTTATACCTAACATAAAATTAAATTTCAGGGTGGCTGTAAGTCTAAATATGAATTGCAAGAAAATAAAGTTTCTATAAAATAGTATATGAAAATATGCTCATGACCTTGGTGTAAGAAAAACTCTTTAAACTTGAACATAAATATCTGTAACTATAAAGTAAAATATTAAAAATTGGGCTATGTTAAAGTTAAGTTCTTTTGTTTAACAACAGGCAGTATTAAGAAAGGAAAATGCAAACCCTAGAGTGGCAGAAGATATTTGCAGCATGTAGAACCAGGAAAGCACTATGCAGAATGTGCATGTATATACACTGACAGAGAGAGAGGGACAGGGGGAGATGAGGAATTGTTTAAGAAGACGACTTTACAAAGAATTTCATCCATAAAGAAGAAAAAAGAAGCAGCGTGGCATATGTTAAGGGAATGTGATCTATCAAAGGGTCCTTTTTTTTCAAAGATAGGAGATTACTAGCGTGTATTTGTATAGCAGTGGTAATTATGTAAAAGAGAAAGGGACATTGATGAGGTCAAACCCACAGAAAGTTGCAGAAACCTGAAGCACTTGAGGATGGTTAGAGTGATCTGCATGAATGACGGGACTGACCTTTAAGAGTAGGAGCTCCCAAAGAAAAGGCGCTTGAGAGAGGTTCAAACCAAACCACACCTTTGCTGTCTAGTCGATTCTGATACACAGAGAGTCTCTGTAGGACAGAGTAGAGCTACCCCATAGGGTTTCCAAGGAGTGGCTGGTGAATTTTAAGTGCCAAGCGGCCTGAGCTCTTAACCACTGTACCACCAGGGTTCCTTGAAGGAGGTCCCAGTGGGTGGAATTCTAGAAAGGTTTGCAAGTGCGAATATTAGACGGTCTACATGGGCTATCGTCTCTTTCCTTGGTGGAGTATGGACCTCAGCAACTTCTCCAGCTTCATCTCAGACTCCAAAGCCTTTTTTCCCTTCCTGCAGAGGATCATGCGCCCTTGACAGAAGCACCTCTGCACACGCTCTCTTGTTGCACAGAGCGATTGAACTCTCACCCTCCTTCACCTAGTTAATATCCTCACATCCTATAAACCTCAGCTTAACCACCATGCATGCGGGAAAGCCTGCCCTGACTCACCAGGAGACACTCTAAGCACACAAGGCCATTTTTTGCACGTTCGTACTTGTCATTGAGTATTCATTTTATTTCAGTCTGTCCTCCCACAAGATAGTTCTTGATATGTATTCAGGGAGTCTTTCTTCTTTGAACCAGCCCCTGGCACAGTGCCTGGCATCTTGTAGGTACCATTTTTTGAATGCATGAATACATGAATAAAGGCTGAGCAGAAGTATTCTTAAAAATATTATTTGAAGATTTGAAACTCATTGGCAAAAAGTGTTATTAGCAGTAGTATTTCTGCTAACTGATCATGTGCTAATATATTTATCCCAATAAATCATTAATAAAATGTCATTCATTAAAAAAAAACATGCATTTAGTAATGATGGTAGGCCAGGTATTGACAAAAGCAGTGCCATGGGAGAGGGAGTGGTCTCTGAAACAATAGGAGCTTCTTGTGGATAGAGTAGTTCTCTGAAAACCACCCCTGGCTGTGAACCTGTATAGTTTAAATTTAGATTCCAGCTATTTTACTCGCAAATTTGTTGGTATCGGGCAAGTCTTTCTCAATTGTGTGAGCTTTTATCTACTTATTACTAAAATGAGATTCATCATTCATACCCTTACAATATTTTTGTGAAGATCACATATGGTAGGTAACCTATGTAAAGACATGTAAGGGACCTGGTGCAGAGTTGTATCCTGCCTGTGGTTGATATCTCACTGGAGAAGGGAGGCAGAGAGCTTGTGCCCTAAGTCTGTACAGATTCAGCACATTGATGGGGGCAGGATGTTGATGCCTAAAGGAGGACTTGGGTTGATCCTCAGATCCTCAGATGAATACAGTATCACAGTTGGAAGAACATTAAAATTCATGTAGTCAGAATATCTTCTTTACAGGAGAGGCCTCTGGAGCCCTGAGGGTGGAAGGAGAAAGGGCTTTTGCTGGTGGAGGCCTTTATCTTCAAGCAAAGGGCCAGCCTGTATCCTAGAGACGGCACACTTCTTGCTCCCTTGCCTGTGGGGACTCTTGGCTGGGGCTAATAGGCAAGCTATTTTGAGCCAGGAGTTGTATAAAGAGAGGCTCACAGCAGTGCCCAGACTTGGTCTTGCTATTGTGTCTGCCTCTCGTGATGCCTCCCTCCTTGCAGGGCACTTTGTGTCAGCAGGAATGTGAGGCAAGTTGTGAAATTCAATTAATTCTACTGCCAACCCACACACCTCCCTCCAGGGATGGCCCAGCAAGGACCAGGCAGCCCTGTAAACTAGGTTTCCTGACTCTCTTTTCCTTCCCTTATATCAGCCCCTTCTTATATGTTCCTCTCAGTTTCTCTTCTTCCATTTTCTTCTGATAGAAGACACATCTACAGGGATGTGTTTCTAAATTAAAGCACTGTTGTATACTGAATTTTGATATAGAATCTCTGAAAGCTTGAGTTATAAAATTGCTTTTGCTGGAAGTTGGGAGGGAGTGACTAAGATATCCCTTCTTCCTTTCTTGAGTTATATTCTAATAGAACATAAGCAAAAAGTACAGGCATCTCTATGATTGTGTTTCTAGACTGCACTTGTAACCCTTCCATAAAGGGTTTCAGTTCACTAAAGTAAAAAAAAGGCCGCTTATTCTTTCCCATAAGAAGGAGGAAATGGAGGGTGGCAGAGACTTGCCCTGGTTTTGGTGTATGCGGTGAGAAAACAGAGGAGAGTCCAATGCCCTTATAATGGACTCAGGTGTCAGGAAGTGAGATCAAGGATGGGAATCTAGTTTTGAAGCAAACTATGTGCCTCCTCAAAGCTAGGCAGTGTCCTAGACTCTAATTAAGCGTGGAAAGAGAAAGTTCAAGAGTGCAAGAAGGAGCTGAAATTATTCACCCCAAAATTTTCTCCTCCTGGGGGGTAAAATAAATGTCCCCTTTTCTATGAATAAACACAGGGAAAAACCAGATCTCCCCTGATTATCTCAAAAGTGTTTAATCTTAATATATTAGTTTTGAGAGTGTATGGTGAGCCAGGCCTAGAATTGTCCTTTTGAAGCTGGAGACCCATGACTTTTCAATGCCACCCTGTCTTCTTTCATGAGGCCATTCCTGTAATCAGAGATAGGAAGTACAGGTCTGATCCCCCTCCAAGAGACTCAGAAATGGGTTACAATTGGACATTACTTAAATTAAATTAAATGACTAAGGCCAATTTTTACCCTTGGCAAATGGTTATACGTGATTCTGCTGCCCATCCCACGTTAAGTCTAGCCATACTGTCCTACAGAGAACAACAGGAAAGGTGATGCAATGACAAGTGCATGATGCCAGCACCTCCAAAGCTGGGTTAATGCTTTTTTAAAACTCTGATTAGTCCCATGTTTGTGAAAAGACCACAGGATACTATTAAAATCACAATATCTGTCCCATAACAACAAAATGTAGAAAATGCATGCAAAAAAAAAAAAAATCTCATTTTTCTGAAAAAGCTTTGTTCCTGGGGCACAGTACATGGTATAATCCAGACTCACATTGCTGCTGCCAAGCAAAAAGCACAGTGAAGACTTAAGGTTTTCGAGAGACTAGTGGAGAGAACCATCACTTCTGTCAGTTGTACTGTGCTGGTTGGTGTGTTGCTGTGATGCTGAAATCTATGCCAACAGTATTTCAAATACCAACCAGGTCAACCATGGAAGACAGCTTTCAGTGGAGCTTCCAGATTAAGACAGACTAGAAAGAAAAGCTTGGCAATCTGCTACTAAAATTATTGGCCAGTGAAAACCTTAAGGATACCAGCAGAACAGTGGCTGATATAGTGTCATGAGATGAGCCCCTCATGTAGGAA
This sequence comes from Elephas maximus indicus, assembly GCF_024166365.1. NCBI lineage: Eukaryota > Metazoa > Chordata > Mammalia > Proboscidea > Elephantidae > Elephas > Elephas maximus. Next base: position 124,178,908 of record NC_064826.1, read on the forward strand.
GGCACTCAAAATATGACTGGGGAAGATCTGTCTCCTTAAAGTAGAATTGAGCTTATATGATGTTGAAGTAAGGCTTTCTGGACCTTTATTTGCTGATGTGTCATGACACAAAATGAGAAGAAACAGGTGTAAACACCCATTAATAATCAAATTGTGGAATGTATGATGTATGAATCTATGAAAATAAGAAGTTGTCAAAAATGAAATGGAATGTTTGAAGATCTATATTCTAGGCATTAGTGAGCTGAAATGGGCTGGTATTGGCCATTTAGAGTTGGACAATCATATGGTCTACTGTGCCAGGAATGACAAATTAAAGAACAGTGTAGCATTCATTGTCAAAAAGAACGATTCAAGATCTATACTGAAGTACAATGCTGTCAATGACAGGAGAATACCCATAACCCTATGAGGAAAACCAGTTAATATGACCATTATCCAAATTTACCCACCAACCACTAACACCATAGATGAATAAGTTGAAGATTTTTACCAATTTCTGAAGTCTGAAATTGATCAAACATGCAATCAAGATGCACTGATAATTATAAGTCTTTGGAATATGAAAGCTGGACACAAAGAAGGATCAGTAGTCGGAAAACATGGAATTGTGATAGAAACAATGCTGAAGATCAGATTGCATGATAGAATTTTGCAAGACCAATAACTTATTCACTGAAAATACCTTTTCTCAACAACATTATTGATGATTATACGCATGGATCTCTCCAGATGGAATACACAAGAATCAAATCAACTCCATCAGTGGAAAGAGACAGTGGAGAATCTCAATATCCTCAGTCAGAGCAAGGCCAGGGGCCAACTGTAGAACAGACTATCAATTGCCCATTGTTTTTGTTGTTAAGACTCATGGCTACAGTATCTATAAGAGAATGAAACACTGTGTGGTCCTGTTGCATCCTCGTAATCGTTACTCTTGAGCCCATTGTTATAGCCACTGTGCCAATCCATCTTGATGAGGGTCTTCCTCTTTTTTTGCTGACTGTCTACTTTATCAAGCATGATGTCCTATTCCAGAGACCGGTCGCTCCTGATAACATGTCTTTTCATCCTTGCCTCTAAGGAGCATTCTGACTGTACTTCTTCCAAGACAAATTTGTTTGTTCTTCTGGCAGTCCACTGTATATTCAATATTCTTTGCAAACACCATAATTTAAAGGCATCAATCCTTCTTCAGTTTCCTTTATTCATTGTCCAGCTTTTGCATGCATATGAGGAGGTTCAAAACACCATGGCTTGGGTCAGGCACTCCTTAGTCCTTAAAGTGTCATCTTTGCTTTTTAAAACTTTAGAGAGATATTTTGAAGCAGATTTGCCCAATGCAATGTGTCATTTGATTTCTTGACTGTTGCTTGCATGGGTGTTGATTGTGAATCCAAGTAAAATGAAATTCTTGACAACTTCAATCTTTTCTCTGTTTATCATGATATTGATTATTGGTCTAATTGTGAAGACTTTTGTTTTCTTTATGTTGAGGTATAATCCATACTGAAGGCTATGGTCTTTGATCTTCGTCAATAAGTGCCTCAAGTCCTCTTAACTTTCAGCAAACAAGGTAGTGTCATCTGCATAATGCAGGTTGTTAATGAGCCTTCCTCCAATTCTGATGTCCCATTCTTCTTCATATAGTCCAGCTTCTCAGATTATTTGCTCAGTATTCAGATGGAATAAGTATGGTAAAAGAATACAACTCTAACACACACCTTTCCTGACTTTAAACCATGCAGTATCCCCTTGTTATGTTGGAACAACTACCTCTTGGACTGTGTACAAGTTCCTCATGAGCACAGCTCAGTGTTCTGGAACCCATTCTTCACATTGTTATCCATAATTTGTTATGATTACATAGTCAGTAAACACAGGTACACATCTTTCTGGTATTCTTTGCTTTCAGCCAAGATCCATCTGACATCAGCAATGGTATTCCTCATTTCATGTCCTCTTCAGAATTCTGCTTGAACTTCTGGCAGCTCCCTGTTGATATACTGTTGCAACCACTTTTGAATGATCTTCAGCAAAATTTTACTTATGTGTGATATTAATGATATTGTTCAATAATTTCCACATTTGGTTAAATCACCTTTCTTGGGAATGGGCATAAATAAGATCTCTTCCCATCAGTTGGCCAGGTAGCTTTCTCCCAATTTCTTGGCATAGGTGAGTGAGCATTTCCTGCACTGCATCCCTTTGTTGAAACATCTCAATTGGTATTCCGTCAATTTCTGGAGCCTTGCTTTTCACCAATGCCTTCATTGCAGCTTGGATTTCTTCCTTCAGTACCATCAGTTCTTGGTCATATGCTAACTCCTGAAACGGTTGAACATCAACCAATTCTTTTTGGTACAGTGACTCTGTGTATTCCTTGTATCTTCTTTTGATACTTCCTGCATTGTTCAATATTTTCTCATAGAATCCTTCAGAATTGCAACTCGAGGCTTGAACTTTTTCTTCAGTTCTTTCAGGTTGAGAAATGTAGAGAATGTTCTTCATTTTTGTATTTCCAAATTCAGGTCTTTGCACATGTCATTTTAATACTTTGTGTTCTCGAGCTGACTTTTGAAATCTTCTGTTCAGCTTTCTTACTTCATCATTTCTTCCTTTCCTTTTAGCTCTTCTACATTCTGCACCAAGCTTCAGAGTGTCTTCTTACATCCATTTCGGTCTTTCCTTTCTTTCCTGTCTTCTCAATGACCTCTTGATTTCTTCATGAATGATGTCCTTCTACAACTCATCTGTTCTTTAGTCATTAGTGTCCAATGTGTCAAATCTGTTCTTGAGATCATCTTTAAATTCAGGAGGGGTATATTCAAGGTCATACTGTGGCCCTTGTAGAACTTGTTCTAATTTACTTCAGCTTAAGCTTGAACTTGCGTATGAGCAATTGATGGTCTGTTCAGCAGTCAGTCCCTGGCCTTGCTCTGACTGATAATATTGAGCTTTTTCATCGTCTCTTTCCACGGATGTAGTCGATTTGATTCCTGTGTTTTACATTTAATGAGGTCCACGTGTATTGTCACCATTAATATTTTTGAAAAAGGATATTTACAATGAAGAAGTTGTTGATCTTGCAAAATTCTGTAATGTGTTTCTATCACCAAGGCCATATTTTCCAACTGCTGATTCCTCTTCTCTGTTTTCAATTTCCCATTCCATTCACCAGTAATTATCAGTGCATCTTGATGGCACGTTTGATCAATTTCAGACTGCAGAAGTTGGTAAAAACCTTCAATTTCTTCATCTTTGGCATTAATGGCTGCTGCATATATTTGTATATTAGTCATATTAACTGATCTTCCTTGTAGTCATATGGGTATCATCCTATCACTGACAATATTGCACTTCAGGATAGACCTTGAAGGGTTTTTTTTTTTTTTTTTGATGATGACTGAAACACCATTCCCCTTCAATTTGTCATTCCTTGCATAGAAGACCATATGATTGCTACATTCAATATGGCCAGTAACTGGCCATTTGAACTCATGAATGCCTAGGATATCTATGTTTATGCATTTCATTTCATTTTTGTCAATTTCCAACTTTCCTAAATTTATAATTCCTGCAGTCCCATGTTCCAATTATTAATGGATATTTGGAGCTATTTCTTCTCATTTTGAATTGTGCCACACCGGCAAATGAAGGTCCTGAAAGCTTAACTCCACCAACTTCATTAAGGTTGGGTCTACTTTGAGGAGGCACCTCTTCCCCAGTCACATTTTGAGAGTTTTACAACCCAAGGGGCTCATCTTCTGGCACTGTATCAGACAGTGTTCCACTGCTATTCATAAGGTTTCCACTGGCTAATTTCTTTCAGAAGTAGACCACTGGGTTCTTCTTTCTAGTCTTTCTTAGTCTGGAAGCTCAGCTGTAATCTATCTACCATGAGTGACTCTGCTGGTATTTGAATACCACTGGCATAGCTTCCAGCATCACAGCAACACACAAGCCCCCACAGTATGGACAAACTGACCCATGTGGGTTACAACACACACACACACACACACACACACACATATATATATGGAGCCCTGGTGGCACAGTGGTTAAAGGTCAGGTGCTAACTAAAAAGACAGCAATTTGAATCCACCAACCGCTCCTTGGAAACCCTATGGGGGTAGTTCTATATACATATATAGTTGTTAATCATGTGATCACATCTAGAAGCAAAGGCCAGACTCAAAGTTGTGGCAATCTGACATTGGGAAGGACAGTTGACAGGGGTGAGCTCAGCCATAAGGTAAGAATAAATGATGAATTGGGGTAAGAAGACTATAGAAGATAAAGAAACTATCAGTAAGCATAAATTGACATTTCTTGTTCCCATTCCTTGCTATACACTTTACAAAGACATCTAATTTTGTTTGTTAATAACTTTAGGGGATGCATAGGTTTACCTCTATTTTAAAGTTTAGGAAAATAAGACTCAGACTGGCTAAGTGACATCCAGTTGTTCTATAGTTTCCTTTATAGTTATTTTTCCCAGTATAGTATCCAAAGTCCAATATGAAAGTTGGAAAAAAAGAAGAAGGATTGGTGGTTGGAAAATATGGCCTTGGTTATAGAAATGATGTCAGAGATTGCATGATAGAATTATGCAATGCAAACAACTTCTTCGTTGCAAAAACCTTTTTTCAACAACATAAACGGTGACTATACTCATGGACCTCGCCAGATGGAATACGCAGAAATCAAATCAACTACATCTGTGGAAGTAGATGATGGAAAAGCTCAATATCATCAGTCAGAAAAAGTTCAGGTGCCAACTGTGGAACAGATCATCAATTGCTCATATCCATTTTCAAGTTGAAACTGAAGAAAAGTAGAACAAGTCCACAAGATCCAAAGTAGGACCTTGAGTATATTCCACCTGAATTTAGAGATCATCTCAAGAATAGTTTTGACACATTGAACACTAATGACCAAAGACCAGACGAGTTGTGGAATGACATCAGGGACATCATTCATGAAGAAATCAAGAGGTCATTGAAAAGACAGGAAAGAAAGAAAAGACCAAAATGGATGTCAGAAGAGACTCTGAAACTTGGTCTTGAATGTTGAGTAGCTAAAGTGAAAGGAAGAAATAAAGAGGTAAAAGACCTGAACAGAAGATTTCAAAGGGTGGCTCCAAAAGACAGACAAAAATGTTATAATGACATGTGCAAATATCTGGAGATAGAAAACCAAAAGGGAAGAACACACTCAGGATTTCTCAAGCTGAAAGAACTGAAGAAACAATTCAGTCATCAAGTTGCAATATTGAAGGACTCTACACAGAAAATATTAAATGACAAATGAAGAATCAAAAGAAGATGGAAGGAATACAGAGAGTCACTATGCCAAAAAGAACTGGTCAATGTTCAGCCATTTCAGGAGGTACCATATGATCAGGAACCAATGGTACTGAAGGAAGAAGTCCAAGCTGTACTGAAGGCATTGGTGAAAAACAAGGCACCAGGAATTGACAGAATATCAACTGAGATGTTTCAACACACGAATGCAGCACTCGAATTGCTTACTTATCTATGCCAAGGAATTTGGAAGACATGTACCTTGCTAGCCTACTGGTAGAGATCCATATTTATGCCTATTCCACAGAAAGTTGATTCAACCAAATACAGAAATTATTGAACAATATAATTAATATCACAAGCAAGTAAAATTTTTCTGAAGATCATTCAGAAGTAGCTGCAGCCACAACAGGGAACTGCCAGAAATTCAAGCCGGATTCAGAAGAGGATGTGGAACTAGGGATATCATTACTGATATTGGATGGTTCCTGGCTGAAAGCAGAGAATACCAGAAAGGTGTTTACCTGTGTTTATTGACTATGCAAAGGAATTTGATTGTGTGGATCATAACAAATTATGGATAAAATTGTAAAGAATGGAAATTCCAGAACACTTAATTGTGCTCATGAGGGACCCATGCATAGATCAAGAAGCAGTCATTTGAGCAGAACAAGGGGATACAGCTTTGTTTAAAGTCAGGAAACATGTGTGTCAAGATTGTATTCTTTCGCCATACTTATTCCATCTGTTTACTGAGCAAATAATCTGAGAAGCTGGACTATATGAAGAAGAATGGGACATCAGAATTGGTGGAAGACTCACTAACAACCTACGTTATGGAGATGGCACTACTTTGCTTGCCGAAAGTGAAGACGGCTTGAAGCACTTACAGATGAAAATTAAAGGCTACAGCCTTCAATATGGATTACACCTCAACATAAAGAAAACAAAAGTCCTCACAACTGGACCAATAATCAACATCATGATAAACGAAGAAAAGACTGAAGTTGTCAAGGATTTCATTTTGCTTTGATCCACAATCAACACCCATGGAAACCACAGTGAAGAAATCAAACGATGCATTGCATTGGGTAAATCTGTTTCAAAAGACCTCTCTGAAGTTTTAAAAAGCAAAGATGTCATTTTAAGGAATAAGGGGCGCCTGACCCAAGCCATGATATTTCAATCTCCTCATAGGCATGCGAAAGCTGGACAATGAATAAGGAAGACTGAAGAAAAATTAATGCCTTTAAATTATGGCGTTGGCAAAGAACATTGAACATATGGTGGACAGCCAGAAGAACAAACAAATCTGTCTTGGAAGTACAGCCAGAATGCTCCTTAAAGGCAAGGATGGTGAGACTTTGTCTCACATACTTTGGACATGTTAAGCAGAAGAATGAGTCCTTGGAGAAGGACATCATGTTTGGTAATATAGAGGGTCAGCAAAAAAAGGGAAGGACCCTTATTGAAATGGATTGACACAGTGGCTGCAACAATGGGCTCCAGCATAACAACAATTTTGAGGATGGTGCAAGACAGGGCAATGTTTTGTTCTGTTTTACATAGGGTCACTATGAGCCAGAACTGACTCAAGGGCACTTAACAACAACAACAGTATCCAAAGTCCACGCATTACAGTAATTATCATGAATCTTTAGTATCCTTTAATCTGGAATAAGTCTTGCAGTTTTCTGTGTTTCTTGACTTTAGTAATTTTGAGGAGTACAGGTCAATTATTTCATAGGATGCCTATCAATTTGGATTTGTCAGATGCTTCCTCATCGTTATATCCATGATATTTTAATTATTATATAATTAAAATAAATAATATAAATACTATTATTTTTGCAGAGTAGAACAGAATTAATGTTTTTTTAATATAGCATAGCAATAATCACATAATTTCAGATTGTCCCAATATTAATATTGACTGATAAATTGCTTAACATGGTGTCTACCAGGTTTCTCATCTGTAAAGTTATTGTTTTTCTCCTTTGTAATAATTATTTTGTTTGAATATATTTTGAGACTATGAAAATATTCTTTTTTCTCATAAACATTCATCCATTAAATTTGACATATTTGATGATTTTCTAACTTTATCATCCTTCTATATTTATTAGTTGGCATGCAACTGTAAAGGTTCTTTTCTCCTGCATATATTAATATATTCATTTATTTTTATTAGCATTGCCTCATGGATTCTTTCTTTATTACATGGATTATAATTCATTAAGTCATTATATAGTGTAGCTCTCAGTTTGTCACAAAATTAACTAGTGGGAGCCCCATCAGGCTGGATTTAGTGATCTTTTAATGTGTCCCATTAAAGTGAAAGCATTATCATGAAAAGAGGGACAATACTACTGACCATACAGAAAAAAAGGAATACAAAGGAATACTATGAACAAATATGTGTCAACAGATTAGATAACATAGATAAAATGAATGAAATCCTAAAAACATGCAAACAACTAAATCAAGACAAAACGAAAAATTTGAATAGACTTATAAAAAGTAAAGAGATTGAGTTACTAATCAAAAGCCTTCCCACAAAGGAAAGTCCAGGATCAGATGACTTTACTATTAAATTCAACCAAATGTTTAAAGAATTAACACCAATCCTTTATAAAATCTTCCAAAAAATAAAAGAGGCAGAAACACTTTGTAACTCATTCTGTGAGGCCAACATTATCCTGATACCAAAGTCAGACAGATATCACAAGGAAACTGTAGACTGATATCCCTTACAAATAAAATGCAAAAATTTTCAACAAAATACTAACAAACCAAATCCAGCAACATATTAAGAGGAGTCTACAGCATGACCAAGTGGAATTGATGCCAGGCATGCAGGGTTCGTGCAACAAATGAAAATAAATCAAGGTAATACACCATATTAATTGAATGAAGGGTGAGGGGAAATATATGATTATGTGAATAGCCATAGAAAAAGCATTTGACAAAATCTGACCCTGTTCCATCATAAAAAGAGTCAACAAACTAGAAATATAGGTTACTTCCTCAACCCAATAAAGGTCATCTATGACAAACCCACGGCTAACATTATACTTAATGATAAATGTCTGAAAAATTTCCCCCTAAGATCAAGAACAAGACAGTGATATCTCTTCATGCCACTTGTATTCCCTTGTACTAGAGTTTCTGTCCAGAACAATTAAGTAAGAAAATGAAATAAAAGACATGTGGATTCAAAAGAAAGAGTAAAACTATTTGCATATGATGTGGTCTTATATAAAGAAGACCCTAGAAGAGTCCACAAAATAAAATAAAATAAACCTATTAGAAGTAATAAAGGAATTCAGCAAAATTGCTAAATACGAAAACAAAACACTAGGAATGAACAATCTGATAATGATTTTTTTAAACCATTCAGAGTATCAACATTTAAAGTTATATATAACAAAGGACTGTAAGACGTGTACTCTGAAAACTACAAAACATCGCTGAAAAGATTTAAAGAAAATCTAAATGGAAAGATACATTGTGTTCATATATTGGAAGACTTAATATTGTTAAGATGGGAATACTGCAAAAATTGATCTACAAATTCAATACCATACTTTCAAAATCCCATTTGTCCTTTTTGTTTGTTTTGTGTAATCTGAAAGCCAATCTTGAAATCATTAGAAATACAAGGGACTCTGAATAACTAAAACAATCTTGACAAAAAAAGGACAGATTTGGAGGACTCACAGTTTCAGATTTCAAACCTTATTGCAAACCTGCATTAAATCTGTACGGCATTGACATAAGAACAAACATACAGAAAAATGAAATAGAAGTTAGAGTCAAGAAATAAACACTTAAATTTTTGCTCAACTGACATCTAACAAGAATATCCAGACAATTCAATGGAGAGAAAAAAAAAAAAACAGTATTTTTAACAAATTGTTAAGTGACAGTTGTATCTACATTTAAAAAAAAATGAAGTTAGACTCTTACCTCATACCATATTAAAAGAATGAACTTAAAATGGTTGGCAAAAGTAAATACAAGACCTAAAACTATAAAATTCTTTTAAAAAATATAGAAGTAAATCTCCACAGCCTTGGTTAAACCAACGGTTTCTTAAATTGACACCAAAGCACAAGCAACCAAAGTAAAAAACAGATAAACTGGACTTCATGAAAATTATAAACTTCTGTGTATCTAAGGACATTATCAAGAAAGTGAAAAGATGGTCCACCAAATGGGAGGAAAATATTGGCAAATCACGTATTAGATAAAGGTCTAGTATCCATAAGGTCTATAATCCATAAAAAGAATTTAACAAAAAAGACACCTTAATTTAAAAAATATGGGAAAGATTCAAATAGACCTTTCTTCAAGGAAGATACACATGGCCAATATGCATGTGAAAAGATTCGTGCAAAGATGCTTAACACCATTAGTGGTTAGGAAAATACAAATTTAAAGCACAATGAGGTAATTTTTACAACCACTAAGATTACAATAAAAATATAGAAAATAACAAGTGTTGACATGGATATGAAAAATTAGAATCTTCACTGGTAGGAACATAAAATGTTCTTGGCTGTATAAGACTCAGTTTCTCACAAATTTGGTTCCTTAGTTACACGAGTCACAATAACCACATGTGGCTAGCTCTTTTCATACCTGGTAGTGCAGCTCTAGATTAAAAGCCAGATCAATCCTTTTCCTTGTGCATGTGTGCATGTATGCATGCCCAAGTGTGTTCAGAATGGTAGCCTGCATACTACTCTAGCAGACGGTGCTTTTGTCTTCGTTTTGGGTGGCCTCGAATGCCTGTCTGTATCAGACTTTTTGCACACCAAGCATTTGCCTGACATATGCCTTTGTAAGGACTACGAGGGTTTTGATTCCATAGTGCTATTATTACCTTCTTTACTAGGATCTCATATTGAAAACCATTTTCCATGCCAAAGAGGTGATCCATATCTGAAATCCCACTACTTTATTATATCTTTTGTTCCATTCCCCCTCTTTTTGACTTCACACTAGACCTGCTTCCCTGCACTTCTCTGATGGACAAAATCTGAGTTGCCATGCTTCTGAGTGGCAGTTTGGAGAATGATCCCCGACTCCAACAAGTCTCAGACACTTGCAAGCCTTGTATGTCCTTTAGGCACCCAAGCTTAACCTATCCATCAGTGACAAAGGCAGGAGTGACCACAGCAGTCAGCAAGGAGCCTTGAAATGGAATGTAGTCCTGCCTTTTTTGCATTTTTACCTATAGCCAAGAGAGAATCTAAGCTGAGTTTTATTATGAATGCAGATATGTCGTAATGAAGCATGCAGGACAAAGATGATGCCTCATAGGAAGATGCTCAACATGATGCCTAGGTCTAGTGAAATCACCAAAGCTCCAGTGGCTCTCTGAGCACTGGTCCAGGTTGGTGGTAGAACCCCAGAATCCTGGTGAAATCTTCAAACTAGGCAAAGCTCTCTGCTCCCGCTGCTGCCATTTTTTTAATTCTGTCCTAAAACACTCCCCTCTCTTAACCCCGTATTTTATGGAGAGAGTTTCTGTCTTCCCACAGTCCACCCTCATGCGCCCAACATCCCTCAGGCACTGCAGCCCTTGTGATTCTGCTGTGTTAGACCAGCATATGCCTGTCATCACAGTCCTCACTGAATCTTCTCTGCACCTGATAAAACTAAGTCCCATGTCCCCTGTTGTCACAATTTCTGTCAGTTTTCCTTAGAAGATGCTCATTGCATGACAGCAAGACAGCATCTGCATCCTTTTATTCCTTAGCACCTCTTCCAAACTCACACTCGCATTCAGTTAAACCAGGCCCCACGCCAGAGGCAGTGCTTCACGTGTACAAACTGGAGTCAGGTGGCCTAGATGAAAATCGTGCTCTACATCCCATGCTCATCTGTAAACTGGGCAAAGTAACAATAGCTCCCCCCAGGGACTTTCTGAAGATTAAGTAAGTTAATATACGTATCAGTGCCTGGTTTGCTGAAAGCACTTAAAAAATATCAGCAGTTATGATGATTATCCTTTGAAGCTTAGGATATCCAACTATAAAACTTTCTACTGCTTCTTTATGCCACCTGTTTGGTCACTATTACCATTCAAGTAATTTAGGCACCTTGTCAACAATCTTCTACTAGACTTTAAGAACTACATCCACTCCAGGTCACATACAGGAAAATCCAGTAAGCCTCATATTCCCTAGGATCTACTTTCTGAACTTAAACTCCTATGTTTCCTGCTGCCTATGTCCCTCACCTAGTCTATCAATGTATTAAGAGAGAAGACCTTTGTTTTTCTGTCTTCTCCAATAGGACTGCGTTCTTTCAGGTTTGCTTCTTTTTTAAAGGGCACCGTACCCAACCCTCTCATCCTCCTTCTCTTCTGTCCCTCCATGATACTGTGAGCCTGGATAAACACACACATCTGTTTTCATTTTATCTTATATTGGGACTCCTGGGTATACCAACAGAGCATTAGACAAAGCTGAAAATGGGTGCTACTTCCTGTTCATGGTCACCAACATCTATTGGGACATAAATATTTCCCAGTAACCCTTCCTGATGGTCCTGAGTTGCATTTTATGGTTAATAAATGTAAAATTGTTGACATCTAAAAATTAATCCTTCTCTGTGGACCATATTTTTAAATAGAAAAATACCCTCTCTACAAGTGCTGAGATACTTTGTAAGTTCAAAGCCAGTTGCTGTCAAATCAATTCCAGCTCATGGTTACCCCACATTTGTGAGAGTAAAACTGTACTTCATAGGGTTTTCAATGGCTGTGATCATCTGGAAGTAGATTGCCAAGCCTTTTTTCTGAGGTGTCTCTGGGTGGACTGCAACAGCCAACTTTTTGGTTAGTTGTCAAGAGCTTAAACATTTCCACCACTAAAAAAAAAAAAAAAAATCCATTTCCATCGAGTAGCTTCCAACTCATGCATGACCCTGTAAGACAGAGTAGAACTGCCCCATAGAGTTTCCAAGGAGCTCCTAGTAGATTCAAACGGCCAACTTTTGGTTAGCAGCCATAGCTCTTGACCATTAGACCACTAGGGCTTCCATAAAGCAGCCAAATTTCAGAGCAAAAACTGCCAAACAGTGGTTATTAGTAATTAACAACTCTATTATTTGAGTTAAAATTGATATCTGTATTATACCACATATTTTTATTTTGTTTCAATCCAGTGTAGCTTTGTTTGACAAAATTTTTTTACCAACAAAAACTCATCAAATACATTATATTTATGATGATTTTGACTGTTTCACAAAATGTAGACACTGAAAAATCAGAGGCCTTCTCAATTTCATCCTGCCCTAGTACCGGATATCACTTTACCAATAAAACATAGGAGTGCTATCAAAAGATCCTTCCCACAAGCAGAAATATTTAGAAGATAAATTTTAGAATTAAAAAATGAAACTTGAATACCATTTGAGTTCTTTTTGTTTAATTTGTTGAGTTTAATTCTTGCCTTTGCAAACGTAAATTTTAATGTCTCCTTATTTGCAGTAGAATAGTGGTTAAGAGCTATGGTTGCTAACCAAAAGGTTGGCAGTTCAAATCCACCAGGCAGTACTTGGAAACCTGGTGGGGCATTTCTACTCTGTCCTATAGGGTCACTATGAGTCAGAATCGACTTGACGTCAATGGGTTTGGTTTGGTTTTTCCTATTTGCAAGCTTTGCTTTCAAAAGTTTCAATCTGCTAACAGCTCAAAGTCTAAATTTTTTTGGTATCCCATGTGTTTGATACTCTGATTAAATATTTACAACTAATTTGAATAAAATGCACATCAAATTTTGAAGACTTATTTAAACAATGTTCAATACCATTGTAAGAGAGATTGATTTATAAAGTAGTTCTTAAAGGGCTCAACCATTTCTAAAATTTGTCTGATATAGCAGCAAAGAGTAAAAGCATGTGCTTCCATGTGATTTCTTTCATTTGAAATTTTGTTGCAATAAGTCTGTAGTTCAGTAACTCTAAGTGTGTGTATATAAATGTTTGTATATGTTTACTACAGAGTCAACATGTATTCAATCGATAAGAATATTGATGCTTCTTTGAAAGTGATTAGAAATTATATTTGTACTACAAACATATGTATATGTTTGTTCCATAGATTCATTAATTTAGGAAGAGCATTGTTTTCACCATAAGGCTAAAATTTGTATTCGTTTTTTGCTGTAAAAACAAATAATTTTATTATCAAAGTTGGATTTTTTGGCTGAATTTACAACTGCATTTATAATAACATTGGAAGTTTTCATCTTCAAAAAAATGAACTTCTAACTGATGTATTCAGAATATTTGAATGGACTAAAATTTAAGTCGTTATTAAATTAACTACCATTTTCTGTTTTAAATACCAGATAATATTTATAGAAAACTGACCTCAATTTATTTGCAAAATCTAACAAAACCTTCTGCTAATGAAGCCAACTTATTAACAACTATTCTTCACTCTTCGCATACCCAAAGGAAAATTTGGAATCAAATTTAAGTGAAATTAATTTAGAAAAAAAAAAATCCTGTATAAATGAAAAACGATGTTTCAGTTATGGGTAAATGTAACTTCTGCAGTGATTGCATTTAATTACCTACCAAAAAAAAAAAAAAAACCCAGTGCCGTCGAGTCGGTTCCGACTCACAGCAACCCTATAGGATGGAGTAGAACTGCCCCATCGAGTTTCCAAGGAGCGCCTGGTGGATTCGAACTGCTGACCCTTTCGTTAGCAGCCATAGCACTTAACCACTACACCACTGGGGTTTCGCTTTATTACCTACAGGCACTATTAAAAAGCAATTACTGGAGTTACCACTTCTGGCATGAGAGCCCAAGGAGCTCCACAAATCTGTTCCCCAGGGGAACTAGTAAAAATTATAAAAATTTATAAGAAATAAATAAAATCTTTAAAAATGATTCTGAAGTCAAAAATCAAATGAAGAAACATATATTCAAGAAAATCTAGTAAAATGTGCTGAGAACTGCAAGAATCTGTGATATTTGAAGCAAGATCCACAGGCTTTCTTCTTCCTCTCAGCTCACCAAGGTGGAAACTCCACTAGATTGGTACGGGCAAAAACATAAGGTTCCTAGTCAGAGAACTATCTTCTTGAGAGGTCTAGGACATCAGCACTTCTCTCCCTGCCCCTCCTACTTGTTTCTGAGGCTGTCTGAGCAAGAGCAGCTGAGATGAGGGGCTCATTCCTTCTTTCCAGCCTTCACTCATGGAACAGAAGCTCTACCTTGGGTAGGACACTGCTAGAAATATTGGGTGCCCAATCACCCTTGCCCTAGCTTGTGGGGCATAGATTCCATGTAGAAAGAGGCAAGTCTAAGAGACCTGGGGATGGTATCCCATCAACCAAGTGGTCACCTCTTAAAGCAGTAGTATCATTCAGAGAGAAATATGGCATTGTCCCCACTCCCAGTGCCAGAACTAAGATTCAGAGATTTTACCTGGGGCAATGGGGTAGAGGGAGCAGGACAAAGAATGGAGTGCTACAATCGTGCTTGAAAGGAAATGACTTTATTTGCTACGAAGTATGGATAAGTTCAGGTTTAAGGGTAATCTCAAAAGCAGTGGAAGATATAGTGAAAGGCTGATAGATTCATTGGCGATACAGGTTAAACCATAGGCTGAAGAGTTTGCTAGACAGAAACAAAGGAAAGAGAAAGCTGGAAAAATGTCTTCTAGAATATGAACAAATCTCAAATATTGACCTGTGGGACTATCCCTTAGAAGAAGAAATAACTAAACTGGATTAGTCTGTGAAACAATTTATGCTCCAGGGCATTGTTAAAAATAATAGAGCCAGCAGTTGGCAATTAGTGGCGCTTAACACCTGGATGCAATGAAGGAAAGATAAAGTCAAAGAGAGCTCTGTCAAAACAACGGTTTTCCCAGGGTGACTGTGGGCACTTGCAGGGCTGCACCCCCTGAGGAGGAACACCAGAGGCTTCACATTATGGTAGATAAACAAACTTCACTAAAATACACATCCAGTCACTAGATAAGTAAACAAGTCAATAACAATAACAAGCCCAAAGTGTGTAGGAAACCAGAACCTAGAGGTGCTACTTCAATGGCGAATTCTACCAAACATTTAGAGTTAATATCAGTCATTCACAGACTCTTCCAAAAATAAAAGAGGAGGGAACACAAACCAACTTATTCTGAGTCCAGTATTACCCCAATGTCAAAACCAGTCCCCCTCCAAAAAAAAAAAAAAAACACAAGAAAATTACAGCCCATTATCTCTTATGAATATGGATACGAATACATTTCAAAATACTAAGAAACTGAATCTAGAAACATATAAAAATAATTGTGCACCATGACTAAGTGGGATGTATCACAGGAAGGCAAGGTTGGATTAATATCCAAAAATCAATAGAATAAAGCACAAACAAAAAACTTATGATCATCTCACTCAAAACACACACACACACACACAAAATCATTTGACAGAATCCATCACTCTTTCATGATAAAAACACTCAGAAGACTAGGAATAAAAGGGAACTTCTTCAACCTGGTGAAGGGTACCTATGAAAAACCCACAGGTAACATCGTACTTAATGGTGAAAGACTAAATTTTTCTCCCTAAGATCAGGAACAAGATAAAAACATGTGCTCTTGTCACGTCTATTCATAACTTTATTAGAGGTTTTAGCCACGACAATTGGGCAAGAAAATAAAAGACATCCAGATTGAAAAGAAATACATCAAATGATCTATATTTGCATAGATCTTGCATACTGAAAATCTTAAGGAATCCAATAAAAAACTATTAGTAACTAACAAGTAAGTTTGCAGGGTATAAGATCAATATACAAAAATCAGCTGTATTCCTATACACTTGTAATGTACAATCCATAAATATAGTAAAAAAAAAAAAGAAAGAAAGAAAGAAAACCATTTACCACAGCATCAAAAAGAATAAAATATTTACCAGTAAATTTAACAAAAGAGTTACAAAGCTTATACACTGAAAATTCAAAACATTCTCAGAAGAAATTTAAGACAATCTAAATAAATGGAAAACATCCCATGTTTATGCATCAGAAACCTAATGCACTTATGATGGCATTAATAGATCTACATATTCAATGTAAACCATGTCAAAAGTTCAGCAGACTTCTTTATAGAAATACACAAGGTGATTTCAAAACTTGTATAGAAATACAAGAAGATCAAAATAGTCAAAACAATGTTGAAAAAAGAACCAAGTAGGAGGACTCACACTACCCAACTTCAAAATTTGCTACAGTAATTAAGATGAAGACAATGTAGAACTGGCATAAGAATACACATATAGACAAATAAAATAGAATTGAGGGTCAAGAAATAAATCTATGTGTCTATGGTGAACCAAATCTTGAAAAACCTGCCAAGATCATTCAATGTTGAAAGAATAGTCTGTTCAACAAATGGTGGTGGAACAACTGGGTAGACAAATGCCAAAGAATGAAGTTGGACCCTTAACTCACATCATATACAACAATTAACTCAAAATGAATCAAAGACTTAAATGTGAGTTAAAACTATAAATCTCTTAAAAGAAAATAAAGTTAAAATAAATCTGCATAACCTCAGATTTAGCAATGGATTCTAACATATGACACCAAAACAAAGAGAGAGAGATAAATTGTACTTTAGCAAAATTAAAAAATCTATGCTTCAAAAGGACACCATCAAGATAGTAAAAAGATAAACTACAGGATGGGAGACAATATTTACAAATAATACAACTGACCAGGGACTTGAATCCAGAATATATAAAGAATTCTTACAACTCAATAATACACAGAAAAATAACTCAATAAAAAATGGGCAGAGAATCTAAACAGACATTTTTTAAAGAAGACATACACATGAATATGAAGGAAATAAAAGAAAGAGTGTCTTAGTCTTCCAGTTTCTGCTGTTAACAGAAATACCACAAGTGGATGGCTTTAACAAACAGAAATTTTTTCTCTCACAGTCTAATAGTCTAGAAGTCCAAATTCAGGACGTCAGCTCCAGGGAAAGGCTTTATCTGTCAGCTCTGAAGGAATGTCCTTGTTATCAATCTTCCCCCAGACTAGGAGCTTGTCTGCACAGGAATCTGGGTCCAAAGGACCTGCTCTGCTCCCAGCCCTGCTTTCTTGGTGGTGTGAAGTCCTCCTTTCTCTCTGCTTGCTTCTTTCTTTTATATCTCAAAGAGATTGGCTCAAGACAAAATCCAATCTTGTAGATTGAGTCCTGCTTCATTAACAACTGCTGCCTATCCCCCCTCATTAACATCACAGAGGTAGAATTTACAGCACATAGGAAAATCACATCAGATGACAAAATGGTAGACAATCACAATACTGGGAATCATGGCCTAGCCAAAGTGATACACATATTTGATACACAGTTCAATCCATGACAATCAGCATATGAACGTATGATAGATATCAGTAATTGTCAGGGAGATGTAAATCAAAACTGTAATGAGACACCACTTCACACTCATTTGTTGTTGTTAGCTGCCATCCAGTCTGCCTCCAACTCATGGTGACCTCATACACAATGGAACAATGCTGCCTGGTCTTGTGCCATCCCCATAATTGGTTGCAAACTAGACTGATCAAATTGGTTGCAAATTAGACTGTACAACATCATAGCAATATGCAACCCATTACTGAAAGATGGGTGGTGGCTTCTTATGAGGTGCATTGGCCTGGAATCAAACCTGAGTTTCCTGTGTAGAAGGCCAGTGCACATATCACACACATACACACATAGACACACACACATACATGTGCATGAGATATCACCTCAAAACCACTAGGATGTCTATAATCAAAAAGCAAGAAAACAAAAAGCGTGTCTGGGATGTGGAGAATATGGAACTCTTATACACTGCTGGTGAGAATATAAAATGGTGCAGACACTTTGTAAACAGTCTGGCAGTTCCTCAAAAAGTTAAACATAGTGTTACCACACTGCTGGTGAGAATATAAAATGGTGCAGACACTTTGTAAACAGTCTGGCAGTTCCTCAAAAAGTTAAACATAGTGTTACCATATAACCCAACAACTCCGTTCTTAGGTACAGAACTAAGAAAAAAAAAAAATCCTGAGTTGGCAAATATATAGAGATAGAAATTAGATTAGTGTCTGCTTAAGGCTGAGGGAATGGGCAGCAGGAGGTGATAGATAAAGGGTATTGGGCTTCTTTTTGAGTTGATGAAAATATTCTAAAATTGACCGTGGTGATGATTGCTCATACCTGTGAATATATTAAAAAAATATATTGAATTGGAGAAATTCACAGAGACATAGCATAATCAAACCTTCCAGAACCAAGGACAAAGAAAGAGTCTTGAGAGGAATGCAGGAAAAGAGAACTGTCACAAACAAAGGTGCTCCAACAAGATTAAGCACTGATTTCTCACCAGAAACTATGCAGGCAAGAAAGCAATATACAAAGCCCTGAAAGGAAAGAACACTTAACCCAGAATTATGTATCGAGCAAAATTGTCGGTCAAACATAAGGCAGAAATGAAGACATTCTCAGATAAGTGGAAATTAAGGTTATCTGTAACCACCAGACCAGCCCTATCAGAAAAATAACAAGGAATCCTTCAAATAGAAAACCAAAGACATAATACAACAGCCTGTGGTTAAGACACATGACTGTATTACCCTGATACCAAGTCAGATGAAGATATCACAACAATCCAACGAAGTTAACAAGTGACTACAGAGTATCCGGGTTACAAAGTTGTAATCAACATCATCATCAAAACAAAAGGAAAAATGATTGGTGTAGTTACAGAACTACCATATGGTGAGGAAGTTAAGGAAGCTTGAGGATATAACAGACTGTTTTAAATGTAAGAAGTCAAATGTAAGCCTCCTGGTAACTACAAAGAATATTAACAGATCTACTCACCAAAAGAGAGAAGAAGAAAAACAAAAAGACACAGGAAACAAACAAGAATAATAAATGAAAGGATAAGAAAACCCGTATTTAACAAAACAAAACAAAACTCAGCACAGAAAGTAAAGGAAAAAATAATCATTAGCACCACACACACACACACACACACAAGCATAAAAAAATGGCTACAGTAAATTCTTCCCTATCAATATTACACTGAACGCCAATAGATTTAAATGAAGCAGTCAAGATACAGAGAGTGTTGGAATTAATTTAAAAAAGCATGACCCATCAATATGCTGACTATAAAAGACACACTATAGGCACAAAGACACAAATAGACTAAGAATCACAGGATGGAAAAACAAAACAAACAAAGAAAAAACATACAAAGCAAACAGTAACCAAAGGAGAGTAGGAGTGGTGATATTAATAGCTGACAAAATAGACTTTACATCAAAATAAATTATAAGTGGCAAAGAAGAAGGATATTATATAAAGATCAAAGAGAAAATATACCAAGACATAACAAGTATAAATATCTATGCATCCAATGCCAGAGGTGCCAGGTTTATAAAGCAAAGTATAACAGAATTAAAGAGAGGTAGAAAAATCTAAAATAGTAGTAGGAGATTTCAATACGCCACTTTTGGTAATAGACAAAACAACTAGAAAGAAAATCAATAAAGACATAGAAGACCTGAATAATACTATCAGCCCACTGGACCGAACAGCCATATATAGAACACACCACCCAATAACAGCACAATATGCATTCCTTTCCAATGCACATGAAACATTGTCCAGAATAGACCATAGTTTAAGACAGAAAACAAACCTCAAAAAATTGAAAAAGTTGAAATAATACAAAACATCTCCTCTGACCATAAAGGAATAAAGCTAGAAATCAATAACAGAAAGAATAAGGAAAACAACAAAAAACATGAAAATTAACACACTACTACAAAACTATTGAGTCATAGAAGAAATCAAAAGTGGAATTAAAAAATACATGGAATCAAATGAAAACACAGCATACCAAAACCTTTGAGATGCAACAAAAACAGTGCTCAGGGGGAAATTCATAGCAGTAAAACGCACACATTAAAAAATAAGGATGATCCAAAGCCAATAACTTAACCCAACAACTTGAATAAATAGAAAACGAAGAGCAAAAGAAGACAAAAGCTACCAAATGGAAGGAAATAATAAAGATCAGGGCAGAGATAAGAGACAAATGATATAGAAAACAGTAAAACAATAGAATTAACAGGTCCAGAAGTTGGATCTTTGAAAAGATTAATAAAGTAGACAAACCACTGGCTAGCCTGTGGAAAAAAAAAAAACAAAAAAAAAAACAAGAGAGTGAGAGAGGGTCCAAATAACCAAAATAAGAAATGAAATTGAAGATAGTACAAGAGATTCAAATGAGATTTAAAAGATTATAGCAAAATATTATTTAAAAAAAATGTATTTCAACAAATTCAAAAACAGAGAAATGTACAAATTCGAAGAAACACACTACCTACCTAAGCTATCACAACTAGAGGTAGAAAATGTAAACAGACCCATAGCAACAATAAAAACAACAACAAATAGATTGAAGATGTCATCAAAAAATTCCCATCAAATAAAAACCCAAGACCAAAGAGCTTCACTGGGAATTTCACCAAATATTCAGAAGAGTTGACACCAATTTTACTCAAACTGTTTCAAAACATAGAAGAGGAAAGAATACTCCCTGACTCTATAAAGTCAGCATCACCCTGATACCAAAGCGAGGTAAAGACATCACAAAAAAGAAAATTCCAGATCAAATCCCCCATGAACATAGATGCAAAAGTTTTCAACAAAATTCTAGTGAACAGAATTCAACAACATATTAAGAAAATCATACCTCATGATCAAGTGGGATTCATACCTGGAATGCAAGAGTGATTCAACATTAGAAAACCAATCGGTGTAATTCACCACATAAATAAAACAAAGGAAAACAACTCTATGACCAACTCAACTGATGAAAAAAAAAAAGCATGTTATAAAATAGTAATAGAAGGGAAATTCTTCAGCATAATTAAGGGCATATATGCGAAATCAGCAGAGCCCTGATGACATAGTGGTTATGAGCTCAATTTGCTAACCAAAAGTTCGGCATTTTGAACCCACCAGTGACTCCTTGGAAACCATATGGGGCAGTTCTACTCTGTCCTAAAGGGTTGCTATGAGTCAGAATTGACTCAACGGCAGTGGGTATGCAAAATCAACAGGTAGCATTATCCTCAATGGAGAAAGACTGAGAGCCTTACCCTTAAAAATGAGAATGAGACAAGGATGCCCACTATAAGCACTCTTATTCAATATTTTACTGGAAGTCTTAGCCAGAGCAATGATGCAAGAAAGAGAAACAAAGGCTATACAGGTCAGAAAGGAAGAAATGAAACCATCCCTATTCACAGATGACATATTCTTATGCGTAGAAAACCCCGAAGAGTCCACAAGAAAGCCCCTGAATCTAATATAAGAATTCAGCAGTGTTGCTCATCAAAAGACTTTATCAGAAGAGTAAAAAGACAATTTACGGACTGGGAAAAAATCTCCAGGAATGACATATCTGATCTGGGTCTAATCTCTAAAATGTATAGAAACTCAACTCAACAACAAAAAGACAAATAACCCAATAGAAAAATGGGCAAAATGCATGAACAGACACTTCACCAATGAGGGCATTCAAGCAGCGAACAAACACATAAAAAGATGTTCACAGTTATTAGCTATTAGAGACAAGCACATCAAAACAACAATGATATATCATCTCACCCCTGCTAAAATGGCACTGATCAGAAAACAGAAAATAACAAATACTGGCAAGGATTTAGGGAGATTGAACCCCTTATTCACTGCTGATAGGATTGTAAAATGGTAAAACTGCTATGTAGAACAGTGTGGTGCTCCCTCAAAAGCCTAGAAATAGGACTGTCTTATGATCCAGCAATCCCACTCTTAGGTATATACACTAGAGACCTAATAGAAGTAACATGAACAGACATGTGTTCATTGCAGTACTATTCACACTAGCACCTTTGTTCACTGAAACACTATTCACAATATAAAAAGATGGAGACAAACTAAGTGCCCATCAATGAATAAATAGATAAACAAAATGTGGTACATACATGCAATGGAATACTCCCAAAAACCCAGTGCCATCGGAATACTAGGCAACCATAAACAATAATGATGAATTCTTGAAACATAATATGTTTCATTGGCAGTTACCAGGGATAGGTGGGGGGCGGGGGGCAGGGCAATCCATCTTTAGACACTTGTTATTTTTGGTGATGGGAAAGGTAACACCGAAGGTGGGTGAAATGCATACAGCTTGACCAAGGTAAATGTTATCACTAAGAAGTACACACACACAAAAATGATGTTTTTGGTAAATAATAGGATATATATAATTTTGCAACAATAGTAAGAACAATAAAATGTGGGTTACATATGTACGTATGCACATAGGTGTAGAGGTATGTATCTGTGTGTATATATGTGTGCATATATACATGTATCTATATGTGTATATACATGTGTGTGCATGCATACATATTCATATATACAATAAAGCGCATAGGAGGCATAGTTACTGATACTTCTTAGACATAAACCAAAACCTTGCAGGATTAGTTTTCTGGGTTTGAAGCCTTAGGACCATAGTCTCGTGGCATAATATAGTACATAAAGTTTATGTTCTACATTCTAGTTTAGTGAGTAGTACCTAGGGTCTTAAAAGCTTGTGAGTGGCTGTCAAAGATACATCTATCCATCTCTTCTCATTCAAAGCCAAAGAGGAAGAAGGAATCCAAAGACTCAGAGAAGAAACCAGCCTACAGGACTAAAAGTCTACATGAACCATGGCCTCATCTACCCTGAGATCAGAAGAACTAAATGGTGCTTGGCTACCACTAATGACTGTGCTGATCAGGGCCGCAACAGATAGATCCTGACAGAAGGGGAGAAAATTGTGGAACAAAACTCAAATTCTTAAAAAGTGCACACTTACTGGACCAGTTGAGACTAGAGGACTCCTCAAAACTATCACCCTGAGATACTCCATAAACCTTGAACCAAAATTACCCCCTGACCACCTTTTAGCTAAATAGCAGATTGTCTCATAAAATAAAGAATATTACCAGTGAATACAGCTCACCTTTAAAAAATCATCTATATGAAACCAAATGGTCAACAATTACTCTAAAGCAAAGACGAAAGGGTAAGGGACCAGGGAAACCAGATTACTGGAAACAAAACATTCAGATTGGAATTAATGAGAATGTTGACACATTGTGAAAAATGTAACCAATGTCACTGAAAAATCAGTGTCGTAATTGTTAAATGAGATCATAATTTGCTGTGAACTTCCACTGAAAACAAGAAAATATTAAAAAAAACATTGAATTGTATGTGATGTGAATTATACCTCAATAAAGCTATTATAAAAATAATTAGTAACTTAGATATCATTGCTGAAGGTTATTCAGATCCTGTCTTTTCACTTTAATATTCCATTGTGAAATATAAATAAAGACCAGACAGTTTGAAGTAAATCCAAGAACAATGCAGGTCCTGACTTATGGATGACGTTTTTAGAGATTCAGTGATCAGCAGTATGGTGAGTTACTGTCTCCAAAATGAAGGACATGTTGTTGAACATTGCACTTATAGAAAGAGACGGGAAGCTATCTTGCATGGGCCATTTTGGATTATGCTGTTGTTGTGTGCCATCGAGTCAGCTCTGGCTCATAGTGACCCTATAGAATTATAGTGACCATATATATCACATTTCATTGTCTGTTTTTATCCATTTACTGAATAATCCCCAAAGTTACTAGTTTTTCAGGGACACAGAAAAAAGGAAGTTCTGTAGTAGGGCCGGGTTCCCGCTTTGCCAATCATGTCTTAAAATGCAGCAGATGTGTCTGTGGTCCTTGAGTGCTGTCTGGAGCCCTTTGAAAAGTGTAATAGGAAAATTATAGCAGGAAGCCACTAGTACATTGGAGCAAAGATTTCTTTCTGCAGGCAATTATCTCCCTTTTGGTAAGTAGGTTTCCTGTTGGATCCTGACAGAACCTAAATATACAGCCATGGGCCTCCAAGTCACAGTCTAACGCACCACACTCTAATGTCAGTGATGTTCTGCAGCATTTCTTTAGAACAGAGAAGTGGTTTACATGAGATCAGACTTAAGCAGATCCTGGAAACAAAAGTGAGTTGTATGAGCAAATGCTTCAGATTCCTATAGCACCTCATATTTACTACCTAAAGGAGAGTTTCCTGTGATCAAAAACTTCAGGTATGATTTACAGATGACCGACAATATGTCCACACCAGCCAGTTTTATGGCCCCAATCACAAGTAACCATAAATTACAGCAGGGAAATCTTTGATCAGTGAATTTGTTTACCGGGCTTACTTTGACTGAAGGAATAAATAGAGACATTCAAGTACCCTGCAACCTAAAGACTTTATGCCTAATAGTCAGAAACTGGTAATGACTTATATGAGAATAAGTGACAAGGGATTCTGGGGAATAGACATAGAGATGGGTCTCTCAGAAAGGACACTGACTGAAAGGTGTTGTGTGTGTGTGGGTGTGTGGGTGTGTGAATGCCCACCAAAGGGAATCCACTCTAGGGTAGTCTTTCAATAATCAGGTTGACAAAATTACAAAGTTGTAGATGTCGGTTGATCTCTTTCATCAGCCACTAAGGTACTTGCTTCCAGAACTCATAAGTAGCCAGAAGGAGCAAAGATGAAGGATGCACATCATCACTAAAATAGTCCTGAGAAAGTACTTGAGAAGGTACGTACACACATGTTCATAGCAGCATTGCTCAAGATAATAAACAACTGGAAACAATCTAAATGTACATCAAAAGTAGAATGGTCAAATAACTATTGGTATTTTTTTTTTTATACACATAGACTGCAATACTGGGCAGCAATGATAATAAATGAATTAGAGTTACAAGTTTTGGTTTGAATAAATCTCAAAAACATAATATTTAGCAAAAGCAGAAGTCATGAAAAAATACATACATTGTGATTACATTAATATAAAGTTCAAGAATAGCAAATCTATACATATGTTTTTAGGAAATATAGAAAAATGCTAGTAACTATAAAAAGGAGCACAGGAAAGACAACACAAAATTTAGAGTAATATTTTCCAGTGTGGGGGTGGGTGGTGAAATTTATTAGGGAACACAGAAGGCTACCATGATACTGTAGAAGTGGAATTCCCCCATCTCTCTCCCTCTCCTTGGGCCTCCCTAGGCCCTGAAAGACAACAATATTGAAATTGGGCCAATTAACAACCATACAGTGGCCTCTAAGTGTTCAAGTGAAAGGAGGAGTCACAAGTCTCTCACTTGAAATCAAAAGCTAGAAATGATGAAGCTTAGTGAGCAAGGCATGTCAAAAGCTGAGAAAGACTGAAAGCTAGGCCTCTTGGGCCAAACAGCCAACTTGTGAATGCAAAGGAAAGTTCTTGAATCAAATTAAAAGTGCTACTCCAGTGAACACACGAATAAGAAAGCAAAACAGCCTTATTGCTGAAATGGATAAAGTTTTGGTGGTCTGGACAGAAGATGAAAGCAGCCACAACGTTCCTTTAAGCCAAAGCCAAACCCAGAGCAAGGCTTTAACGCTTTTCAGTTCTATGAAGGCTGAGGAGGTGAGGAAGCTGCAGAAGAAAAGTTCAAAGCTAGCAGAGTTTGGTTTATGAAGTTTAAAGAAGCTGTCTCTGTAACATAAAAGTGCAAGGTGAAGCAACAAGTGTTGATATAGAAGCTGCAGCAAGTTACCCAGAAGATTAGCTGGGATAACTGATGAAGGGGCTACACTAAACAACAGATTTCAGTGTAGGTAAAAGAGCCTTATATTGAAAGAAGATGCCATCTAGGACTTTCATAGCTAGAGAGGAGAAGTCAATGCCTGGCTTCAAAACATCAAAGGACAGGCTGGTTCCCTTGTTAGGGGCTAATGCAGCTGGTGACTTTATGTTGAATCCAGTGCTCACTTACCATCCTGAAAACCCTAGGGCCCTTAAGAATTATGCTAAATCTACTCCGCTTATGCTCTAAAAATGGAGCAACAAAGCCTGGATGACAGCATATCTGTTTATAGAATTTCTAAGCCCACTGTTGAGACCTACTGCTCATCAAAAAAAAAAAAAAAAAAAATTCTTTCAAAATGTTACTGCTTGTTGACACTGCATCTGGTCACCCAAGAGCTCTGATGCAGATGTACAAGGAAATTATATTATTTTCATGCCTGATAATACGACATCCATTCTGCATTCCATGGGTAAAGGAGTAATTTTGACCTTCAAGTCTTACTGTTTAAGAAATACATTTCATAAGGTTACAGCTGCTGTAGACAGTGATTCTTCTGAAAGGTATGGAAAAAGTAAATTTAAAACCTTTTAAAGGATTCACCTTCTAGATGCCATTAAGAACATTTGTGATTCATGGGAGGAGGTCAAAATATCAACATTAACAGCTTGGAAGAAGTTGATTCCAACCCTCATGGATGACTTTGAGGGGTTCAAGACTTCAGCGGATGAAGTAACTGCAGATGTAGTGAAAGTGACAAGAGGACTAGAATTAGTGGAGCCTGAAGATGAGGCTGAATTGCTGCAATCTCATGATAAAGTTTTAACATATGAGGAGTCGCTTCTAATGGATGAGCAAAGAAAGTGAGTTCTGGATATGGAATCTACTTGTGATGAAGATGCTGTGAACATTGTTGAAATGGCAACAAAAGATTTAGAATATTACATAAACTTAGTTGATAAAGTAGTGACAGGGTTTGAAAAGACTGATTCCAATTTTTAAAGAAATTCTGCTGGGCATAAAATGCCATCAAACAGCATTGCATGTTAAGAGAAATCGCTCGTGAAATGAAGAGTCAATTGATGTGGCAAACTTCATGGTTGTCTCATTTTGAGAAATTGGCACAGCCACCCAACCTTCGGCAACCACCACCCTGATCCGTCAGCAGCTATCGACACTGAAGTTAGACCCTCCACCTGCTAAAAAGGTTATAGCTCACTGAAGCCTCAGATGATGGCTAGCATTTTTTAGTAATAAAATACTTTTTAATTCAGGCATGTACACTTTTTTAGACATAACACTATATTGCACACTTAATAGACTACAGTATAATGTGAACATAACTTTTATATGCCCTGGGAAGCCAAAACATTCCTGTGGCTTGCTTTACTGCAGTATTCACTTTATTGCGGTGGTCTGGAACAAAATCTGCAATATCTCTTGGGTATGCCTGTAGAAGTAAGGTACATCATTTGCAGGCCAAGACACTGAAAAGCTACTACACGACATTCTGCTAATCTCTTCCTTCATCACACTGGCTTCATGTTGAGATGGACAACCCATAAGATGGAGATTACCTGGGCTCATGAGTCACTGCTGGAAGAGCGTGCCCTGTAGAGCCTCTGGGCCTGCAGTGAACTTGTGTGTGTGAGAACTCTGATTTATGTGCTAAGCCACTGAGATATAGGGGTTTGCTACTGCAGCATTAACTAGCTTTTCCTGTCTACTACAATGGATTTATATGATTTATTTACTCTTGAACGTATAATAAATTTCTCAATATAAAAAGAAATCTCATGGATTGGAGCCAGACTTGGGGGGGAAAGTTGTATGGGCAGAATGGCACACTGTTCCATTCGTACCAGGCAGTCTTATTCCAGTAACGTAGAGTTTCAACTGCCTTGTTAAAAAAAAAAAAATTGAATAATAATGTCTATCTTACAGTGTTTGGGTATTAAATGGGATAATATATACATATATTGACTTAGTAAAATGCCAAGTATGAGCAGATATTTAATAAATATTATTTTTCCCTTCCTTTGAGAAAGGAAGGAAGGAGAAGTGTAGAACAAGAGGACATTTGGTTTATTAGATGAGACACTCTTGTGTCTTGACTGAGCTAACACCAAAGGAAATGGAGGCAGGGAGAATTGGGGAAAAAAAAAAGTCGAAGGGAAAGCCCAAGTAACCTCAGGGCTGGGAAGGTTGGGTTTTCCACCTTCTTCTCCCGTCATCCAGCTAGTGCTGTATTGGTACAAGTGAAGGTCATCACAGAGATGAGATTGAGTCAGTTACCACTCCCAAACTAGGACCAACCTCAAATGCCACAAAATTCTTTGTGAGTTGAAACTGGACTTTCAGAATGAACTTCTTTCTCTGATCTTTCTACTTAGAGCTCCAACTGGTGGGCCTCAGGGTCGGGTCAGCCAGCTCTCAACCACCATCATCCTTCATAGTGTTCCACACTCCTCAGCATTTCTCTTCTCTATTGCCAGGTATTTCCCAGGATCCTGGCAACTTTGTAAGGAGCTAGGATTTCTAAACCCCTTTTTCTCAAACTGGAGGGGTACATAAAAGTCACCCCGAGGAGCTGTTAAAATAGAGATTTCTGAGCCTCTCCCTTATAACTTCAGATCCAGTAGGTGAGACTGGGGCCCGAGTATTTGTATTTCTAACAAGTTCTCAGGTGATGCTATACTGTTGGTCTAGGGGCCCCACTTTGAGAACCACTGGCATAGAGTATTTCTTGAGTTTTACTGGTACTCAGAAAAGTTGGGGAAAGCAGGAGCCCCTGCCATGTTGTTGTTGTTATTAGCTGCTGTCAAGTTGGGCCCCAACTTATGGTAACTCCATGCACAATGGAACAAAGTGCTGCTTTCCCCATGATTGGTTTTGGATCCAACTGTAGTGATCCGTAGGAATTTCTTTGACAGATTTTCAGAAGAAGATCATCATCTTTTTTTTCCTAGTGTATCTCAGCCTGGAAGTGCCACTGAAAACTGTCCGGAATTATAGCAGCACACGAGCCTCCACCGACAGGGTGGTGGCTGTACGTGAGCCACATGGGTTGGGAACCAAACGGAGGTCTCCCACATGGAAGGCCAGAATTCTACCACTGAACCACCAGTGTCCTCTCCTCCTGCCACATTAGGGGCCCAGATTCCCCAGGGCCATTAGTGACTTGATAATCTTTGCTAGGCCCTGTGGCATGGTCTATGGTCTAGAGTTGTCCATCTGTCGTCATAAGTCAGAAAAGATTTCAGCATTTGTGTTGGACTCTTTCAAGTGTCTCAACTAAACAAGAGGAGGTGATGGAAAATAAAAACTAGAGGAGGGAATCGGAGCGGGACATCTTGAAAAGCGCATCATGAAAACTACAGTTAGTTTGTGTCTTTTAGGGACTATTGTGGTAGGCTGATTGTGGGAGAGATACTTTTCAGGAAAGGGGAGGAAGCAGTTCTGGGCACTCCATTGGACCGTCCCAGATCTAATTTCTCTCATTGTAATGAAGATTGATGAGTAATGGGATCAGCTTTTAGCCCAAGGGACTGAAAGTTTCTGTAGGAGTACTTTTCCACTGCTGCACATTTGGTCTGTGGAGAGGAAGGATGCTGGAGGCAAAAGGATGCTGACAGGAATTCAAAGCCAGGCTGGCCTCACTTAATCTGATTCCCTGTGGATTCAGATGGCCCAAGGGAAACGTCCGCCCTCCTTACCCAAGGTCAGGGAAGGAACAGTAAGAGTTGATGGCCACCTCCAGCGACAGTCTCTAGGGTCAGGTTCTGTGGAGGAATGTGATTCCATTAAATTAGCACAGAAGTTCCCTGGGGGCAGCTGAAGGAGACAATAATAATCTTTAAACTCAACCCTGAAGTTTAAAGAAATTACTGAGAATAAGAACATGTCAGCATACTTTGCAAAAAAGGACTCTCAGATTGCAAAACTAAACCTGGTTCAGGTCAGTTAGGGAGGCTGTAATGGAGGGGTGAAATAAGATTTCTTGAGCACTTTCTAAGTACCTGGTGGCTTAAGTACCTTCTCTAAATTCATCTTTAAGGTAATACTGGAAGCTAAAATTTATTATCTTAATTATATAAGGAAGTAAACTGTGGTTAGGAGGATAATTGTTTTGGCAGAGTTTGTAAGTGGCAGAGTGTGGTTATGAATTCCAAGCCGGCTTAGTCCAGGGCCATGTTCCTGGCTGCACGGTTTTGCCTCTGAAATATCTGACCTTATTTGGAGCAGAGTGAAGAAGGCCATCGGAGCAAAGAGCCTATACCCATTTGGTAAAAAAAAAAAAATACGCTTCTTTAATTTTCTGGGAAGAGACCACCCATTTGCCAACTATACACTTGGGTCAACGCATCTTTCCTACCTGGAATATTCCATCTGTATCCTTCCTAATCCTACGCTGCCACCACTCATTTGTCAGTTTATGGTATTGTGGTGGCTTGTGTGTTGCTGTGATGCTGGAGGCTATGCCACTGGTATTTTAAATACCAGCAGGGTCACCCATGGTGGGCTGGTTTTACAGAGCTTCCAGACTAAGAAGAGAGGCCTGGTGACCTACTTCTGAAAATCAGCCGATGAAAGCGTTATGAATCATAACAGAACATTGTCCGACTCACTTACTATGCACATTTCATCAAGAGGGATCAATCAGTTATTTTCTGTATTGTGACTGCCCCTCACCTCACTCATTTACTCATTTATTTGTTAATTCAATAGACATTTATTAAGAAGTGCCTATTTTTTACCCTATACCAGGAACTTTTTTTAGGCTCCAGAGACAGAGGTGAACATGGTAGATCAGGTCCCTGTCTTCATGGGCCTTTATAGTTAAAAAAAATATTGCTTGATTTCAGCTGGTGAAATGTGTTAGGATGAAAAATATACAAGAGTAAGGAGTTCAAGAGTGCTTGGGGCGAAGGACCTATTATAGAAAGAATAGTCACAAAAGGTCTTACTGAAGACGTGACACCTAAATGAAGCTATGGAGCAAGTGACATGTCAACGTGGAAGGAAGAATAGCTCAGGGAGAGAGAGCAAGCAGGACAGGCTATAATGGAAATGACCTTACGTGCTTATAGAACAGCAAGATGTACAAAGTGGCTGAAGTGGAGTAACGAAACGGAAAATGATTGACAAAAAAAATGTTGCTGTCAAGCTGACTCTGATTCATGGCAACCCCATATGTATTAAAGTGGTGCTCCATAGGGTTTTCAATGGCTGATTTTTTTTCAGAAGTAGATTGCCAGGCCTTTCTTCCAAGGTGCCTCTGAGTGAACTCAACCTCCAATCTTTCAGCTAGCATCTGAGCTTGTTAACCATTTGCACCACCAGGGACTCCAATGGTTGACAATATGATAGTAAAAGCCAGGCAGGCTGCGGATAGCTAGCAGTTGCACACCTTCCTAGCTCAGCTTAGGACAAGGCAATTATTTTTTTTGGCTCTAGGCTGCTCCTGTATAAATAGGTATTATTGTGCTTATCATATTGGATTTTTGGGGGAATGAACCATGAAAAGATATAAAAGACTTGGCTCAGATAAACTCAATCATTTTCACTTCTCTTTCTGTTTTTCTCTTCTTTCCGATTTTCTCCTTTATCTTTCTCTTCCTTCTTGTCTTCTTATAAAAATCTACTCATCCTTAAAAGCAGAACCTGTGCTCATTCTTGAAGATACACAAATGACTTAGCCAAGTTTCTAGCTCTCCTTTTCAGAGGGGAGAGTAAAAGTGAGAGGAGAGCTTGCCCAGAGATGTCTGAGGGACATCTGATATCTGATCCTGTGATATCTGATCCCGATCCTGTGGGAGCAGGAGTAGGGAAGTGAGTAACTGCCTGGGGTTGTGAGTGAAGAATTCCCAGAGGAGGTGCTTTTTGAGTTGCATATTAAAGATTTTCTGGAATATTCCAGGGCACTCCAAGTAGGACAGTGTTTATTACCTGTAGCAGGCAGGATAATGACCTTCAAAGATACCCATGTCCTAATCCTCAGGAGCTGTAAAAAACTTTCACATGGTGGACAGGACTTTGCTGATGTGATTAAATTAAGAACCTTAAAATGGGGAGATTATCACTGTGGATTATCCAAGTAGGCTGAATGTGTTCACAATGATCCTTATAAGTGGAAGAGGGAGGAAGGAGTGTCAGAATCAGAATGAGCATTGAAGATGCTAGTGTGTTGGTTCTGAAGATGGAGGAAGGGACAATGCACCAAGGAATGCAAGTGCCCTCTAGAAACTGGAGAAGGCAGGAAAATCTGTTCTTCTCTACAGCTTCTAGAAGGAACACAGCCTTGCTGACACCTCGATTTTGGCTCTGTAAACCCATTTCAGACTTTTGGTCTTCAGGACTGTAAGATAATAAATTTGTGTTCTTTCAAGTTACTGTTTGTGGTAATTTGTTTCAGCAGCAATAGGAAACTAATTTATTTCCAAAGCAAGAAAACAAGGAATTGGATCCAGAGAGATGGCCCTAGTCTGATTTAAAGGACCTGGTCCTTGACGCATTTTATCCTGCAGTCCAGGCACGTTTATCTTTGTTTTTCTGCCCTTATCGCAGAGCATTTCCACATCCAGCAAATGACACTTCTGAAACCCGGGTTTCCTGGTTCT
This sequence comes from Elephas maximus indicus, assembly GCF_024166365.1. Taxonomy (NCBI): domain Eukaryota; kingdom Metazoa; phylum Chordata; class Mammalia; order Proboscidea; family Elephantidae; genus Elephas; species Elephas maximus. Next base: position 124,211,637 of record NC_064826.1, read on the forward strand.
AAACCCTCTTCATTACTCAAGCCCTCCATCCCCACATTGCCTCAGCCTTTCATCATTGTACTCACCAGGCAATCTGGAGAACCCTCCCCAGCCAGTACTGCTTTAGGTCAGACATCACAGACTCTTAAATGGTCTCTGGCTACAATCTTCTCCTCTCTTTTCACTCCTTATATTAAAAACTAATCACTTCATTGCAACTCCCCGTATCAGAATCACACCTCCAGCTAACAAGTTTTGCATCTCAACTTGGGTGTCCTGCAGCAACCAAATTCTGCATCTGATGTATTATACCCCCTACCCACACACACTGAAACACAAAACAAAGAAACACACAAAAAACCCTACTACATTGTTATGAGAAGACATTGGTAGTTCAGTGGTAGAATTCTCCCCTTCTGTATGGGGCACCTGGATCTGAGTCCCAGCCACAGCTCCTCATGCACAGCCGCCACCTGTCAGTGGAGTCTTGCATGTTGCTATGATGCTGAACAGGTTTCAGAGGCACTTCCAGATAAAGATGGACATGGAAGAAAGGCCTGGGGATCTACTTTCAAAAATCCACCAATGAAAAACTCATGGATCACAAAGGTCCAGTCTGCAACTGCTCATGGGGATGGTACAGGACCAGGCAGCATTTTGTTCCATTGTCCATGGGGTCCTCATGAGTCGGGAGCCTGATGTGATGGCAGCTAAAACAACAACAACAGAATCATTATGAATGCCGCAAGCATCTTCATAGAAACAGAGTCAAGTTTCAGAGGCAAATTTGATTCTTCTCTCTCCATTCCACTTTGAAGGAATCCCTGGGTGGTATAAATGCTTCATGTGGTCAGCTGCTAACTGAAAGGTTGGAGGTTCAAATCCACACACAGAAACCTGGGGAAAAAGGCCTGGCAATCTACTCCCAAAAGATCAGCCATTGAAAACCCCTATGGAGCACAGTTCTGACACACATGAGGTCACTATGGGCTGGGGCTGACTGGACAGCTGCTGGTTTTCCTCACCCTGATTCCTAGGTCCCAATGTGTTTTTGCACAAACCCCACGTGTTCTGCAGCCATCCTTTTTTCCCCTTCCTTCCCCACCCAGTCATTCTCCCTATTTATAGTTTGCCTCTTGATTGACCTCCTGCATCCAGCCTCAGTGTCCTCCAGTCTGTCCTACACCTGAGTTATCTGGCGGGGTTGTTGGCACAGCACATCTCTAACTGAGCAAGCCTCTCCTTGATCAAACATACAGGCATTATTCATACAGAATAAAATCTGTCCTCCTTTGTCTGGCATTCCAAAACCTTCCCAATTTGGCACCAGTGTACCTTTTCATATGAATCTCATCACATCCCCTTATCAAGTATACTGTGCATTGCACTGCTCCTGGCAATTCACCAACCCTTGAATGCACCTATGTTCTTCTATCTCCTGCCTTTGTTCAAACTATGTCTTATGTACTGTGACCTTCCTTCCATTGCAGTGCTTCCCCTTCCTTCCACATCCAAAGCACATATTTTAGCATCTTTCCAAACCTTGTGAGATTCCCCTGTCTGTGTTCTTAATTACCATCTCACTCTCCTGTTTTCCAAATGTTTAATGGACACTCTTTTGCAATGATAGAGAAGTCATTTAGTATGGTTCTGTGTCTTCTAATTCTTAAAGTTTGTAGCCACAGATTCTTTTATTTGAAAGAATACTGGGATGTCAAGCTCAGCAGACTTATTTTAGGCTCTCTTGGCTTTTTGGTGTCAGTCACCTCTCTCCACCTTCCCATCTGGGATTAAATGTTCTTCCGAGAGCACCGTTCCTCTCAAATACACTTTCAGTCTTTGGAAATTGTGCTGGGCATCTTCTATTTGCCCCTCTGACTCTCAACCTATCCCTCCTGCAGCTTCTAGGAGGCTGAGCTGTATGGACTGTATCTGTGGGTTCTTTTGCCCTCTGGCTTTGGTTTGGGTCTGTCCAATGGGGAGCCCCAGCAGGAGATTGGAGAGGAGAGAGAAGCATTTATTCCAGATGCTCCCTCCTGGTGGTGTCATTGCAGGCTGGCTGCATTCTTGATCAAGGGCCAAGGCTCTTCAGGCACTCCTCCCCCTCACAGCACAGGCCTAGGGGAAGAAAGGGCACTGCATCACCCTTTGTTTTACTTTTCCTATATCGTGCCTACGTGTTTGCAAATGTCCCCATTGTTAAACTCTCCTTGCTGTTATTAGCTGCCGTGGAGTCAGCCCTTGACTCTTGGTGACCCCATGTACAATGGAACAAAGTGATCCATAGTGCTTTTATTAGCTGACTTTCAGAAGTAGATCACCAAGCCTTTCTTCCTAGCCCATCTTAGGCTTTAAGCTCTGCTTAAACATGTTCAGCCTCATAGCAATATGCAAACATTCACTGATAGACAGGTGGTGGCTGTGCATGCTGGGAATCAAACCCTGGTTTCATGCATGGAAGGCAAAAGTTCTACCACTGAACCGCCAATGTGGGCTTATTAAATTCTCTTAATACTCTTTAATTTGGGTTTGTCATCTCTTTCCTGTCAGGAGTCTGGCAGATAATGCAGTTTTCTACTGCCGTTTGAGCTCCTGCCTTCCTTCTCTAGATCCAGTGTGATCAGAGTAGGGTCCAGGGAATAGACTCCAGCAAACAATTGTGATGAGAACAGTGTTTGGATGCTGTGCAAGCACCTTCTGATGGCCAAGAGCCCTGCACTGTCATTCTTGTGAACTTCTGGGGCAATGGTGACCAAGCATCTCCAGGACCCACCATGCTCAGCACAGGGTGATTGCTTGATAAAGGATAGTAGAATAGAATTGAACCAGACCCAGAGCTGAGCAATGTCTACTGAAAATGGCAGAATAATATACTTAGGTTACATGATCCCATTCTTGCCCAAACCTCACTGCTTTCCTAGAGGCAATGAAACTTCCCAAAGTCTATTATGTTTCTTTCTTGGGTTGATAGATTATGGAGGTATCTGAATGACAGTCTAGAAGTTTCAGGCACGTTCTCTTGGACATCCAGAGGCCTAGAGGCTGCTGAGTGAAACAGATGTCTGAGAAAGTGGAATCCCAGTTCTTGGCTGAGATAGAATCATGAGGAAGCAACTCCAGGGGCAGAGTCCCCATTCCACCTAGCAAATAAAAACTCTCACTCACTCCAGCTCCCTAGCCACTGCTACTATTTTTAGACAAGAGAGGAGAGGTTAGGAAGTCCTAAGGGTATGGCAATGAAAGGCCAGTGTCCGGAGAGAAGCACAGCAGGGAAAGTCTGAAGTAGAGACAGATGTGCTAGCCTGGCATGGCCTCCTATGCACACTGTGGCTCTGTCCTGAAATGAGTTCCAGTAGATTTCTCCAAGTGTGGGCCCCAGACTGGCAGCAGCAGTATCACCTGGGGACGTGTTTGAAATGCAAGTTCTCAGATCCCACCCCAGACCTGTGGACTCAGAAACTCTGAGAGAGGATCCAGCAATCTGTGTTCGAACAAGCTCTCCAGGTGATTCTGAAGTGTGCTGAAGTTTGAGAACATGTCAATAAGAAGAATCTGTACCCAGGATCTACTGAAAGGACACTACAGAAGGGATACAGGTCGATGCAAAAATTCTTCACTTCTCTAGGAAACAGGCACAGCAATCAAGGAAAAAGAGGCTTAAAAGTTTGGTGTGGGAGAGAGAAATCATCTATTAAAAAAAAATGTTCAAGATTCCCTCCTGGAATTTCATCCAAAGGATTGCTGGAGGTCTAAGGATGTCTCAGCTACCGGTTGCCATTGAGAAGACACCAACACATGGTGACCCTACATGTGTCAGAGTGTAACTGTGCTCCATAGTGTTTTCAATGGATGATTTTTCAGAAGTAGGTTACCAGGCATTTCTTCTGAGGCACCTTTGTGTGCCTTTGAACTTCCAAGCTTTTGGTTAGCCGAGCACATTAGCTATTTGTACCACCCAGGGACTCCTTCCTCAGCAAGATGGGTGGCAGTCCTGCAGGCCTCTAGCCTTGCATATTAAGATCCATCCCCAGTGTTTCTCCAGCCTCTTTTCTCAGGACTACATCAAGTAAGTTGGGGGCAAGATGCCTAAAGACACATCATCAGCTGAAGGATTCTGGCTCATGGGTCTCATTAGGTGAATGTATCTTTGCTCCTGTCAGCTGATGTATGAGATGGGACAGACGACAGAGAATATTTACAGCTCAGTTCTGTATCTTCTGGATCCCTCAACATGGTGGATGGTCTTTTCATTAGGAATTTTAAGCAGATGCAACATATTTATCAAGTTATAGTTGTTAATATGCTTAATATGGGGCAATGTGAAGATATTCAGCTGGTATTTTGGTGACGTTCGGGAAGAGGATCCAGGAACAACGGAAGCGAGTAAGGATGCTATTGACAAGTAACCTCCCTCTGCATGGTCCTCACGGAAAATGTGTGTGCTGAGAACAAAGCCAGCTCTGGACTAAATAAGTGCAGCACACTCACCTGGATCTAAGGGGAACCCTTGACCTTGGGCAGGTGACCTGCTCTGATCACTTCCATCCGCAACCCCAAAACTGAGCCTCAGAACATCATTCCACAGTCCAAGTACCACCACACATTCAGGGACAAGCAATGCAAATGCCAGAGAGGGGAAACATTTGTCCACTGGGCAAATGCTAGGGGAGAGTTGTGAAAGAGAAGGAGAGGCAGACCCCTACCGGACCACTGAGAAGTTGAGAGAGGTTCAAATACTTCTATTTTTGAGGCTCCTGTTATATTTAAAATACTGAGGAATTAAAAACAGGGGAATAAATTTATACACAGATACTAATGCTTACTTTAAAATTCACATATTTAACAAAAAATAATGCAACAGTTTAAGATTATTTTATCCACAATTTAATCCTGGAATTTTTAATTCCAAGGCCATGGAGAAGATACCATAGGATTCTGGGCCACAAAAAAAAATGCAAGTTTAGAAGGTGGAGCCAACATGACATCCTAGACTCATTATACTGTCCCTCTCCAGCAAAGGCCTGAAAACTAAGTAAAATACGTACAAATGTCAATTCTGGAACTCTAAGCGTCAAATGAAGGGATAAAGAACTAGATAATACACCAAATGGGGGAAGAAACTGACAGAAAATAGAGAATGAGGAGAAATACGGAGTAGAGTTCTGCCAACTAACGGCACAGTGCCACCATCTTGGAACACAGCCAACAACAACAACCCCAGTCAGGGAGTACAGGAAGACAACTTCATGGAGTTCACAACAGGAGACAGAGCACTTGGTAATCAGAGAAATATGCCTTCCACCACTCACCCTTCTGTCCAGTATGTTACCTCCCAGAATTTTCCACCATCCGCCTCCTCCCCACTGTATCTAGAGCATCCCTGACACTCAGGTCTGCTTCCACACCAGGCCCACACCACCCCTCCCCTCCCACCATTTGACTAGTTGCTGAACGGTATGAAGCGAGCACATACCACTCACCATCCGGCATCTCGTCCACCCGATCAGGGGCTGTTTAGAAGGCAGACAGTGCCCACCCAGCTCGCCCTCAGCCACTTCACCAAATCAATGTGCAGTGAAGCAGTACTGAAGGAAGAGATCCAAACTGCACTGAAGGCAATTGACATAATACCAATTGAGATGTTTCAACAAACGGTTGCAGCACTGGAAGTGCTCACTCATCTATGCCAAGAAATTTGGAAGACAGCTACCTGGCCACCCAACTGGAAGAGATCCATATTTATGCCTATTCCAAAGAAAGGTGATCCAACCCAACGTAGAAGTTATCCAACAATATCATTAATATCACATGCAAGTAAAATTTTGCTGAAGATCACTCAAAAGCAGCTACAGCAGTGTATAAACAGGGAACTGCCAGAAATGCAAGCCAGATTCAGAAGAGGATGTGGAACAAGGGATAACATTGCTAACGTCACAAAGATCTTGGCTAAAGGCAGAGAATACCAGAAAGATGTTTACGTGTGTTTTATTGAGTATGCAAAGGCATTTGACTGTGTGGATCATAACAAATTACGGACAGCATTGGGAAGAATGGGAATTTCAGAACCCTTAATTGTGCTCGTAAGGAACCTGTACATAGATCAAGAGGCAGTCATTTGAACAGAACAAGGGAATACTGCACGATTTAACGTCAGGGAAGGTGTGCATCAGGGTTGTATCCTTTCACCATACCTATTCAATCTGTATGCTGAGAAAATAACCTGAGAAGCTGGACTATATGAGAATGGGGCATAAGCATCTGAGGAAGACTCATTACCAACCTGTGTTATGCAGATGACACAACCTTGCTTGCTGAAAGTGAAGAGATCTTGGAGCACTTACTGATGAAAATCAAAGGCTGTAGCCTTCAGGGTGAGTCACACTTCAACCTAAAGAAAACAAAAATCCTCACAACTGGCCAATAAGGAACATCATGAAAAAGGGAGAAAATATTGAAGTTGTCAAGCATTTCATTTTAGGTGGATCCACAATCAACACCCGTGGAAGAAGCAGTCAAGAAATCAGACACATTGTATTAGGCAAACCTGCTGCAAAAGACCTCTTTAAAAGTGTTCAAAATGAACGACGTCACCTTAAAGATTAAAGTGCACCTGACCCAAGCCATGGCATTTTCAATTGCCTCATAAGCATGCAAAAGCTGGGCAACAAATAAGGAAGATAGAAGAACTGATGCCGTTGAATTGTGGCGTTGGTGAAGAATATTGAATATAACATGAACTGCCAAAAGAATGAACAAATCTTTCTTGGAAGAATTAGAGTCAGAATGCTCCTTAGGAGCAAGGATGGTGAGACTATGTCTCACATACTTTGGACATGTTGTCAGGAGGGATCAGTGCCTGGAGAAGGACATCATGCTTGATAAAGTAGAGGGTCAGGGAAAAAGAGAAAGATCCTCAATGAGATGGATTGACACAGCGGCTGCAACAATGGCTCAAGCATAACAATTGTGAGGATGGTGCAGGACTGGGCAGTGTTTCCCTCTGTTGTACGTATGGTTGCTATGAGTTGGAACCGACTGGACAGGATCTAACAGCAACCATAAAACAAACAACAGTGCAGGTGAGGAGCATGCTTCTTAGTTAAATCAAGTATAAGAGCACTAATGTGCAACACCTTCCTGAAAGACGAGAAGGGAGGAAGGGGCAGGAAAACTGGGTGAATGGACATGGGGAGTCCAGAGTGGAAAAGGAAAGGGGGAGAGTGCTGACAAAATAAGGAGATTGTAACCAGTGTCACAAAACAATATGTGTATAATTTTTTTAATTAGGAACAAATTTGTACTGTAAACTTTCACCTAAAAGACAATTAAAAAAATTAAAATTTTATGATGATATCTACTTCACTCAATTGCTGAGGTTAGTACTTACTAAATGTATAATCGTTTTTGGATATAACATCAAAAGCATACATTAGAAGGCCCTATTTAATCTGACCACCACCCATATATCAGACTGTCCTACTGTGGTGGCTAGTGTTGCTATGACACTAGAAGCTATGCCGCCAGTATTTAAATTACCAGTAGAGTTACCCATGGTGGACAGGTTTCAGTGGAGCTTCCGAACTAAACAGACTAGGAATAAAGGCTGGGTAACCTACTTCCAAAAACCAACCAATAAAAATCCTATGGATCACAGCAGAATATTGTCTGATATAGTGCTGGAAGATGAGACTTCTAGGTTGGAAGGCATACAATACACAGTGTTCACCACAATGAATTCAAGCATACCAACGATTGTGATGATGAAGCAGGACTGGGCAATCTTTCATTCTGCTGTACATGGGGTTGCCATGAGTTTGAACCAACTCAATGACAACTGTTATAGATTGCATCGTGTCACCCAAAACTGTATGCCAACTTGGCTAGGCCATGATTCCCAGTATTATGTAGTTTTCCACCATTTTGTGATTGATGTGATTATCCCATGTGTTGTAAATACTAACCTCCTCTACGATGTTAATGAGGCAGAATTAAAGGCAGTTATGTTGGTGGTGAGGCAGGACTTGATCTACAGGAGTAGGTTGTATCTTGAGTCAATCTCTTTTGATATATAAAAGAGAGAAGCCAGCAGAGAGGAGAGGGACTTAGCACCACCACGAAAGAAGCACCAGAAGCATAATACACCCTTTGGATCCATGGCCCCTGCGCTGAGAAGCTCCTAGACCAGGGGAAGATTGATGACAACGACCTTCCGTCAGAGCTGACAGAGACAGAAAGCCTTCTCCTGCAGCTGGCACCCTGAATTTGAACTTCTAGCCTCCTAAGCTGTGAGAGAATATGTTTCTGCTTGTTAAAGCCACCCTCTTGTGGTATTTCTGTCATAGCTGCACTAGATAACTAAGATAGTAACTAACAACAATATCATCTGTGGCATTAACTAAACGGTCTTCCCTTGTATCCCACCTCATGATAGAGTTGTCCTAGCTGTGCTCCACATTGTAGTGTGGCTGAGATGGTGGTGACCAAAATGGAAAGCATCCCCACAAGAGTGCCAGACCTTAATGTAGCACAGGACTGCACCCGCCACTAAGGCCTTTTCTTCCAGAGATCCCCACCTATCCAAGGGGTGAATGGAAAACAGGGAGAGGAGCCTCAGTTTCCTCTCCTAATATCTACGGAGCCTTATGATGCTGCTCACCTCATCCTCACTCTCAGGGAAGCAAACAGGTCAGTAAGGAAAAGCCACTTGGTTGAACCATGGATTGTGGTGTCTCTGAGTGGGGACTGTGTCACTGATGTCCCTGTAACTGGCCATGTCTTATACTTTGTCTCATGTCGGAGCTAGTTGAGTTTACCTCATGTTCAATGCACAGGCAATTTTTGTTGGTTAGTTTTATGCAAGATACCTTTTTCTTTTCCTTTGATCCTTTTCTCTCACTGTGGGCTGTCCCTGAGAGCCAGGGAGAAGAGGAGGATGAGAAAGAGCTGGCTTTCCTCCTTCTGGGGCTGCTCAGCACTCCTGGAGTCTGTTGACACATGCCCCTGCTTCCCCAGGCATCAGAGCATGGCTTCCTCCTGGGAACGTTTCACCAAGACAGGTGGGAGGCAGGCAGTGTGGCCATTCTTTCTCCAGCGCATTTCAGCTCAGGCACCAGCCTGTTTATCTGCTGCAGTGATCCTTTGCGAATGCAAAATGAATACATTCAGCACCAAGCACCCTGGAGAGTGCTGGGGATAATAATGCCACTATTCATTATTTTAAAACAAACATAACTTGGAGTGTGGATCTATCTGTAGGTGTGAAATTGGTTCCTTTTAAAGAGCCACCTGCAGGAGAAGAGCATGTGACCACAAGCCCAAAGGCAGGGATTGCTCATGGGAGGGATGGCAGTGCAGGTTCTCTGACTCCAGGTTGGCCCTGCTGCCTAGGCCACTGTCACAATGAATACTGGAACATGTTGAGATAGGATTTATTATTATGCATCTACTGAGCACTCTATATGGTTGATTTCATTGAATCTTCATACCTACCCTGCGAGATGGATTTTATTTTTCTCATTTTCTAGAAGAAGTTTAGGAGGAGAGAAGTCAACAGATTTGCCCAAGGTCACGCAGTTCTGCCTTGACAGAGATGAACTCGAATCCAGATCCCTCTGACTTCAAAGCCATGCCTTTTCCACTGTCCTCATTATAACTACAGTGATAAGACATAAACTGTGAGGTAAAACACTTCAGTCTAGATCCAGAGCCAAAAAATAGAGCAAGAAGGTAAGATATGCCCTTCTCATTGAGCAAGTGAAGTCTGGATCCCAATTCCAGTTTGGCTAGCCCAGTACAGGTACCAATTAAATGTATAACTTTGAATAGGTCACTTGCCAATTCTGCTTCAATTCCCTCCTCTGTGAAATGCGTTTGAATGGGATGAATACCCTACTTTTTGGCTTTCTTTCCTCAAATTTCATGCCAGCAGGGACATGATTCACTGATCCACCCCGGACTTATGAATTCTGAAAGGGCCAATGAGTGGGGTTTATGTTAAAACCTCCAGTCTGGGCAGGGCTTTACAGAGAGGGAAGCCCACTTAAATCTCAGAAGCCTCAAAAGAAGAATCTTTTCCAGAATTCTGTGTCTGAGAGAACCCCTCCTCTTGGAGCCATTGGGAGTTTCCTGTTCCTACTTAATGGAAGAAGGTACAGAATTGAATTCACATTGCTTTTCTTGAAAAGCTGCTTCAGATATTTGCGTGAGCAGGTTAAGGGGCAGGGGGGCCAGACCTTCAGCCTCGGTGTGATCACACCCTGAAGTCCAATTCCACTGTGCCAGGTATTTGAAAGAATTACTGTGGTAAGATGGGGAAAGTATGGGTTTGAAATTGGAGAATCCCTGGTCCAAATCTGTTCAAAGTACATGTCCGTCCTGGGCAGCCCACTTCACTTCCTGGAGCCTTGGTTTTGTCACCCATAAATGGGGGGAAATAATACACTCTGACAGGTTAATGGGGGCGATAGATTGAGATATGGAATGTGAAGCAGCTGACACAGGCCAGGCCCGGAGATGGTGCCCCTTTTTCATGTCAATTCCCTTCAATAGAGAGGTTCCTTCTCTGAGAGGTGGTTCACAGCTTCTAGATGATGTCTGTAGTAGGGAAATAATAAGCATGTTGACTTTTTAAGTTATTTGAGGTCGAAGGCCCTTTTGAGAACAACATAAAATTTAGAACTTCTCTTTCAGAAAGGAATTACACTGAACCATAGATACTAGTACTCACATTCAGGCAACCCCCTCCACCGGAACCTTGGCCACGGGTCCCAGGTGTTGTTGCCCATGTTGAAGGTAGGCTTTGGAAGGCCTCACGTATTTTCCATCAGAACTTTCAAGAGTTCTTGGACCTCTCTGTGTCTTCATCCACAGGGAACAGGGAAGCCTTTCCCAAATCCTGAACATGCACCAGGAGAAGTGGTTCAACACTGGTGGGTTGAAATCTCTTCTCTCCTAATTGGTTTTCTCTTGCTCGGATGCCAATGTGCACTTGTTAACCTGTGTTTCCCTCACTCTGAACCCTGCCACCAGCAGGAGCACCATTAGTCAGGAAGAGCAAAGGCTCTGTGGTACTGGACTCAGCCTGGCCTCACCAGATGTGCCGGCCTGGCTGCTTTCATGCCATCTGCAGTAACATGCTCTCGGCTGCTAGCTGCTCCTCTCCAGAACACTCCAGGTCTATGGAGGAGGACATGCTTCTCTGGTTTCAGTTATCCTGTGCAATTACAGTCATCTGTCCTCAGGCAATTCAATCACACCAAAGCCAGAGACGTCCATCTTCTGAGATCAAATGTCCTTTTATTTCTGACGTGACAGAAGAACATAATAGGTCACTGTGCTTTACCTCAAGGAAGATCCCGTGGTTCCCAGCCAGCCCCATGTACCTGAAGCCTGTCGGCAGACAGCAGTAGAGATGCCAGTGGCAGCAGTGTCTTTGAATACAGGGAGGCTGCCAGGAGCTGGCTCAGAGACCCTCTCCCCTGGGAAAGGTGTCTCCAACTTGAAATTATTATTTGGCTCTTTTTTTTTTTCCTCAAGACAAGAGGCCCCATTCCTGGGTCACTGTCGATGACACTGAATCAATACTAACACAATAACCATCATTTGTTAAACCCTCTCTAGATGAAAGGCATAAGTGGTTCAATGGTAGAATTCCCGCCTTGCGTGTGGGAGACCTGTCTTCAGTTCTGGCCGATGCACCTCATGTGTGGCCACCACCCATCTGTCAGTGGAGACTTGCGTGTTGCTGTGATGGCCAGCAAGTTTCAGTGGAACACACAGAGTAAGATGGACTAGGAAGAAAGACCTGGCAATCTGCTTCTGAAAATCAGTCAGTGAAAACCCTAGGAGTCACAGTGGTTTGATCTGCAGTGGGGTGCAGGGATGGTGCAGGACCCGGCAATGTTTTGTTCTGTTGTGCATGGTGTTGCCATGGGTTGTAGGCTGACTCGATGGCAACTAACAACGCACATGACCCGGGTCCTGCCCTCCCTAATCACTACGTGTTCTCGTCTCACACACTTAAGATTTGAATAATAATAGTTTTCACCTTTGCTGTGGATGCAGGTTGCCCCTTCCATCTTCTAAATAATCTTTTCTCTATCTAGCATCCTCTGTCTCATCGTTCCGTTACATTTTATTTGTAGTCTTACCAATCTCTGGAGATCTATTACTTATTTATGGTTTTACCTGTTTACTATCACTCTCTCTTTCACCGAGTGTAATTCCCTGAGGGCAAGGACCTTATCTTGCTTGTTCATGTTATATCCCCAGGGCAAGTTGTAGGCACACAGTGATTTATGTCGAATCGAATGTTCATGGCTGTATGGTATGGATTCCTTTATTTCCTCTGGGTCTTGTTTCACCAGGAATTTTATTCATCCACAAGAGAAGGATTGAGAAAGCTTTGCAGATCAAGTGCCTGAGGTTAGTTGTATCTCTAAGATGACAAGTAATGCCAGGGGAATATACACTCAAACACCGTGAAGGTTTGGTGGGGTGTTCTGCTCATCACATGTCTGAGGGCTCACATCTTGTGTCTGATACCTGCCTGTTCTTCCTGCTTCTCAAACTTAGCTTTACTCATGGGCTTGGGGGTTCTGACTTCCCAGGAGTGACGCTGTGCCATACTGTAAAAAACCGTGACTACCTCTTCCTCTGTAACTATGCTAGCACTAAGCATGATGTCAAATCTCTCTTTCTTGGTCACAAACTCAGGGGCCAACGTGGCCAGCGTGAGTCCCGTGCGCAACAGCTTGGAGAAAGAATACTTCTTCCTAGAGTTTGTGCATGAAGCCATGAGGTTCATAATGTTTTGTGGCCAGCTACTAGGAGAAGCTGGGTCAAAGGGTGTTCTGAGAAAGAGGTCTGCAATGGTGATGGTGATAAAGATGATGAAAATGACAGTTAAAATATATGGAGCAGTGGAACTTTGATAGGAACGCTGCTAAATGCTTTACACTTGATTACATAGCAATCACAGCAACTTAACAAAGTTGTTGTTAGTTTGTTGTTAGGTGCTGCAGAGTCAGTTCCAACTCGTAGTGACCCTGTGTACAACAGAACGAAAAACTGCCCACTCCAGCTCTGTTCTCACAATTGCTTTTATCCTTGAGCCCATTGTTGCAGCCACTGTGTCAGTCCATCGTATTGAGGGTCTTCCTCTTTCTCCCCGACCTTCTAGTTTACCAAACATGATGTCCTGCTTCAGGGACTGACCTCTCCTGATAACATGTCCAAAGTATGTGAGACGAAGTCTCCCCATTCTTGCTTGTAAAGAGCATTCTGGCTGTATTTTTTCCAAGACTGTTTTGCTCGTTCTTTTGGCAGTCCATGGTATGTTCAATATTCTTGGCCAACACCATAATTCAAAGGTATCAATTCTTCTTTGGTCTTCCTTATTCACTGCCCAACTTTCACACACATATGAGGCAATTGAAAACACCTTGCCTTGGGTCAAGTGTACTTTAGTTTTCGAGGTGACATCTTTGCTTTTTAACACTTTAAAGAGCAGATTTACCTAATGTAATGCATCTTTCGATTTCTTGACTGCTGCTCCCATGGGCACTGATTGTGGAGCCAAATAAAATGAAATCCTTGACAACTTCAATCTTTTCTCCATTTATCATGATGTTGATTGTTGGTCCAGTTGTGAGAATTTTTGTTTTCTTTATGTTGGGGTGTAATCCATACTGAAGCCTGTAGTCTTTGATCTTCATCAGTAAGTGCTTCAAGTCCTCTTCACTATCAGCAAGCAAGGATGCGTCATCTGCATAACACAGGTTGTTAATAAGTCTCCCTCCAATTCTGATGCCTGTTCTTCTTCATATAGTTCGGCTTCTGGGATTATTTATTTGCCATGCAGAATGAATAAGTACGGTGAAAGGATACAACCCTGATGCATAACATTCCTGACTTTAAACCACATATATCCCCTTGTTCTGTTCAAACCACTGCCTCTTGATCTATGTACAGGTTCCTCATGAGCACAATTAAGTGTTCTGGAATTCCTGTTCTTTGCAATGTTATCCATAATTTATTATGATCCACACAGTCAAATGCCTTTGCACAGTCAATAAAACACAGGTAAACATCGTTCTGGTATTCTCAAGGTACATCTACTTATTATCCCTATTGTGCAGATGAACAAACTGAGGCCCTGAGAAGTTAAATAACTAGAATCTGAGTGTGACTATGAAGACTATATTTTTAGCCACTGTGCTTTGTGGCTTCAGTTTTAACTGAGGTATGGAGAGTGGTTGGAAGGGAACATTGCTGTATATACACAGCATGGTGGGAAGGCTCCTGCAGAGATTCAGGTGAGAATTGCTGAGGGCTGGGCTGGGCTAAGAGCACAGCATTGGCTCTCCACGGCACAACTCTGAGGGACGGAAACAGAGAGAACAAAACAATTATGCAGAACAGAAGAGAGGAAAAATGCCAACAGATATAAGGCAGATATTATGAAAGTAAGGTGATTTAGGCCCAGAGTGTACAGGAGCACCCTTGAATAATCGCTGAGAGACAGCAAAGCCCTAGTGTGGGAGGAACCTGGCCATTCCTCAGAAACCATGGGACGGGGTGTGATGGTGGTGGTGGGAGAGGCAGGGCTGCAGGCCGTGGAGCCCCAGGGACACAGAGAAACCACCATCTACGGTGCAGCAAAAGACATTCATTTGACATGCCTCTTGCCAACATCAGAGAAAGCGAGATATTTTCAGACACTTGGTGTAGAAACAGTTCCAGAAACTGTTGTCTTGTTTGCCTTTAAGAAGGTTCCAGAATAGAACTATTCTCTTCATTTACATTACGCCCTCTTCTTCACATGTGACTCTTCTTTAAAGTAGATTCTACATTATCTCAACCTTCTGAGGGCCTGTGAACACATACACAAATACTTAGTTTTTGCTCATTTCTAATGGAAATACATGATTCTTCCCTAATTAATTATCTGAGCAATTTGGTTTCCATAAACCAGAGGCAAAAATGATCCCAAATCACTTATTCAGCATACATTGTCCTGGTATGTTCACAACATACGGCTGTGATCCAAATAATCTTACAATTCACAGTTTGTTAAATACTCTATTGAAGAGACAGCTGGCGTTCACCTGGACCTGGTTCTTCACACTTTCTTAGGTACTTGGTGGACAGCACTTCTCAGGCTCTTTGTAGTTAAAACAAACAAATAAACTAAAAACAGTGCCAACGAGTTGATTCTGACTCATAGGAACCCTATAGGATACAGTAGAACTAGTCCATACGTTTCCAAGGAGAGGCTGGTTGATTCGAACTGCCAACCTTTTTGTTAGCAGCCTAGCTCTTAACCACCGCACCACCAGGGCTCTTCTTTGCATTTAAAACTAAAACCAAACCCAGTGCCTTCAAGTCGATTCCGACTCATAGCGACCCTATAGGACAGAGCAGAACTGCTCCACAGAGTTTCCAAGGAGCGCCTGGCGGATTAGAACTGCCGACCGTTTGGTTAGCAGCCGTAGCGTTTAACCACTATGCCACCAGGGCTTCCTCTTTGCAGTTAGGTGGGGTCATATGACCAGTTTTAGTCAATTAAATGGGAATGGCTACAAAATGTGCCACTTCTGAATTGAGTCATTTAACAGGCAGCGTTTCTCCTTCGAGCCCTAGTGGCACAGTGGTTAAATGCTGGGCTGATAACCAAAAAGGTAGGTGGTTCGATCCCACCAGCCACTCTGCAGGAGAAAGATGTAGCAGTCTGTTTCCATAAAAGATTACAGCCTTGGAAACCCTATAGGACAGTTCTACTCTGTCCAACAGGATCGCTATGAGTCAGAATTGACTCCAAGGCAGTGCACTTTGGCTTGGTTTCCTTTTCAAGGAGTCCTAGTGGCATGGTGATTAAGCCTTTGGCTGCCAACCCAGAGGTTTGCAGTTTGAACCCACCAGCTGCTCTGCAGGAGAAAGATGTGGCTGCTTGATTCCATAAAGATTTACAGCCTTGGAAACCCTATCAGGCAGTTCTACTCTGTCCTGCAGGGTCGTTATGAGTCAGAATTGACTCCAGAGCAGTGGGTTTGGGTTTGGTTTGGTTTCTCTTCCATGCAGTCTCTTACCCTTCCTGTTAACTGTTTACACTACCCAGGAATTCCATGTGTAAAGTAAACTGACTCTCGTTCCTTGTTTCAGAGCCCAATCTTTCCTGATTAATACAGAAGCTATTCATTTTCTTGTTCTTATAATGTCTCTTTTTTATATGGCAAACAGAAACCCTGGTAGTGTAGTGGTTAAGAGCTATGGCTGCTAATCAAAAGGTTGGCAGTTGAAATCCACCAGGTGCTCCTTGTAAACTCTATGGGGCAGTTCTACTCTGTCCTATAGGGTCACTATGAGCCAGAATCGACTCGATGGCAACAGGTTATATGGCAAACACATTTTTTCAGTGCCCAGCTGTCATGTCGCTGCCTTGTAGGGTGATTTTCATCACTTTTAGGCACACTTATGTGTTCTCTTCATCCCCCACAGAACTTTGCACACACCTCAATTGCTACTTTATGTGACACTTAATTTGCCTCTAATTAGGCTGTGAGCTCTTTGGGGATCAGGATCAAATGCTTTTTCTTGGTTAGCATCTTGGTTTTATTATTAGGTTGTTGAGTATTTGGACATGTTTTTATAATCTAGTTTTGACTGGATTACACTGCAAAATCAAAGTACAGGCACTGGGGTTGAATTTGATTTCTGACTCTCTTCCTAACCATGGTGTCTTATGAAGTTCCTTCCTCTCACTGATTCTCATGTCCATAATCCAGAAAGAATGATAATAGCTTCTCTGTCAGTGTTGTTGCGGCGGTCAGATAAGATAGAGAATGCAAGTGCTTGATTTGTTTGTAAAATGGTAACTTCTCCATAGGCTTTGCACTTTCTGCAACTAATTAACCAGTTGCTGAAAAAGCAACAGAGAGACAATGTGACTCTCCCTCATCATCACCCACAGCAGGAATCCTCTACCAGTCCTGGCTGATGGGGCATAGGTGGTCATACCTGTTCAGCCCAAGGCGAGCACTGACACCCTCATTGGAGGTGAGGCCCTGCAAGTCTAATGAAGGGTGCTGATGGAGAGGGTGCTAGCTGATGAACACATTGTTGTCTCAGAATTCTGCCTTTTGATGTTATGTATCAACCATGGAAAACGTAGGAGCTCTACTTGCTCTCCAGCTGGCGATGCTACCTGAGGTCTATGTATGAGCTCCCAGGGCTCCACGACACCCCCAATTACACACACATGTTTAGGAGAGCCATTTATATTTATTTTTCTGACACTAGGATCCAAGGCATTCACCAGTTGCTCAAAGAGCTCTGTGATCCAGAAAAAAGGTAGGGACACAGCATCGTAACATACAATCCATGAAATGAGGGAGCATTATGACACCTGGCCACGTGGTGGGCTCCCGTAAACATGGGGCTGAGTGAAGAGGGGGCAGACATGTGAGTACCTCAACAAGCTCTAAGATTTTTTCTTTCTCAAAATATCTGTGCTGGGATGGGCCAATCAAAAGAAATCTGAGGGCACGGAAGACACAAGAAGGCACAAGGTTCGTATTTGCTGCATCCCAGACTTTGCATCAGGCCCTTTGCCTCTGTATTCCTTTTAGAGCCTCATGGAAAACCTCTAAGGGTGGTGATATTAGCTGCATTTTATAGCTTAGGGGATAGAACACGGAGACGGTGAACAACTTTTCCAAGGTAAACTAGCTCATGAGTAAAAGATTGAGGATTTTAAACTCAGATCTACCTGATTTCCATGCCAGTGCTTTTGAAAAGAGGAGTGAGAATATAGAAGAATAGCCATAATCAGTAGAGAAAGCCACTCAAAGCCTAAAAATATAGATTTTTAAAACTAGACTCAGGGACTATCGTTGCAAGGTTGAATAACTACATAGAAAAAAAGTAGTTTTTCTAAAGCTGCTGTGACTCACTGCAACTTTTTAGAAAAGTAATCTCAGGGAATTCAGTAAAATTAAAAAGATCCATATATTTTGAACTCTTAGAGATTAATGTGTAAGTGTATGTGTACAAGGACAACCATCACAACAAAATATGTAGTATCCAAAGCATCCAAAACAAAACAACAGCAACAAAATAAAGATAAAACAATTTAAATATACACCAAAGCAGGGAAGGTTGATATCCTTATGAAATACTGCACTGTTGTTGAGAAGGAATGAGGTGCATGCGTGTGGGTCAGAGAGCTGCCCCTGAGATGTTACTACACGAAAAATTCAAGGTGTAGAGTCAGATGTATGGCACAATCACATCTCTATAAAATAATAAAAAATAGAAGAAATGGTTGTGTGTGTAAATATCTATATCTATACATCTTTATATTATCAAGAAGAGGAAAGATCTATACAGACCAAACAGTTAATTCTCATTTACTCATTTAGATGAATTTGGAAGTGGGGAAAATACGCAGTACTAATTTCTGTTTTATTTTTATAACTCTATATTTTAAAACTTGCTACAACTAACATAAAAAATACAATTTAAAAATTATAAAAGCCATTTTAAAAAGGAAAGAATAAAAAATTAAATATGGCAGTAAAATTCAGAATACCCCTCCGCATAAAGAAGGAATAAGTGGGACAGCTGAGGACCTGGAATGGGCAGAACTGGCCTTTGACAGAACTCAGTTTGGAGTGGTTATTCTCAAAACTGGAGTGGAGCACTGACTCAGGACTCACCTTGAAGATGGAAACAGAGCTGGCTACCCATACAAGTCAGGGGTCAGGGAAATGTAGGGGGAAAGCTCAAATTTTACAGCCTCTTAAAATTAAGAAGAAATGAGAAAATTGATGATAAATGCTTGTATTGTGATTCAAATGATCCCAACTTTAATTGTGATTGGTCTAAAAAAAAAAGAAATGATTTTTATCTTTGTCCTAAATCAGCATAATTTCTCTTTATTGCCCATTGCAGTCCATTGCTTATAGAACAATTTTTCTATTTTTTCATTTCGGTAAATCCCTAGCCCATCTTCAGCAACTGCAGCAAGTTCAATCATGATGCACACCATTTGAAAAACCATGAGACACTTGCTGAAGTGAGACGACATGGGGAAAAAACTTTCAAAGTGCAAATTAGCTGGAGGACATGCGTCCTAGATGACTGTATTGGTGCCAAAGGATGAGTTAGTTTTCTCGGATGCTACAGAGCAGGGTAATAAAGGTTGTTTCACAAGTTTCCAGTTCCTTTGAGCTATTTGATTTCAAACCCCACCTGCCTTATAAGCAACTAGGTCATTAACCTGAAAAATATCAATGTGTCCGTGTTAATGTGAAGTGAATTACAGCAGAATCAGCAGATGTTGTGGACATGCATATGCACACTTGTTCAGGGTGGAAATAAGGAGAAGGGGAGAGGATTGGGGACCACACAGCTGTCTGTATCTTTAAGATATGCTTTCTCCAGTGGGGAGAGACCAGGAAGGCAGGCTTAGAAGAGCAGGACTCTTGTCAGGGTGGGAAATTCAGGGAATAGCCTGAGGCAAAGGTTGACCATGAGCAGAGACTAAAGAGGAATTCCAGAAGTAAGGATTCAAATGGCAGGACTAGGGTGGTAGCATTAAGACTTTGCAGGATGAGGAGGATAGGAATGTACTCCAGCCTTTGTCCAACAGTTCTATGCCATAGCTTTGTCCCTATTTTCAAGCACCCATAGTTCTCCTGTGCCAAAAATCTCAGACTCTTTTGGTATAAAGTCAACGGTCAATTATCTACCCTTTCAGTTCTTCTCCCCCTCAAATAGTAACAAGTACCCTGCTAGACCACCCCCCCCCCATATGCCAGTTTCTAGGACTATGGTGGCTTGTGTGTTGCTATGGTGTTGGAAGCTATGGCACTGGTCTTTCAAATACCACTAGGGCTACCCATAGTGGACAGGTTTCAGCAGAGCTTCCAGGCTAAGACAGGTTAGGAAGAGAGACTTGGCTACCTACTACCAAAAACTGGCAATGAAAACTATGGATCGCAACAGAAGATTATTCAACATCATGCTGGAAGATGAGTCCCTAGGTTGAAAGGCATTCAAAATACACAGTGACCACAACAACGGACTCAGGCATATCAGTAAATGTGAAGATGGCACAGGACTGGGAAACAGTTTGTTCTGTTGTACATGGGGTCACAATGAGTTGGAGCCCATTTGAAGGTAACTAACAGCAACTTAGTTGGAAATGTGTCTGTGTGCACATGTGTCTGTGTAAATGACAGAGTTTCTTCCTGATAACATTTTCCCCAAGTTTTTCAGCAAATACACATGAACAACTGTTTACCTCCAAGGAGCTGCGGACATCCAAGGAGCATGACAATTATCTCTCTCAGAGGGGCAATGTATCTCCCAGCACTTTCACACACAAAAAAAAGGCTTTATCACTGCCCTCTGAGCTGGACAGAAGCAATTACTCCTCAAACAGGGTCTGAGGTCAGGGTCTGTCTATAGATATGATGTGAGAGTGTGTAAAATAATATAAAATTTGCCATTTTAACCATTTTTAAGTCCACATTTCAGTGGCATTACATTCACAATGTTGTCAAACCATTAGTATCATCTTTTTCTAAAAACTGTTATCACCTCAAACAGAAATTAGTACCCATTAAACAATATTCCCCTATTATCTTCTTCCCCTAGCCCCTGGTAATCTCTAACCCACTTTCTGTCTCTGTGAATGCGTCTACTGTAGATATTTCATGTAAATGGAATTATATAATTCTTGTCCTTTTGTGTCTGGCTTATTTCACTTAGCATAATGTTTTCAAGGTTTGTCCATGTCATAGCATGTATCAGAACTTCACTTCTCTTTATGGGTGAATAATATTCCGTTGTATGTGTATACCACATTTTGTTTGTCCATTCATCTGTTGATGGACCCTTGGGTTATTTCTACCTTTTGAATTTGGTAAATAATGCTGCAGGTAACATTGGTGTACAAGTATCTGTTTGAGCTCTTGTTTTAAATCCGTTTGAGTATATACCCAGAAATGGAATTGCTGGGTCATATACTTCCATATTTAACTTTTAGAGGAGCTGAAACATTTTTCTTTACTGTAGCTGCATCATTTTACAGTCCCACAAACAATGTACAAGGGTTCCATTTCTCCACATTTTTGCCAACACTTGCTATTTTCTGTTTTTTTTCCTTTTGTAGGGTAGAGTTTGTTGTTGTTTTCCTGTTTGATAATAGTCATCCTAGTGGGTGTAATGTGGTATCTCATTGTGGTTGTGATGCACATTTCCCTAATGGGCATTTTTTCATGTGCCTATTGTTCATTTGTGTGTTTTCTCTTGAGAAATGTCTATTCAAGACCTTTGCCCATTTTTTAATTGAGTTGTGTCTTTGTTACTAATTTGTAGGAGTTATTCATATATTCAGGATATTAAACTTATATCAGATATATGTTTCCCAAATATTTTCTCCCATTCTTTAGATTGTTTCTCCACTTTGTTGATAAATTCCTTTGATGTACAAAAGTTTTAAATTTTGATGAAGTTCAGTTTATCTATTTTGTCTTTTTTTGTTTATGTTTTTGGTGTCATATCCAAGAATGTGTTTTTTTTAAAAAAAGGTCCTGAAGCAAGATTCCCTATGTTTTCTTCTAAGAGTTTTATGCTTTTAGTTCTTATATTTAGGCCACTGACCCATTTTCAATTAAACTTTATATGTGTTTTGAGGTATGGTTACAACTTTGTTCTTTTGCATGTGGAGATCAAGTTGTCTCAGTACCATTTGTTGAAGAAAGTATTGTTTCCCTATTAAATGGACTTGATACTCTTATTGAAAATCATTCCTTCTACCAATACCGTACTGCTTTGGTTACTGTAGCTTTTGAGTACATTTTGAAATCAGGAAGTATGACCCCTCCTACTTTGTCCTTCTTTTTCAAAGATATTTCATAGTTTTTAGCATACAAGTCTTTTTACCTCCTTGGTTAAATATATTCCTAGGTATTTCATTCTTTTATTGTAAGTGGAATTGTTTGCTTAACTTCATTTTCAGCTTGCTCATTGTTGGGGTATAGACATGCAGTATGCGTTGATCTTCTACCCTGAAACTTTGTTGATTTTTTTGTTTTGTTTTGTTTAATTAGCTCAAGTAACTTTCTTGTGGATTCTTTGGGATTTTTTTATATATAGGCTCAGACCATCTTCAAATAGGGATGGTTTTGTTTTTTCCTTTCCAATTCAGATGTCTTTTTTTTTTTTTTTTCCTTTCTAATTACTCTGGCTAGTACTTCAATTACAATGTTAATAGCAGCGATGAAAGTAAGCATCTTTGTTTGTCTTGTTCCTAATCTGGGGTGGGGAAAGGGAAGCTTTTAGTCTTTCACCATTGAGTATGATGTGAGTTCTGGGTTTTTCATAAATGCCCTTCAACTCGTTAAGGCATTTCTCTTCTATCCCTAGTTTTCTGAGTATTTTTATCATGAAAAGAGACTACCAATAAAGAGATTATCAAATGTCTTTTCTGGATAAATTGAAATTATCATGTGTTTTTCTTTTTCTCTCATTCTGTTGATGTAGTATATTGTTTGATTTTCTTATGTTGAACCACCTTTGGATTACTGGAATAAATTGCACTTTGTCATTGTGTATAACCCTTTTAATATTCTGTTGGATTTGGTTTGATTGATAGTATTTTGTTGAGGATTTTTGTATCCATAAGGGATATTGGTCTATAGTTTTCTTGTGGTATTATTATATGGCTTTGGTATCAGGGTAAATGGTGACTTGATAGAAGGAGTTGGGAAGTGTTCTCTCCTCTTCCATTTTTTGGAAGAGTGTGGAAAGATTGGTGTTACTTCTTTAAATGTTTGGTTGAATTCACCAGTGAAGCTATCTGGTCCTAGACTTTTCTTTGTTGGGAGGTTTTTGATTACTGATTCAATCTCTTCACTTGTTATAGTTCTGTTAAGATTTTATATTTCTTCCTGATTCAATTTAAGTAGTTTCTGCGTTTATAAGAATTTTTCCATTTCATCTAGGTTATCTAAATTGTTTACATAAAATTGTTCAAATTGTTGTTAGCTGCAATGAAGCTACCCCCGAATCATGGTGACCTCATGCACAACAGAAGGAAATCCTTTCTGGTCCTTTGCCATCCCTATGATTGGTTGTGGGTCAGGTCTTTGTGATCCATAATGTTTTCCTTGGCTGGTTTTTGGAAGTAGATTGTACATAGCATTCTCTTATAATCCATTTTATTTGTGTTGGGTTAGTAATAATGTTGCCACTTTTCATTTCTGACTTCGTTATTTCTATCTTTCCTGTTTTTCTTGATCATTCTAGCTAAAGATTTGTCAATGCCATGGTTCTTTTCAAAAAAGCAACTTTTGTTTTGTTGATTCTCACTATTGTTTTTTCTATGCTCAATATAATTTATCTTCTTTCTTATCATTATTTCCTTTCTCTTGGCAGCTTTGTGTTTAGTTTTTCTCTTCTTTTGCTAGTTATTCAAAATGTAATGTTAGGTTATTGTTTTGAGATATTTCTTTTTTCTCTTTTTTTGTGGAAGCATTTGTGATGAAGGCATTTACAGCTGCAAATTTCCTCTAAGCACTGCTATCACTGTAAGCCAAAAGTTTTGGTATGTTGTAATTTTATTTTTTATTCATCTCTAAGTATTTTTTGGAAACCCTGGTGGCATAGTGGTTAAGTGCTACAGCTGCTAACCAAAGGGTCAGCAGTTCGAATCAGCCAGGTGCTCCTCGGAAACTCTATGGGGAAGCTCTACTCTGTCCTATAGGGTCACTATGAGTCAGAATTGACTCGATGGCACTGGGACTGGGTAAGTATTTTTTAACTTTCTTTGAAGGCTCTCTGGTGGTGCAATTGTTAAGCACTCAGCTGCTAATCAAAAAGCCAGAGATTCTAACCCAGCAGCCGCTCTGTGGCAGAAAAGGCCTGACAACCTGCTCCTGTAAAGATTACAGCCTAGGAAACCCTGTGCAGCGGTTCTACTTTGTAGCTATGAGTTAGAACCGACTAGGCTCTCTGGTGGTGCAATTGTTAAGCACTCAGCTGCTAATCAAAAAGCCAGAGATTCTAACCCAGCAGCCACTCTGTGGCAGAAAAGGCCTGACAACCTGCTCCTGTAAAGATTACAGCCTAGGAAACCCTGTGCAGCAGTTCTACTTTGTAGCTATGAGTTAGAACCGACTCTATAGTACACAATAAAACTTTTTTTTTTTTAATTTCCTTTTACGGCCATTGATTATTGTTTAATTTCCATACATTTGTGAATTTTACACTTTTCTTTCTAGTTTCATTCCATTGTGCTTAGAAAAGATACTTTGTATCATTTCAGTCTTTTAAAATTTGTTGAGGATTCTTTTGTGGACTAACACATGGTCTATCCTAACCAAAAAAAAAAAAAAAAAAACCAAATCCAGTGCCGTCGAGTCAATTTCGACCCAT
Organism: Elephas maximus indicus; assembly: GCF_024166365.1. NCBI lineage: Eukaryota > Metazoa > Chordata > Mammalia > Proboscidea > Elephantidae > Elephas > Elephas maximus. The sequence continues at coordinate 124,236,060 of NC_064826.1, forward strand.
AATGACCCTATATATGGTCTATCCTGGGGCATATTTTTTCATTTATTAAATACAGCCATTCCTGCTCTCTTTTGCTTACTACTTACACGGAATATATTTTTCCTTCTTTCACTTTTGACCTCTTTGTGTTTAAGACCTAAAGTGAGTCTCTTGTAGATAGCATATAATTGGGTCATTTTATTCTTATCCATTCTGCCAATCTCTGCCTTTTGATTAGAGGGTTTAATTCACTTACATTTGAAGTAATTACAAGTAAGGAAGGACTTACGTCTGCCATTTTGCCTTTTGTCTTTCATCACATTACAGCCTTCTTTAGTTTTCAGTTGGTTTTTTCTGTAGTAAACTATTTGAAATCCTTTTCTATTTTCTTTTGTATCTACATCTTAGATTTTTTTTTTGTGGTTACCATGTTGATTTTATTTAAGATCCTAAATTTATAGCAATCTAGTTTAAATCGATATGCACTTAACTTCAATATCATATAAAAAACTCTGCTTCTATACAGAGTTACTTCCCTCTTTATGCTATTGTCATCATATATTACATATTTGTACATTGTGTGCCCCATAACATAAACCCCCAAAAAAACCCTAACATAGATTTATAATTTTTAGGTATTTTCCTTTTAATTCATGTAAGACATAAGCACTGGAGTTACAAACCTAAAATGAAATCATATTTGCCTATGTAGTTACCTTTACCAAAATCTTTATTTCTTCATATACCTTTGAGTTAATGTCCAGCATTTTTTCATTTCCACCTGAAGAGCACCCTTTAGCATTTCTGGTTGTACACATCTAGTGGTAACAAAGTCTCTCTGCTTTTGTACAGCTTTGAATATCTTAATTGCTTTCTCATTTTCTTAAGGGCAGTTTTTTACAGATATAGAGTTCTTTTTTCCAGGGTTTTTTTTTTTTTTTAAATCTGTTTCTGTACTTTGCACTGCTTCTGGCCTCCTTTTTTTTTTTTTTTTTTTTTGAAGCAATTGGCTTTCAATCTTATTGATGACCTTGTATGGGACGAGTCATTTCTCTCTTGCTACATTCAAGATTCTCCCTTTGTCTTTTCACAACTTGATTATAACGCATTTACATGTGGATCTGTTCTAGTTCATCTTACTTGGATTTGTTGAGCTTCCTTGATGTGTAGATGCATTTATTTCATAAGATTTGGGAAGTTTTCAGCCATTATTTCTTTGAACATTCTTTGTCTCTCTTTCTCTCTCTCTTCTACTTCTGGGACTCCAATAATGCATATGTTGGTCTGCATGATGGTGTCCCACAAGTCCTCAGGCTCTGCTTGCTTTTATTCATTCTTTTTTTTTCTTTCTGTTCCACAGACTTTAAATCTCAGTTACCCTATCTTCAAGCTCACTGCCTGTTCTTTCTGCCTGCTTAAATTTACTGTTGAACCTCTCTAGTGAATTTTTCATTTCAGTTATTGTACTTTTCAGCTCCAATTTTGTTTGATTTCTTTTTACAATTTATATCTCTTTATTTTTTTCTCATATTATTCATAAATAATTTTCAGTTTCTTTTAGTTCTTTGTTCATATTTTCCTTTACGTCTTTGAACATATTTGAGACAGTTGTTATAAAATCTTTGTTTAGTGATTCAAACGTGTCAGGGCTTTCTTGGGGATGGCTTCTGTAGCTTTATTTTGTTTTTTGAATGAGTCATTTTTTTTTTCCTACTTCTTTGCATGCCTTGTGTGTGTGTGTGTGTGTGTGTGTTTAAACTGGATATTCAAATATGTGGCAACTCTGTAAGTCAGGTTCTCCCTCTCCCCTAGAGTTTCACTTAAAAAAAAAAATTGGCGAAGGCTATAATATTCCATTGGTTTAATGATTTTTTTCCAACAAACTATTTTGCAAAGACTTTATTCCTTCTAGTGTATGGTTACTGAATTATCTGTTCTTTTAGATTGTGTTCAGTTAATGTTTCGACAGAGATTTCTTTGAACAAGTTGCCTTTTTGTTGATTGTTTTCTTCATTGCTGTAAATCTTTGAGTCTTTTTCATAGTTCTGATTAAGCTGATTATGACAGTTTAAGCTTGTTTTTTTGGTGCTTCTGTGGGGACATTTGAGCTTGGATCTGCTTATTCCACCATCTTTCTGATATTATTCTTTTGGATCTGATTTTAACTGTTAGTCCTTCAGCCCCTAAAGATGCAGATGCAATTTATAAAGAGTTTACTATGTGCCCAGCCCTGCAATAGGTCCTTATGGTATTTAGCACATTGATGTTGTAAGACCGCTTATTACTGTACAGCACCATAGATATATGTGTACATCTTTGTATGTTTGTTATCATATATAGCTTAATAGATGCTGAGTATTCTAAATGCTTTGCAGCCATGAAGCAAGGACCTTCTTTAACCCTACTCTATACATGTGGAAACCAAGTCAGAGTGAGGTTCAGCACTCAGCCCAAGGTCAAAAAACCAGCAAGTAGAGAAAAAAACAGGCAGAAAAATCATATGTATTCTTCATCCAGCCTTGTGACTGAGGTTCTGATTTCACCATTTTGCAGATGAATGAAGAGATTTATAGCTACTTCGGCCCAGGGGTGTCTAACTTCAAAACATTTTTCTTTCTATTTTGGCAGCCTGTTTTCCTGGACACTGCCTTTTCCCTATAGCTTATGCTAATTCTTCCTCTGTCACACATCCCTCATGAATGCCCAAATCCAAGTGTGGTCATTTCTTCACATCAGTATTGTAGAGTGTAGAGTGCTAACAGGGAGAGAGATTTGGTGAAATGGAAGAAGCACAGCTTTAGAGTCAAATGAACATTGCTTCAAACTTCAGCTCTCCTACTTTCTAGTTTTGTGGATTTAGCCAATTTACTTAAACTTTCTAAGTCTCAGTTTCCTCCTAATTAAAATGGGGATAGTAATTACTAGTTAATGATCTTAAATGGTCAGCTCTTCACCTTTTGTTAGTTAACCCTCTACCTTTGGGCAGTGTTACAGATTGGTTGCAAAAATGCTTCTAATTCTGTTCCCCCTCTGTATTCACTCCTTTTACAATGTGACTTTGCAGTTCCTCACATCAAGAAATGACATCTACTTATTCACCCTTTGAATCTAGGCAGGTCTTTGAGCTTATTTTGGCCAGGAAAAAAAAAAAGGAGAGAAAACTCATCGTGTATCCGTTGTATACCTCGAAAGGCCTTGCACACTTCCCACTTTTTTTCTTGAACCCCTACCAACACCATGAGAAGAAGCCTGGACTAACCTGCTGGAAAATGCAAAGCCACATTGAGCAAAACAGAGTCATTCCAGCTGAGACAATTCTGGATTAGCAAGCCCCAAATGACTGGCCAGTTGGCCATAGATAAATGAGTAAACCCATTTGAAATCCATGAAACACCCACCTGTAGACTTGTGAGAAGTAATAAATGGTTGTTGTCTAAAGATATTAATTTTGGTTTGTCATGTAGCAATAGCTAAATAGCACTGTCGAATATTAATATTGTAATATTAATATAAATTTTACTGAGGGTAGAATTCTCTCCCTTGTGTGTACTCTCATGGGTACCTTATATTCACCTTAGTATTAATACACTGGATTCTGGATGATGATTCTAGCATAGTAAATGTGTGCAGTAAGCACTTGTTTCCATGGGATCAAATGCTGTCTTCACACATCATTCTTATCGTCCTTATGTCAATATTGGCGTATGGAACAGAAAAAATTTTAAATAAGAGCTTTTGAGTTTGATTTTAACAAAGAGCCTAAAACTTCCTTTGACAAAGAAGGCATATTTCAAATGACATTCAAGTGTTAGGCAAAGGGTTAGCTCCCTCCAACCTGGCTATTCAAGCAGTCCAGAGGTCCACACCACAGTTCTGGTCTTTTGTCCTTATGTTCCTTGGCTACAGCTAAAATGGTAGCAAAGCTTGCCTAGATGGCCAAAGCATAATCCAAGTTTTTATAACAATGAGCCTACAAGGCTTGGGGACAGGACCCTACTGTGTCTTCTCTTGTGGCATTTACCAGGTCTGCTGTAATTATTGGTTTTATGTGAGTCTTCTTCCTACATTATATTACTCAATAGTGATATTTCAAATAACTATCTTTTATGCAGTACTTACTATTTAAGATAGATACTTCGTACCCGAGTTGAAAGATGGACCAGGAATTCCCACTAAAGCTGCTTGACTCCAATAAGACTGACAGTCACAGCAGTAGTATTGTGCAGTGCCTTTGTCTTTTTTGACTCTAGCAAAGTATCGACACAGTACCCAAGTAAATATTTGATGCAGGATTAAGTGAACCTGAAACCATGGTAATGAAGAGCCCCTCTACCCTCCAAAAACAAATTAATTTCTTACACTCCAGTACAATATTTAGGAGTCTAGAACCAGACTCCGTGGGCTAAAGTTTCAGTTAGAGATTTTTCTATCTGAGTGATCTTATGTAAGTTGCTTAACATAGATGAGCCTCAGGCTTCTCATCCATAAAACACACAATTATATTTTTTCTTTTTTTTTTAAGTTGTGCTTTAGGTGGAAGCTTACAGCTCAAGTTAATCTCTCATACAAAAATTTATACACATATTGTTATGTGACACTAATTGCAATCCTTATAATGTGACACACACTCCCCCTTTCCACCCCGGGTTTCTCATGTCCATCCAACCAGCTCCTGTTCCTTCCTGTCTTCTTATCCTGCTTCTGGGCAGGATCCACCCATTTGGTCTCCTGTATCTGCTTGAACAAAGAAGCACACACTTCACGAGTATTATTTTATTTTTATTGTACTATAGATGAACAATGGGATAGATGAACAAACTAGCTTCTCATTAAACAATTAGCACACATATTGTTTTGTGACGTTGGTTATCAACACCAGGACGTGATGACACTCTCCCTTCTCAACCCTGAGTTCCTGATTACAAGCTTTCCTGTCCCCTCCTGCCTTCTAGTTCTTGATCCTGGGCTGATGTGCCCATTTAGTCTTGTTTTGTTTTATGGGCCCATCTAATCTTTGGCTGAAGGGTAAACCTCAGGAGTGACTTCATTACTGAGCTAAAATGGTGTATGGGGACCATACTCTCTTGGTTTCTCCAGTATCTGTCAGACAAGTAAGTCTGGTAATTTTTTGTGTGAGTTAGAACTTTGTTCTACATTTTTCTCCAGCTCTGTCCAGGACCCTCTACTGTGATCACTGTCAGAGCATTTGGTTGTGGTAGCCAGGCACCATCTAGTTGTGCTGGACTCAGTTGGGCAGAGGCTGTGGTAGTTATGGTCCGTTAGTCCTTCAGACTGATCTTTCCCTTGTAACTTTGGTTTTCTTTATTCTCCCTTGATCCCAGTGGGTGAGACCAGTAAAGTATCTTAGAAGGCCATTCACAAGCTTTTAAGACCCCAGACTCTACTCACCAAAGTAGAATGTAGAACGCTTTCTTTATAAACTATCCAGTTGATCTAGATGTTCCCTGAGACCACAGTCCCCACAGCCCTGAGCCCAGCAATTCTGTCCCTCAGGGAGTTTGAATGTGTCTATGGAGCTTCCATGACCTTGCTTTCTACAAGTTGTGCTGGCTTCCCCAGTACTGTCTACAATATTACCCTTCACCAAAGTTGCCACTTATCTTTTTGTGTGTAAACCTTTTCATAAATTTTTATAGTAGCAGTCTCATACAATATTCTTTTGTGATTGACTTATTTCACTCAGCATGATATCGTCCAGATTCATCCACGTATGTGATGCTTCATAGATTCATCATAGTTGTTTACAGTTGCATAGCACTCCACTTTGTGTATGTACCATAGTTTGTTTCTCCGTTCATTTGTTGATGGCATCTAGGTTGTTTCCATCTTTTTGATATTGTGAATACTGCTGCAATGAACATGGTGTGCATACATCTACTCATGTGATGGCTTTTATTTCTCTAGGTTATATTCCTAGGAGTGAGATTACTAAATCGTATGGTATTTCTATTCCTAGCTTTCTGAGGAAGCACCATATTGTTTTCCAAAATGGTTGTAGGATTTTGCTTTCCCACCAGCACTGCATAAGAGTTCCAATCTCCCTGCAGCCTCTGTAACATTTGTTATTTTCTGTTTTGTGTGTGTGTGTGTGTGCCAGTAATGCTGGGATGAGATGGTATCTCGCTGTGGCTTTGATTTGCATTTCTCTAATGGTTAGTGATGGCAAGCATTTCATCATGTGTCTGTTAGCCACTTGAATGTCTTCTTTAGTGAATTTTCTGTTCATTGCCTTTGCCTGTTTTTTAATTGGACTATTTATCTTTTTGTTGTAGAGGTGTTGTATTTTCCCATAGAATTTAGAGATTAGACCTTTGTTGGATTTGCCATAGGCAAATTTTTTTCCCCAGTCTGTAGGTTCTCTTTTACTGTTTTGGTGAAGTCTTTTGATCACCATAAGTGTTTAATTTTTAGAAGATCCCAGTTATCTAGCTTATCTTCTGGAGTTTGTGTGTTGTTAGTTATGGTTTGTATCCTGTTAATGCCATGTGTTAGGCCTTCTAGCATTGATCCTATTTTTTTTCTTCTATGATCTTTACAGTTTTTGGCTTTATATTTAGGTCTGTGATCCATTTTGAATCTGTTTCTAAGTATGGTGTGAGGAATGGGTCCTGTTTTATTTTTTATTTTTTTTTTTTTGCAGATGGACATCCAGATTTGCCAGCACCATTTGTTAAATAGACTGTCTTTTCCTCATATGATGGACTTTAGGCTCTTGTCAAAGATCATGTGACCATAGGTGGATGGATTTACATCTGGGCCCTCAGTTCTGTTCCATTGGTCAATGTATCTGTTGTCGTACCAGTATGAGACTTTTTTTTCTTAATTTTTATTATGCTTTAAGTGAAAGTTTACAAATCAAGTCAGTCTCTCATACAAAAATTTATATACATGTTGCTATATACTCCTAATTGCTTTCCCCCTAATGAGACAGCACACTCCTTCCCTCCATTGCCTATTTTCATGTCCATTCAGCCAGCTTCTGAACCCGTCTGGCCTCTCATCTCCCCTCCAGATTGGAGATGCCAACATAGTCTCATGTGTTTACTTGATCCAAGAAGCTCATTCTTTACAGTATCATTTTCTATTCCAATGTCCAGTCCAATCCCTGTCTGAAAAGTTGGCTTTAGGAATGGTTTGTCTTGGGCTAACAGAAGGTCTGGGGACCATGACCACCAGAGTCACTGTAGTCTCAGTCAGAACATTCATTAAGTCTGGTCTTTTTATGAGAATTTGGGGTCTGCATTCCACTGCTCTCCTGCTCCCTCAGGGGTTCTTTGTTGTGTTCCCTGTCAGGGCAGTCATCAGTTGTAGCCTGGCACCATCTAGTTCTTCTGGTCTCAGGCTGATGTAGTCTCTGGTTTATGTGGCCCTTTCTGTCTCTTGGGCTCAAAATTGCCTTCTGTCTTTGGTGTTCTTCATTCTCCTTGGCTTTAGGTGGGTTGAGACCAACTGATGCATCTGACATGGCTACTTGCTAGTGTTTGAGACCCCAGACGCCACTCTCCAAAGTGGGATGCAGAATGCTTTCTTAATAGATTTTATTATGCCAATTAACTTAGATGTCCCCTGAAACCATGATCCCCAAACCCCGCCCCTGCTATGCTTGTCTTCTAAGCATTCCGTTTATTCTGGAAACTTCTTTGCTTTTGGTTTTGTCTGGTTGTGCTGACCTCTCCTGTATTGCGTGTTGTCTTTCCCTTCACTTAAAATAGTTCCTATCTACTGTCTAATTAGTGAATGCTCCTCTCCCACCCTCCCTCCCCCCTCTCATAACCATCAAGGAATATTTTCTTCTCTGCTTAAACTATTTCTTGAGTTCTTATAATAGTGGTCTTATACAATATTTGTCCTTTGGCAACTGACTAATTTCACTCAGCTTAATGCCATGTTATGAAATGTTTCACATATGCATCACTGTTCTTTATCTATGCGTAGTATTCCATCGTGTGACTATACCATAATGTATTTATCCACTCATCTGTTGATGAGCACCTTGCTGCAGTGAACATGGGTGTGCATATATCTGTTCGTGTAAAGGCTCTTATTTCTCTAGGACATTGTAGTTTTGATTTGCATTTCTCTAATGGCTAATGATCATGAGCATTTCCTCATGTATCTCTTAGCTACCTGAATATCTTTCTTCTTTAGTGACGTGTCTGTTCATATGTTTTGCCCATTTTTTAATTGGGTTATGTGCCCTTTTGTAGTTGAGTGTTTGCTGTATCATGTAGATTTTAGAGATCAGGCACTGATCGAAATGTCATAGCTGAAAACTTTTCCGCAGTCTGTAGGTAATCTTTTTACTCTTTTGGTGAAGTCTTTGCATGAGCATAGATGTTTGATATTTAGGAGCTCCCAGTTATCTAGTTTTACTTCTGCATTGTTAGTAATGTTTTGTGTACTGTTTATGCCATGTATTAGGGCTCGTAAGGTTGTCCCTATTTTTTCTTCCATGTTCTTTATCTTTTGTATTGAGATCTTTGATTCATTTTGAGTTTTTTTTTGTGCATGATGTGAGGTGTGGGTCTTGTTTCATCTTTTTGCAGATGGATATCCAGCTATGCCAGCACAATTTGTTAAAAAGACTGACTTTCCCCCATTTAACTGACTTGGGGCCTTTGTCAAATATCAGCTGCTCATATGTGGATAGATTTATGTCTGGATTCTCAATTCTGTTCCATTGGTCTATGTATGTGTTGTCGTACCAGTACCAGGCTGTTTTGACTACTGTGGTAACAAAATAGGTTCTAAAATCAGGTAGAGTGAGGCCTACCACTTTGTTCTTCTTTTTCAATAATGCTTTACTTATCCAGAGCCTCTTTCCCTTCCATATGAAGTTGGTGATTTGTTTCTCCACCTCATTAAAAAATTTCTTTGGAATTTGAATCGGAATTGCACTGTATCTATAGATCACTTTTGGTAGAATAGACATTTTTACGATGTTGAGTCTTTCTATCCATGAACAAGGTGTGTTTTTCCACTTATGTAGCTCTGCTTTGGTTTCTTGCAGTAGTGTTTTGTGGTTTTCTTTGTATAAGTCTTTTACATCTCTGGTAAGATTTATTCCTAAGTATTTTATCTTTTGGGGAGCTTTATTGATTTGTTGATTTCCTCTTTGAAGTTCTTTTTGTTGGTGTAGAGGAATCCAACTGATTTTTGCATGTTTATCTTGTATCCTGATACTCTGCTGAGCCCTTCTATTAGTTTCAATGGTTTTCTTGAGGATTCCTTATGGTTTTCTGTGTATAACATCAAAAAAAAATAAAAATAAAAATAAAAATAAATAAATAACATCATGTCATCTGCAAATAGAGATTCTTTCTTGACAATCTGGATGCCCTTTATTTCTTTATCTAGCTTAATTACTCTGGCTAGGACCTCCAGCACAATGTTGAATAAGAGTGGTGATAAAGGTCACCCTTGTCTGGTTCCTGTTCTCAAGGTGAATGCTTTCATACTCTCTTCATTTAGGGTGATGTTGGGTATTGGCTTTGTATAAATACCCCTTATTATGTTGAGGGATTTTCCTTCTATTCCCATTTTGCTGAGAGTTTTTATCATGAATAGGTGTTGAACTTTATCAAATGCCTTTTCTGCATCAATTGATAAAATCATGTGATTCCTGTCTTTTGTTTTATTTGTGTGATGGATTACATTAATTGTTTTTCTGATGTCAAACCATCCCTGCATACCTGGTATAAATTCCACTTGGTCATGGTGAATTTTTTTTTGGTTATGTTGTTGAATTCTATTGGCTAGAATTTTGTTGAGGATTTTTGCATCTAAATTCATGAGGGATATAGGTCTGTAATTTTATTTTTTTGTGGAGTTTTTTTTTTACCTGATTTTGTTGTCCGGGATATGCTGGCTTCATAGAATGAGTTTGGGAGTATTCTGTCCTTTTCTATGCTCTGAAATACCTTTAGTAGTAGTGGTGTTAACTCTTCCCTGGAAGTTTTGTGGAACTCTGCAGTGAAGCCATCTGGGCCAGGACTTTTTTTGTTGGGATTTTTTTGATTGCCCTTTCAATCTCTTCTTTTGTTATGGGTCTACTTAGTTGTTCTACCTCTGTTTGTGTTAGTTTAGGTAGGTAGTGTGTTTCTAGGAATTCATCCATTTCTTCTAGGTTTTCAAATTTGTTAGAGTACAGTTTTTCATAGTAATCTGATGTGATTGTTTTAATTTCAGTTCAGTCTGTTGTAATATCACCCATTTTATTTCTTTTTCAGGTCATTTTCTTCCTCTCCTGTTTTTCTTTTGTCACTTTGGCCAATGGTTTATCAATTTGGTTAATTTGTTCAAGGAACCAGGTTTTGGTCTTGTTAATTCTTTCAATTGTTTTTCTGTTTTCTATTCCATTTAGTTCAGCTCTAATTTTTATTATTTGTTTTCTTCTGGTGACTGAGGGTTTCGTTTGTTGCTCTCTTTCTATTTGTTCAAGTTGTTGGTATAATTCTTTGATTTTGGCCCTTTCTTCTTTTTTGTGTGTGTGCATTTATTGATATAAATTGACTTCTGAGCACTCCTTTCACTGTGTCCCAAAGGTTCCGATAGGAAATGTTTTCATTCTAACTGGATTATAGAAATTTCTTTATTCCATCCTTAATATCTTCTATAATCCAGTCTTTTTTGAGCAGGGTATTGTTCAGTTTCCAAGCGTTTGATTTCTTTTCCCTGCTTTTTCTGTTACTGATTTCTACTTTTATGGCCTTATGGTTAGGTAAGATGCTTTGTAATATTTCAGTGTTTTGGGTTCTGCTAAGGCTTGCTTTATGACCTAATATATGGTCTCTTCTAGACAGTGTTCCATGTACACTAGAAAAGAAAGTATACTTGACTGATGTTGGGTGGAATATTCTGTATATGTCTTTAAGTTCAAATTGGTTGATTGTGGCATTTAAACCTTCTGCGTCTTTACTGAACTTCTTTCTGATGCCCTGTACTTCACCATAAGTGGTGTGTTAAAATCTCCTAATGTAATTGTGGAGCTGTCTATCTCACTTTTCAATGCTATTAGAGTTTCTTTTATGCATCTTGCTGCCCTTCATTGGGTTCATAAATGTTTAATGTGGTTATATCCTCCTGGTATATTGTCCCTTTAATCATTGTATAGTGTCCTTCCTTATCCTTTGTGGTGGATTTAACTTTAAAGTCTATTTTGCCAGAAATTAATATCAGCACTCATGCTCTTTTTTGATTGTTGTTTGCTTAATATATTTTTTTCCATCCTTTGAGTTTTAGTTTGTGTTTGTGTGTTAAGTCTAAGGTTTGTCTCTTTTAGGCAGCATATAGACGGGTAGTGTTTTTTTTTATTCATTCTTCCTCTCTCTGTCTCTTTATCGGTGCATTTAGCCCATTTACATTCAGCGTAATTATGGATAGGTATGAGTTTAGTGCTGTCATCTTTATGTATTTTTTTCTGTGTTGTTGACAGTTTCTTTTTCCCACTTAATTTTTTGTGCTGAGTAGTTTATCTTTATATATTGTCTTTTCCTCTTATTTGTTGTTGTCGGTTTTGTTTCTGATGAGTCTATTTTTTTCTTGTATTTTATTTTGATGTATAGGATAGTGTGTCTCCTTTGTGGTTACCTTAATTTTTACCCTTATTTTTCTAAATTTAAACCTAACTTTTATTTCTTTGTATCACCTTCTCTGCCTTTCCATATGAAAGATCTATGACTACATTTCTCAGTCTATCTTTATTGTTTTAATATTGTCTTCTTTTATATAATGACATTGCTGTTTCCCTGTTTTGAGCGTTTTTTATCTTGACTTATTTTTGTGATTTCCCTGTCTGGGTTGAGATCTGATTGCCCTGTCCAGTGTTCTAGTCTTGGGTTGATACCTGATATTATTGATTTCCTAACCAAAGTACTCCCTTTAGTATTTCTTGTAGTTTTATTTTGGTTTTCATGAATTCCCTAAACTTCTGTTTATCTGGAAATGTCCTAATTTCACCTTCATATTTGAGAGACAGTTTTGCTGGATATATGATTCTTGGCTGGCAATTTTTTTCCTTGAAAACTTTATATAACTCATTCCATTGCCTTCTTCCCTGCATGGTTCCTGCTGAGTAGTTCAAGCTTATTCTTATTGACTCTCCTTTGTAGGTGACTTTTCATTTATCCCTAGCTGCTCTTAAGATTCTCTCTTTATGTTTGGTTTTGGCAAGTTTAACTATAATATGTCTTGGTGACTTTCTTTTAAAATCTTCCTCACGTGGAGTTCAATGAGCATCTTAAGTAGATATCTTCTTATCTGTCACTATATCAGGGAAGTTTTCTGCCAACAAATCTTCAACAATTCTCTTTGTATTTTCTGTTATCCCTCCCGTTCTGATTCTCCAATTACTTGTTGGTTATTTCTCTTCATAGACTCCCACATGATTTCTAAGCTTTCTTCATTTTTTTTAATTCTTTTATCTGATTTTTCTTCAAATATATTGGTGCCAAGTGCTTTATCTTCAAGGTCACAAATTCTGCCTTCCACTTGCTCAGTTCTGCTCTTCTGACTTTCTATTGAGTTGTTTGTCTAGTTCTGTAATTTTATTGTTAATATTCTGAATTTTTGATTGCTCTCTCTCTCTTTTTTGTCTCTCTATGGATTCTTGCAGCTTATTAAATTTTTCATGTTGTTGAATAACCTTTTTAATTCCTTCAACCACTTTATCTGTGTGTTCCTTGGCTTGTTCTGCATATTGCCTGATTTCCTTCCTAATTTTGTTCCTGATGTCGTGAAGAGTTCTGTATATTAATCTGTCGAATTCTGCATCTGGCAATTCCAGGAAGGCACCTTCATCCAGAAGATGCATTGACTCTTTGTTTTGAGAGATTGTTGAGCCAATCATGGTCTGTTTCTTTATGTGGCTGGATATTGACTGTTTTTTTCTGAGCTGCCTATAAGTTATTGTATTAGTTTATGTTTGGTTACTGTACCTTAGCTTCTGCTTTGTTTTGTTTTGATATGCCCAAATGGGTTTCTTGAGTGAGCTAGATTGATTATTTTCCCCTTTGGAGCTCTGACGTCCTCTCACCAGATGGCTAGAACTGGAATCAGGTATATCAGTCTAAGAGTCCATTCATTTTTCTTGTATGAATTCAGCTCAGGTGTCCAGGTAGCTGATCACCAAGTGTGTGGTTCATGCTCTGTCTTACAGTCTTAGAGGGGCAACAGTGATTGGTGTAGGTATCAGTATCTGGTTGCAGTAGGTGTCATGCTCTGAACAAGCCAGGGGGCTAAGAATCAACCCCCAAGTGTCTCTGAGGAAAGCACATCCCTCTTCCCTAAAGCATACAGGTAGGTGGGTTCTGGAGATGGACCATGGTCACCAAGTATTTTTGGTTGTAAGAACTGGGAGGTACCAGTTATCCTTGGACCTGTGTCATGGGTGGCTTTGTGACCTGAGTGGAGCCACCAGTCCTTAGGCCCCTGATGTGAGTAGGTGAGGGCCCTGTTTAATAGGCAAAGAAGTTTTGAACATCAAACACCCACCTTTTCAATGCACAGCTTAAACAGTTTCAGTCTGTCAACAAGAGCCTATTCTTCTGAAATAGGCCAACACAGGTCCATGCAGGGGGGAAAGGTATTCAAAGTCCACGGACTGTTTATGCCTGGATAGGAGCCGCTTCTGTCCTGAGCTCCCCTGGTTAGTGGAGCTGGCAAATTATCTTTTCCCCCAATTGCAAATTTATTCCTTCTCCAAGGCCAGGAGAATGGCTCCAGGTGCTCATCAGAACCTATCTCAGGCCCAAGGAAATCAACAACCAATGAAACCAGCTTGGGTGCAGGCACACCCAGTAAAATGTATGCAAGTACTTATCTTTTTCTGAGAACGCTGTTCTCCGGTTCTGGAGGTGTGAGTAGGCTGTGTGGCTGGCTGCTTCTCCCTGAGGAAACTGCAGCCAAATGGTGCTACCAGCCCGCTGCAGCCGCTCCCAGGAATGTTGCCTGAGGGATCCGACGATTCAGGTCTGGCAACCCCTCTCTGTTTCTGAACTGTCTCTCTCTCCCCTGCCCCTTACTCTGTTTTCTAACTTTGCCTTTGATGTTCATGGCTCCTAGCTTGTCATAAATATAATTATTTCACTTGTTTTTCAGGTCGTTGTTGTAAGAGGGTTCTCAGGAAGCATCTGGCTATTCTGCCATCTTGGCCTCACCTCACCTCAGACTGTTTTGACTACTGCAGGTGTACAGTAAGTTCTGAGGTCAGGTAATGTGAGACTTCCTATTTTATTCTTCTTCTTCAGTAGTGCTTTAATTATTCAGGGCCTCTTCCCTTTCCATATAAAGTTAATGGTAAGTTTTTCCATCTCTTTAAAGAATGCTGTTGGTATTTGGATCAAAATTGCATTATATTTGTAGATTGCCTTGGAACTGACATTTTCACAATGTTGACTCTACCTATCCATGAGCATGGTATGTTTTTCCATTTATACAGGTCTCTTTTCATTTCTTGCAATAGTGTTTTGTAGTTTTCTTTGTACAGGTCTTTTACATCCCTGGTTAAATTTATTCCTAAGTATTTTATTTTTTTAGAGGCTATTCTAAATGCTATCATTTTCCTGATTTCCTTTTGTGTTTAGTAATCCAAGTGATTTTGGTATGCTTAGCTTGCATCTTGCTACTCTGCTGAATCTTTTTATTAGTTGCAGTAGTTTTCTCATGGAGTCTTTTGGGTTTTCTATGTATAGTATCATATCATCCACAAATAGGGACAGCTTTACTTCTTCATTACGAGTTTGGATGCCCTTTATTTCTGTTTTTTGCCTTATTGCCCTAGCCTAGGACTTCCAGCACAATGTTAAAGAAGAGTGGTGATAAAGGGCATCTTTATCTTGTTCTTGTTCTCAAGGGGAATGTTTTCACCCTCTTTCCATTAAGGATGACGTTGGCAGTTGGTTTTGTACAGAAACCCTCTATTATATTGAGGAATTTCCCTTTTATACCTATTTTATTGAGAATTTTTTATCAGGAATGAGTGTTGGACTTTGTCAAATGCCTTTTCTGTGTCTATTGAGATGATCATGCAGTTCTTTTATTTATGTGGTGGATTACATTGATTGATTTTCTAATGTTCATCCATACTTGCATACCTGGTATGAACCCCACTTGGTCATTGTGTATAATTTTTTAACATGATGCTGAATTCTATTTGCTAGAATTTTGTTGAGAATTTTTGCATCTGTATTCATGAGAGATATTGGTCTGTAATTTTCTTTTTTTGTAGTGTCTTTCCTAGTTTTGGTATCAGGGTTATTTTGGGTTTATAGAATGAAGCTGGAAATATCCCTTCCTTTTCTATGTTTTGAAATAATTTGAGTAGTACTGGCCTAAGCTCTTTTCTAAATGTTTGGTAGAATTCTCCATGAAGCTATCTGGGCCAAAGCTTTTTTTGGAAGTTTTTAAAATCTCCTTTTCAATCTCTTCTCTTGTTATGGGTCTGTCTAGATTTTCAGCATCATTTTGTGTTATTTTAGGTTGATAGTGTGCTTCTTGAAATTTGTCCATATCCTCTAGTTTTTCAAATTTGTTGGAGTAGAGTTTTTCATAATACTCTGTTACGATCCTTTTTATTTCAGTTGGGTCTGTTGTAATGGCCCCCATTTTATTTCTTATTTGGGTTATTTGCATCCTCTCTTGTTTCTCTTTTGTCATTTTGGCCAGTGGTTTGTCAATTTTATTGATAATTTCAAAGAACCAACTTTTGGTTTGTTGATTTTTCTGTTCTATTTTATTCTCAATTACATTTATTTGAGCTCTGATCTTTATTATTTCCTTTCTTCTGATGGCTGTGGGCTTCTGTCATGGATTGAATTATGTCCCTCCAAAAATGTGTGTATCAATTTGGCTAGGCCATGATTCCCAGTATTGTGTGGCTGCCTTCTATTTTATGATTCTAATTTCTTGTTAAGGAAGATTAGGATGGGATTATAACACCCTTACTAGGATGGGATTATAACACCCTTACTAAGGCCAAAAGGCCATATCCTTGACTAAAAGTAAGGGGAGTTTCCCTGGGATGTGACCTTCATCACCTTTTATCTTATGAGAGATAAAAGGAAAGGGAAGCAAGAAGAGATTTGGGAACCTCATAGCACCAAGAAAGCAGTGCCGGGAGCAGAGTGCATCCTTTGGACTTGGGATTCCTATGCAGAGAAGCTCCTAGTCTGGGGCAAGATGGATGAGAAGGTGGAGAGCCAGAGAAAGCCTTCCCCTGTTTCTGACACCTTGAGTTTGGACTTCTAGATTACCAGACTGTGAGAGAATAAACTTCTCTTTGTTAAGGCCGTCCATTTGTGGTATTTCTGTTATTGCAGCTCTAGATGACTAAAACAACTCCTTTTGCTGTTTTCTTTCTATTTATTTTGGTTATATAGCTACTGTTTTGATTTTGTCCCTTTCTTCTTTTTTGATGTGTGCATCTATTGCTATAAATTGGCCTATGAGCATTGCCTTTGCTGTGTCCCAGGGTTTCGGTATGATGTGTTTTCACTCTCATTTGATTCTTTTTTTGATTCTAGCAATTTTTCAATTCCATCTTTGATTTCTTCTATCACCCAGTGGTTTTTAAGCAAAGTAAAGTGTTATTCTGTTTCCATGTAATTGATTTTTTTTCCTTGCTCTTCCTGTTGTTAATTTCTACTTGGATGGCATTTTGATCAGAGAAGATACTTTGTATTATCTCAGTGTTTTGGATTTTGTTGAGGGTTGCTTTGTGGCCTAAGATGTGGTCTATTTTGGAGAAAGTTCCCTGTGCATTGGAAAAGAATGTGTACTTTGCAGCTGTTGGTGGAGTGTTCTATATATGCCTGTGAGGTCGAGTTGGCTGATTGTGCCCTTTAGCACTTTTGTATCTTTGTTGAGTTTCTTTCTACATGTTCTGTCCTTCCCTGAGAGTGGTGTGTTGAAGTCTCCTACCATTATTGTGGAACTGTCAATTGCTCTTTTCAGTGCTGTTAGACTTTGATTTATATATTTTGGAGCCTTGTTATTGGGTGTGTAGATATTTATTATGGTTATGTCTTCATGATGAATCGTCCCTTTAATCATTATATAGTGTCCTTCTTTGTCTTTTTGGTCAATTTTTTTTTCAGTCTGTTCTATCTGAGATTAGTATTGCTGCTCCTGCTCTTTTTTGATAGCTGTTAACTTGATATATTTTTTCCATCCTTTGATTTTTAATAAATTTATGTCTTTGTTTCTAAGGTGCGTCTCTTGTAGACGGCTTATTGATAGATGCTGTTTCTTTCTTTTTTTTTTTTTTTTTACACATTCTGTCACTCTCCATCTGTTTATAGGTGCACATAGGCCATTTATGCTCAGTGTAATTACTGATACATGTGATTTTATTGCTGTTATTTTTTAGTGCTTTTTTTTTTGGTGCTGATGTTTTCTTTGCTCCTCTTCCTCTACTGTTCTGAATCCCTTTTGTTTTTGGGTTTTCTTTTCATTTCTTTTGTTCTTGTAGATTTTGTGTTTACTGAGACTAAGTTTTTCTTCTTTATTTTGATGAGTAGGTTTGTTAACTTTCTTTGTGGCTACCTTGAAATTTACCCTTATCTTCCTACATTTGAACCAGTTTATAATTACTTGGTATCACCTTGCCTTCCTCTCCATTAGAAAGTTCTATACCTACACCATTTGTTCCCTCCTTTATTGTTCTGATGTTGTCATTTGCAAATTAACCTTTGTGGTTCCCCGTTGTATATCTTTAGTTTTGATTAAGCCTTGAAAGTCCATTACCCAGGCTGGTATCTGGCTGATGCGGTCTTGCATCCTATATTCAGGCTGTCATCTGATGTTGTTTGTTGTCAAACTGAAAGACTCCCTTTAATGGTTCTTTTAAGTTTGCTTTTGTTTTTCTTTATTTGACGCTTAGTGTTCCAGGATTGATGTTTGTTTCTGTTTTACAGGACTTTGCTGTGGAGGGATGGTGTGGTCCTTCTGTCTATAGCGCCATGTTGGCTCCACCCTTCAATTATACTTTCTGTCTCACAGTGTTGTGGTAGGGAAGTACCTGTAGATAATTACACAAGTGAGTAATTAAACAAATAGTTAATTAAGTTAGTACACATAAGAAGCTTAAAATACTGCATGGCATATAAACCCAAACCAAACCCACTGCCATCAAGTCGATTCCAACTCATAGTGACCCTATAGAGTAAGCAATAATAAGCACTGAATAAATGTCACCTACTCTTCACGCTGGGACATTGGTGGTTCAGTGGTAGAATTCTTACCTTCCAAGCAGGAGATCTGAATTCAAGTTTCAGCCAATGTACCTCATGAGTAGCCACTACCTGTCTCTCAGTAGAGGCTAAACAAGTCTCAGAAGAGTTTCTAGACTAAAATGGTTTAGGAAGAAAGGCCTGGTAATCTACTTCCAAATATTAGTCAATGAAAGTCCTATGGATCACAATGGTCCAATCCACAAATGATCACAGGAAAGGTGCAGGCCTGGGCAGCATTTCTTTCTATTGTGCATGGGGTCACCATGAGTTGAGGACTGACTCAACAGAAGCTAAAAACAATACTTTTCATCTATACATTCATTTAAACCAGACTTTCAGAGTGGAAATTATTTGCTGGCTGCTGTGATGGATATACAGGGTGAAAAGATCTGGCCCCTATGTGAAAGGCACTCCTTGTTGAGAGGGGGAAACTGAATGCAAGCTGATACATTTGTAGGGATAATTGTTATTCAGAGACTAAAAAAAAGGGGCTGTGGAGCTCTGAAGAAAAAGGTGTCTATCTCCTTGGTCTAGGGAATTGGGGAACTGGTCACAGGGAATACAATATTTAAATTGAGTTTAGGAGGATGAAGAGAAGTTTGACACAGAGCTAGAAAGTCAAGAACCAGAAGCACTTCTCCATAGGTGCTGAGCGAACCCTTAAATCTGTTTCTTCCAGCTTTATTCTTTGCCTTACTTTTCAAACAGTTCCCTCCACCCCAGCATACCCCAGTCCTGCACTGGAAGGGCTCTTGACTCAAAGGTCCCACAGAGGCTGACGAGACCTCCTACAACCCCGTTTCAGATTCAATGGCTTTGTTGAGCTATGATTTGGCTATCTGGGTCCTGAGTCTCCTTCCTGTCCAGGCGTCTGTATCCTGGAGTGGAGACAGGTCAGTTCTCAGGAGAGGGAGATGTAGGCCAGGCAGGCAGGCATCCTAGAGGTGAGTTTACTCAGCACAAGAGGTATTAGTTTCAAAGAAAGAGATTAATAGGAACACACCTCCCTGCCTGCTAGGGAGTATCGTTTACAGTGTCTTCGCAACAAGGAGAGGACACTGGCATTTAGAATGCTGCATCTGTATGGCCTCTTATCTCGCATTCTTCTACCAGCCAATTTGGGCAGGAGACATTGCCATCCCCATTTTGTGGTTAGTAACTTGCTTGTCTCAGAATCACTTTAGGGTGAGATCAAGACTCAGCCTGAAGGTGCTCACTTTCTTCTTCAACAGGAGCAAGCTGGCAGGCTGACTCATTCATTGATACCCTGGGGCCTCCTAACCCCTGGCTCTGTAGGCCCTCAGGATGTGTTAGAAGAGGAGTGGCTGTCAGACCCAAGTGGCTGGCCCTGCATCTGGTTATTGCTTCAGCTGCTGCAGCAGCAGCACCTAAAAGGGCCAAAAGGCCACAGACAATCATCCCTTGAAGACAGCTTGGTGAAGGAAGGGCTTTTAGAAAATATATGGATCGATTAGGGGAGGCAGTCAGTCCAAAGGGGCATGGGTTAATCCTGTTTGCAGTCAACAGTAGAGGCCTCTCTGTGCACAGAGTGCCATGCAGGGGACCCCTTTCCTATACATGTGCATGCACACACACGCAGATACACACAGAGAGACACACACAGACACACACACGCACACACAGTTACACACATACACACACCACACACACAGACCCACACAGACACGCACGCAGATACAAACAGAGATACACACACGACACACACATTCTCTCCCACACACAGACACTGACACATACTCTAACATACCCAGTGACACATACGCACACACCCCTACACAACACATGCATACTCCTGTTGCCATCGAGTAGATTCCAACTCACAGGAATCCAATAGGACACAGTAGAACTGCCCTGTAGGGTTTCCATATGTATACACATACATATATACAACACGCATACACATTGGGAACACTGACCCTACAGCGCTTCAGACCAGGGATTTAATGCCAACTTTGTCTTGTGCTGGAGCCCTCATGGTACAGAAGTTAAGAGCTAACTACAGCTGCTAACCAAAAGGTCAGTAGTTTGAATCCACAGGCCAATCCTCGGAAACCCTACGGGGCAGTTCTACTCTGTCCTATGGGGTCACTATGAGCCAGAATCGACTCGACAGAAATGAGTTTGCTTTTTTGTTTGTTTTTGTTTTTGTCTTGTGCTGCCTGTGTCATCCTGGACAGATCATCCCATCTCTCTGATGCCTACTTTCTACTTCTGTAAAATGAAAGTGATTATAAATCTTCAAAAGTTAATGTGAGGATTAAAATCAGGTATTTCTATAAAAATCTTAGTGCCTGCCACGTATTGAGCCATGGATAAATTTTAACTATTACTCCATGTACATATACCCACATATACATACGTTAATTCAAGTGTATGCATGCCTACCCATAGCCATATACAGTATACGTATTTGCATACATGCAACACATAAACAACCATAAATGCCAACTTATGCAATGATTTTACAATGGAAAGCATGAGCATTCATATCCATATATTTAAACATACTCAAACATAAAAAATATCAATTTACTCTCAGAAATACCCATGATATTAGACATACCTATTTTTTATACCTATGTACCTACCTACCTATCATCCACTCATCCACCCATCCACCTGTCCACCCATCCATCCGTCCATCCATCCATCGTCCTTAGGTGGTGCAAACAGTTTGCATTTGACTACTACCCAAAAAGTTGGCAGTTCAAATCACCCATCAGTGCCACAAAAGAAAAGCCTGGTGATCTACTTCCCAACTATCAGCCATTGAAAACCCTATGGAGCACAGTTCTACTTTAACACGTCGAGTTGCCATGAGTCAAAATTGACTTGAGGGCAATGAGTTTTATAGATGGATGGATAGATAGATAGGCAGACAGCTAAAGATACATAGTATGCATACATGCTGTATATGTGTGTGTGTATAAAATGCCAAAACACACACACACACACACATTTGCCATAGCAAGAATTCATCTGTGATACTCAGACAATTCAAGGGCATTTATTACAAAGCTCTGAAAACAACTCTCTGGGACACCAACCTTATAGCCTCAGATATGGGGAATGACTTCTGTGACTTCTGTTTGCAGGAGGACCTAGGCTGCAGATGTGTACACTCTGGTCCCTATTAGCCTGTCGATGGTGGACAACGCCATTGTTTCATCTCAGGTGTGGAGGGAAGCACCCAGTTTCGGCCTGGGGAGAGGAGAAAGGTGCTCGCTCAGCCTGATACACAGAGCCAGCCTGTGTTTGCGCACAAACAGCCGCCCCTGTGTGGCTTTTCCCACCCAGAAGCCCTGTGACACTGCTGGCTTATGGAGGGCAAGCCGGGTTTATAAGTACATGGTGGTTTTCTTCTCACAGTTACTTGCTCTATTTCTGAGCTTGTCTGTGTGTGCAAGGCCCCAGAGTCCCTAGGAATTTCGATCTGTCTTCTGGGGTTCTGTGGCTGGAGCTTGCTGCCACAGCTCTCTGGCCACCCCAGGGCCTCCACACTTAGGTCTCACAGTGTCTTTGGGCTTGTGCCACTATCTTTGTGGAGCTGCAGGCAGAAGGCAACCCTTTTCCAGTTGTGCCTGTAAGGAAGGACAGCAGGCTGCATCATTTCTATGGTCTCACTTCCATTTGTAAATTATAAAAGGGATGAAGAGAGAAGACTTGGATCCATCAAATTTATGGATTCAATAACTGTTGCCATTGCAGACAGCAGGATCCCTGGGGATTATGTTTCCATGTATGTGTAGGTAACAGAGAGGAAGAGACAAATGCTAAATATCCTGCCGTATTTATGAAATGTCAAATGTACCTTCTAGGGTAATTACATGAAGACTGAATAGCCTCACTGAAATTTACAACCTCACCACTAAAAGTTTGGGGCTACTGCTTACCAGCCACCTCCCTGTAGACAGGACAACACCACAGGAGAAAAGGGTTTAAGAATACCGAATCCAGCTTGGCTCTTCCAACTGCACTGCTGCTGAAGCTGGGCAGCTGGCCTGGCCATATGAACACTGACCATCCACGGGGTCCCTGTGGATATCTGTGGCATAAAGAGGGGACTCGGCTGGCATCCAATACCCCATGACAATCCTCAAAAACCAAGGGATTTTTCCTGCCACTTTCCCCACATCTGGCAGAATAGCACATAGCACACCCGGGAGTCAGAACTATTCTATGGGCAATGAATTGTTTCTTCAAAATTCTGGTATCTTCTTTGACCAAACAAACAAAAAATCCCAGACTCCTGAGTCGGAATCGACTCAATGGCAGTGGGTTTGGTTTTTTTGGTTATGGATAAGTAGTTCACAATTAACTGAAGTAAAATCATGCAAACTTTTCCAGCCACAGACCCAAAGTGGTGTTAGAATGCATGTAGTGCATTGTATTTTGTTCTCCCTTCTTTGCTAAATCTCAGTTAAATAAATCAGTTTAGTAACTTCATGGGACATTCATTCTCAAGTCCTCCTTCTCTTAAATGACTGATAACAAGTCCATCATAGATACCGCTGCTTGAATCCCTGAAATGTCTCTTAAAACCCCAGCTTACTTCGTCCTACTCAGGACTCCAGGAGTATTTGAATCTGATATCCGTATGGTCACCCCTACTCTTTTTTGGTTATTGGTTGTGTGGAATATTTTTTTCCATTCTTCTATTTTTCAGTCTGTTTGTGTTCACAAGGTTTTCAATGGCTTATTTTTTTTGGAAATAGATCACCATGCTTTCTTCTGACATGCCTCTGGGTGGGTTTGAACTCACGACCTTTCGTTTGGTAGCTGAGCACTTAAGCATTTGCATCACCCAGGGAGTGGAGTCACACACCCATAAAAGAAACCTGTTCCTGCCGAGTCAATTGCAACTCATAGGGACCCTATAAGATAGAGTAGAACTGTCCCATAGGGTTTCCAAGGAATTCCTGGTGGATTCGAACTGCTGACTGTTTGGTTAGTTTCCATAGCTCTTAACTGCCATGCCACCAGAGTTTCTGGAGTCACACAGGGCGTGCTTAATTCCCCTAGAATGAGTTATGCCAACACATATTAAAGTTGTCATGGGAAGCTCGTTAGACTCTCAGCACCCACTGTTTTCTTGAGGGCTGGTCATGTAAGAGTCTCTGTGTGGCACAAATCATTAAGCACTCAACAATGAACTGAAAGCTTGGCAGTTGTCACTCACCCAGAGGCACATGCAAAGGAATTCCTGGTGATCTACTTGTAAAAGGTCACAGCCTTGAAAACCCTATGGGAGCAGTTCTATTCTGACGCACACACAGGGTATCCATGAGTCAGAGTCAACTCAATGGCAATTGCTTTGTTTGTTTGTTTTGGCTTGGTCATGTAGGCACTCTCTGCCTAGCACTTACCAAAGTTCCATAGCCCCAGAAGAAAAGCAGGGATTCGGCATAAACCGTATTTGTTTGTACCAACAGTTTAGGCTTAGGGAGACATCTTCTGGGTTAATGGTGGGGACCCTGCTGAAAACTAAGATCCCAGATGCCAGCCAATGGACAATCTTACAAACAGTCTTTTCCAAGGATGAGAGCTCAGACCTGCTATGCCAAGTCTTTCTGCATAGCTGTGGCACCTCTGCTGGCTCTTGCTATGCTGTCTGGGATTCCAGAGTTCCAGACTTGTGATAAGGTGCCCTGGGACCCACATTCCTCCTGCAGGGGTGGAGACAGCTGATTCCAGGACATGCTGAGAAGCCTTTGAAAATGAGGCCCTGCGGGAGAGTAACACTATTCCCAGGGATAGTAGGTCGTGCCAAAACAAAAGCCATCTCTTCTCAAAACCGCCCAGGTCTTTAGAACCTCTGCTTCCCTTTCTTCTTCTTTGAATCAAAAACAATCAGGGTTTTATTCTTATAAGTCAAAAGAATTTTTTTTTTTTTTTACTTTTTTACTTAAAAGCTTAAAGGAATCTTTCTTTACCTTTGAAATTCAAGTGTCCCTCTACCCTCCGGATGTGCCTTGGCATATTTTCTTACCGTTAATAATGTCCAGCATGCGGTGATACTTCTCTATTTCTCATCTCAGTTCCCTTTACTATTTTCTTCTCAGTTCTGCAAAGTTTTCTTCTATTAGATCTATTATTATTGATGCTGATCCTTCAGACACCTTTTATTTGGAGGCTAATGTCCATGTTCCTTTTCATAATTCTTTTCCTAATCCATTCATTTATTTATTCAGTAATTTTACTATTCATTCAGTAAACAGCCCCCAAACATTCGTGTCCACTAGAGCACCACCAGACAGTGGATATTCAAAGGTCACTAAGGTGCATTCTTGGCTATTCAGGATCTGATCATTCAATAGTGAAATGATACACATGTACAGAAACTCCCAGAATCAGTATGGTTTTAATGGAAATCTGCCCACTGTGCTGGAAGGAGAACAAAGGACAGGGGGCTTCAGGGTAATGTTTTTATTTGATGTAAACCATTTGGTTATTTGAAACACCACATTTTACTCTTTTATCATCTTTTTGTTTGGTTGTCTGTGTTGTTACATTGTACATAAGAACCCGGACTTGGTACTTTATGTGATGTGCCGATCTTCACTCTTCCCTGGTTGTCTTAAGGAGCTGCCGTTAAAGCTCATTCCCAGCATGGGTCTGGCCCTAAACAAGAAGTCAATGGGAGAGGCCATATTTTCCATTTTCTCCTACACCTTGGGGCTGAGATATGCTCCCACCTGACCCAGAAGCAGAAGGTTAAACAAGTAGACAATTGTAGTTTTTCACTTATCTGTCCAGTATGGTCCTCAAGGTCTACTGGGACTGGGGCTAGAGAGCAAGGCTCTGGAGCCTTGAGGAGAAGGCCAGAGATGCCATTACTCTTTGTCTGCACTAGGGGACTCTACCCAGGACTACAGTTGCTTAATAGCTGGGAGCTGTTCCTGATACCTGCCCCGGTGGCCCAGGCACCCTTAGATAGTTTCCAGACCCTCGGCTGCAGCCCAGGCCCAGTGTGGGAGCACATTCCTGCTGCCCAGGAGGAGGCATGATTGAACACAGAGATAATTCCCCAGGGCGGAGCTTAGAGTGGCATGGCTGAAATAAAAAACGTCGTGTGCCTTCCACTCCTAAGGGCCCTTGTTATGCCCTGTAATTGCTACTGCTGCTATTGCTGTTGAATACTCCTTGAATCAGATGTTTTAATAATGAGAAACATTAGGGGGAACAGATTTCTTGTTATTTATCATATTCTGCCATCTCTTTAGAATTCTTTTCACCATTTTATCTTCAAATAAAGGTAATTGAAAATTAATTTTTGCTGTAGAAAATAAAAACCCTTTTAATATAATTGGAGCCACCGGAGAGTCTGACTAGTCTAAATATCAATCCACCCCAAATGCTCACTTCTGACGGTGCTTGGGTTATTTCAAGATACCTAGGTAGAGAAAAGATTAGAGGTTTGAGCCCACTCAGAGGCACTGCAGAAGAAAAGCCTGGCAATCTACTCCCAAAAAATCAGCACTATAGAGCTCAGTTTTACGCCGACACATGCGGCGTTGCCATGAGTCAGAATGACGTGATAGAGAAAGCTGTGGACTGCATTTTATTGAGCTCTAACCACCCATCAGGTACTGGACTCAAGCTTCTACATGTGCTATTCCATTTGATCCACAAAACAAACTGCAAAATGAAATGATAGTATCCCCAGCCTATCCTGCTGCCATCTCAGGCCTAATTCAGACCATTCATCTGGAGAAAAGCAAGTCGTGCAAGTTTTAAATTACCAGCCAAAATACGCCTTGATTGGCCACGCTCCTCTGTGCTCCCTTGAGCTTATTGAAATGAACCTTCTAATTACTTAGGTATGTCCTGGAGGCTGGAGGAGGTGAGTCTGCAGTGGGCAGGGAAGAAGAGAGTCCTGAGTGCAGGCTGGGCACCCAGGACCTATTAATGGAGCACCCACATGCACGCTTGCTCCAGAGGTCTGGTCTGAGGGAAAATGACCAAGAAGAGAACATCTCCCCTTCAAGCCAACTGATTCTTCAACAACAGGAAAACTGAAGCTGAAATGTCAATGGAAGGTGTCAGCAAGGGCCCTGGGGAAGTGAGGAGACACCTGCTAATGAGAAGAGTTTTTAAGCCATTGCAAGCCTGAGTTTTTATTATACAAAACAACCCTGGAATGACAATTTCCAAAACTGGAAGGGAAGATAGAAATGGTGGCATTTTTTTCTTTTTAAGACGGAATTTCTTGCCGAGACAAACTGTCAAGTTTTTCATTACATCAGTTTCAAGGCAGGCATTTATTACCTTTGCAGTGCCGATACATCCCCTGTAATGTTCTTACTGTGGTTTGCCTCTTAATTACCCACAGAATTTGCATTTAAACCAAGTTAAAGTATGGCATCTACTCTCTGGCTTCCCACAGCTGTTTCCATGGTAACCAAAGGGCTTTCCTGGTGGCTCTGGCTGGGATGGAATGTCTGCTTAAGCAGGCTTGGAATCGTTTCCCCTACGGTTGATCTGTTTCCTTCATTTCAAGGAGGAATGTTAAGGGAAGGCATCAATCTGCTGACCCCTGTCGGATTTCTCAAAAACTACTATCAGCAGGCAAGATTCTCCTTGGATGAGCCCTTCAGGAATAGGATGGGGCTCAGAGGTTGATTTCCCCCATGTGGTACCACTCAGATCACTCCCTGGCTTCAGATACCAGGATCTGAGAGGGCCTGATGGCCAGTCCCCACTCCTGACGCAGAGTCCCCGGCGCTGGTCCTGAGCCCGGGGTCCTCCTGCCTGGAGAGGGTGAGTGGACAGATAGCATTTTTCTTGTTGAGGAAGCAGCACAATTCTTTTCTGGTTTGAAGGACATCCAAGGAGGATTTTTAAAGACAGTCTGGGCAGGAGGCCACAACAGCACAGAGCACATTGCACAGAACTGGTCATTAGAACACTGGAATCCAGGCCTGGATCTGTAGCCTGAAGCAAGCTTGTTCACCCCCTCCAATGTCAAACAAGAGTGAAAGGAAGGTAGATTTGTACCCGGTGATTTTCCTAGCTCCCCTCAGCACTGAAAGTTCATCTTCCTAAGGTCACTCTTTCTCAAAGAGGAACGGATTAAAGGCAAGCAAACAAAGGTGCAATGTGATTCAGGAAAGTCAGAGGCTTTGCACATACCACATGGAAAGACCCACATGTCTCTGACTCTACACGAGACATGTGAAGGAAGGAGGCGATAAGAGAACAGTACGTTTTGGCTGCCCTCAAGAAGCTTGGGGAGAGAGACTATGAACACCCCTCCAAGGACCAGCACCTAGTTCTTAATGTTGTTGTCGTTAGATGACATCGAGTTGGCTCCACTTCATGGTGACTCCAAGTAAAACAGAAGTAAGCGTTGCCCAGTCCTGCACCACCTTCACAATAAGTGGCAGGCTCCAGGCCATTGCTGTGGCCCCTGTGTATTTTGAGTGCCTTCCAACCTGGGGGGCTCATCTTCTAACATTATATCAGACAGTATTCTGTTGTGATTCATAGGGTTTTCATTGGCTAATTTTTGGAAGTAGATCACCAGACCTTTCTTCCTAGTCTGTCTTAGTCTGGAAGCTCCACTGAAACCTGTCCACCCATAGGTGAACCTGCTAGTATTTGAAATACTGGTGGCATACCTTCCAGCATTGCAGCAACATGCAAGCCACTATAGGATGACAAACTGACAGACGAGTGGTAGAGAATCCTTAGCCCTCACCTGTAATGTTCTCTGCTGGCCATTCCCTTGTTTACGCTGATGGAAGTCACACATCCAGAGTCTGTGACATTACTCTTTATACACCATGTTATAATGGAAGAAACAATTTAGTCTGGAGATGTTAAGAGACTCCCAAATATGGTCAATAATAAGTGGCCAAAGTCCAGAGTTCTATCTAGTTTGTTTGATTATACTTATAGTCAAATTTCATCCAAATTTCAGAAGGTAAAATGATGTAAGGACATCAGTAATTGAGTCTAGATTTTTTTTTAAGTCCTTTAAAAATATGCTTCATTGAATTAGAGCACTTAATCTGGTTTGTCCTCAAAACTTGTTATAATTACGCCTTTAGTTATGTTGTTTTTTAGTGTATAATGTTATTTTCTCCTCCCATTGGGTGCTGCAGTAAACATATTTAAAGTATCTCTACTACAAGTTACCCTGTGGTTCAGTCTGAATGTGTGCAGTACACTGGGGCTATTGCATGTGCTCTCAGCATGATTCCCCAGTGGGCCTCCTACTTGAACGGACTGAGAGGGAATGAGTTTCCTGAACTCACACTTGGGCCAAGAGTGGACACAAAACAATGTGGACCTGTCTTCCAGGGCTTGCTTGGGCAGTAATTATGAAAACAAAACTTTCTTCAACTGGGGCTTAGAAAAAGACTTTCTTGGCAAGCACTGATACAACTTGATAACCAGGTGGATGGATATGCAGGGGAAAGTTTGGGGACCCCCAGGTCCTGGTAGGTATTGAGACTGGGAGTTGTCTTAAAAATTGAGCAACGATTAAGGGCAGAGTAGCACAGCTGAGTATTGTAATTGCTGTCAATAAGTTGTACACCCGTAAAATGTTGAATTGGCAAAAGCTATGTGATAGATATATGTATAACAACAACAGATAAGAGTAGCTGCTGAGGCTCCTTATGTACAACCAAACACTTCACAGGGTTTGGTTCTTTGGTTTGGAAGTTGTCTTAGTTATTTAGTGCTGTTATAACAAAAATACCATAAATGGGTGGTTTTAACAAATAGAAATTTATTCTCTCACAGTTTAGGAGGCTAGAAATTTCAAATCAGGGTGCTGGCTCTAGGGGAAAGGTTTCTCTGTCCAGTGTGGGGGAAGATCCTCATCAATCTTTCCATGGGTCTAGGAGGTTCTTAGGGCAGGGACCCTGGGTCAAAAGGACATGCTCCACTCCTGGCTTTTCTCTCTTGGTGGTAGTAGGTCCCTCTCTCTCTGTTCACTTGTTACTACTTTTATCTATTGTAAGATAAAAGGTGATGCAGGCCACACCCCAGGGAAAATCCCCTTACATTGGATCAGGGCAATGACCTCAGTAAGGGTGTTGCATCTCTCCCTAATAATCATTAACAGGACCTAATCCTGCCTCGTTAATAATGGACAGCTCACTCTCAAATGGATCATAACAACAGTCATAGAGACAAGGATTTACAACACATCACAAAATGGAGGATAATCAGATCACAAAATGAAGGATAATTACACAATACTAGGAATCATAGACTAGCCACGCTGACACATATTTTGGGGGGACACAATTTAATCCATGATAGAGGTTTAAGGTCATGTTTTCATGGGACATCCCAATTAATTGGCCTAATACATATTTATGCTTCTGTTCTAGTTCCTAGTTCATTGCATAGTACCTGAGGTCTTAAAAGCTTGCAAGTGGCCATCCAAGTCACAATTGGTCTCTATTCACTTGGAGCGACAGAGGAAAATGGAGAATCAGGAATAAGAGGAGGATATGAAATATGTGGTTAATTGCCTCCATGAACAACTGCCTCTTTGCCATGAGACCAGAAGAACTGGATGATGTCTGGCTACCATTACTGAACATTCTGACACAGGATTCCATAGAAGAATCCTGATCAAAAGAGGGAAATGCAGAACAGAATTTTGAATTCTCATGGAGTCCAGACTTTCTGGAGCCATGAAGGGTGGTTGAACTCTTAAAACTATTGCCCTGAGATAATCTTTAAAGCTTAAAACAAAAACATTCCCTGAAGTCTTCTTAAAACCAAACAAAAGCTTAACTAGTAAAAAAAAAAAGGTCTGCCTTGAACATTATGCTCTTTTAAGAACTATCTATGTGGGATCAAACTGATAGGAACCTTAGGGGCAATGACTTTATGTTAATGAGGGAGGAACAACTCCAGAAAAGAGGGTGAGAATGCACACTTAAAGAATGTGATCAATGTCACTAAATTGTACATGTAGGAACTGTTGAATTGGTGCACATTTTGCTGCGTGTATACTCAACAATGAAACAAAAATAATTAAAATTTAGAAAAACAAATTGAGGGTCCACAGACTTGTATCTTCTACTCTCTGTTCTTCTCTCTTAATGTAGCTACTTGAATATAAAGCTGTAACCAGAGTTCTCTGCTCCCTAAGCTTTAGGCTTCAGAGCTCTTATGACTCACCTTAATGACTTCCATTTTGGTTGCTGCTTTAAGAGGGTTCAAAACAATATAACCCACTGAAGACTGCCAGGCACAGCCACAGAGGCCAACATGTTGAATTTGTTTAATTTATTCTCACAAAGCCACTTAAAGCTCTAGGCTCTGTAATTGCTTAGTCTTAGTCCCAGAATATAAGTGAACATCTTGTATAATGTCAGTCAATAACTGCCCAGCAGCAGTGGAGGGATTCTCGTGGTCTTACAATAATACAGTCAACTCCATATTAAGGTTTGCCACTTTTCATAGCCTAATCCTGGTAAAAAAATTCTTTATTCATTGTTCCTTTTTGTGTTGCAATTAAGAAAAACACAACTTAAATGTCTTCCAAAAATGGAACAAAATGTATTGGCTCACATAACTGAGAGTATCAGGGAAGACCTGGCTCTTAGAATGGCTGGACCCATTATTCAAATCAAGTCATTAGATGTCTCCTCATCTTCCCCATCTGCTTCCCTTTGTATTGCCTCCACAATCAGGTTCTCCATTTGAGGTGCCAACATGGTGGTCACAATTCCAAGTTTGTAGAATATTTTCCTTACAGAAACAACAGAAGGATGAGGGAGTCTTTTTCTCATTCAAAGTCTTGAATGTGCTGCTCATTGGATCAATTAGGTTATACCTCCATACCTGATCCAGTCATTATGGTCAAGAGAATGAAGGACATTGATTGGCTTAGGCATGTTCTCTGGGTAGGCTTGGAATAGTCACACCTAAACTACATGGAACAGAAAAATCAAGTTCCCACAACAACAGGTATGATTACTCTGATTTTATTTCTTTATATCATCACTGTGAGAAAAGAGTTATTTTCTCCTTAAACAAGTGAGGCAACTAACTGATGCTAAGTGTGGTAATATTAAAATATGTCCGTGTATGTCTGATTCCAAAGTCCACCTGCCTGACACCAAATTCTCTTTCTCAGTTTTCCTCATGGCTACAGCATGAAAATTCGATTCAGAAATCTTTGAAGTTTGGTCATTTAAGGTACACTAAGTTTAATATTCTGAATCTGGCATAATGATGGTAACAGTGATGATAATGGTGATTTCTTTAATTTGTATTAAACTGTATACATTTCCAAACATATGCACAGTGATTATTTCCTCACTTGTTGGTGACTTAGTGAGGCAGTCATTTATATCCCTGCTTCTTTGAAGTTAAGAGAGATGACTACAATTTTCATGTTCACCCCTTTAGTGAGTAGGATAGCCAGGATTAGAAACTGGGTCTCCTTTCTTGTATTTTATAGTGCCTCCAACCTCCTGAAACCCTTTGTTTTCATAACTTTGCTTTCTTTTACTAACCACAGATCCCCTGAGGAGAGGAATGAAGCACTGAGGATCCATATAGAAGAATTCTTTATTGGTTCTGATGGAAAAAGCCACATGAAATTGCCTAGAAGTAAGTTGATGAATACCTAGAAAGGTGTGAAAACCTCTGCATTAACTGGGAAACTACATTCGCTCTCATGGTAAGGACTCTATGCTCCACTAGGCACCTCTGTTGGCCCTACATCTTTGTTTTCTAAAAAGTCTCTACAAGACTATGCTGTTATTGTTAGGTGCTGTCAAGTCAGTTCCAACTGATTGGGACCCTACAGGACAGAGTAGAACTGCCCTATAGGATTTTCAAGGAGTGGCTGATGGATTTAAACTGCCGACCTTTTGGTTAGCAGCTGAGCTTTTAACCACTACTCAACCAGGGATACATAAAACTACAGAGGAAAGGAACTCTCAACTTCCCCCATTGCCCAAGGCACACCTTTTTTTTCTCCGGATCCTCCTTGGGTCCATACCTCTCAGGGGAGAATATGCCTATCTGATGAATCTGATCCTCTGACAGTGATTGGCTTCAATTTACTAGTGGGCAAGATCACTGATGCCCAGATAGGGAGCATCACACCAAGGGTAGAGCAATAGGACAGCCTGTCCTATGTGTATGGAATAAGGGGTGTATTGTCTGCAGGGAGTCCCCCGGTGGAACAAACGGTTAATGCTCTCAGCAGCTAACTGAAAGTTGGTGGTTTGAAGCCGTCCAGAATCACTTTGGAAGAAAGGGCCAGCAATCAGGTCTTTGA
This sequence comes from Elephas maximus indicus, assembly GCF_024166365.1. Taxonomy (NCBI): domain Eukaryota; kingdom Metazoa; phylum Chordata; class Mammalia; order Proboscidea; family Elephantidae; genus Elephas; species Elephas maximus. The sequence goes on from NC_064826.1 coordinate 124,268,577, forward strand.
AACCCTATGGGGCACAGTTCTACTCTGACACACATGGAGTCACGATGAGTCAGATTCAACTCAATGACAACTGTTTCATTTTTTTGTCTATACAAAATTAAAAAAAAAAAAACTAAACTAAACTAAACTAAAATCAACTAAAAGTCGATCAGCATTATATTATGCTCATGTTCCAGCAATTCTAAACTCAGGGTCAGTGACAAAACACTCCTACCCACAGAGGCAATCCTTCTTGCCACTGCCCTCCCCCCACCTTAATACCACTACAGTTGGGTCAAAACGGGTGCGGAGTCCAGAGGAAGTTGGACAAAGACTTCCCAATGTCCAGCATGTAGAGGGCTAGTCCCAAGGGGCTCCTCCACCAGCTTGCCCACTGCTGTTCTGATGGCGCACACTCAGCAGGGAGACTTCTACCGCTCATAATTGAAAACTGCTTAAGCTCCTTTTAGGGTGCTTGCCTCTGCCCAATAGCCCCCAACCAAAGACAGCTCATCAGTGGGATCCCCAGGGGCCCCATAATGACCCAGACTGTAAATGCAGTTGTTACCATTGCTGTACTGGGAATGAGAAACAGAGTGCGACAGAGGGGCTCTGAGCAGGGCCCATGGAGGGGTACATGGTGGGGTGAGTCAGTGAGAGAGAGTGGGTATGTGTGTGTGGGTGTGGATGACTACATCACAGATGACTGGCAGTGGTGGGGAGGGGACGCTGAGAGAGTCACCCGGGAGGTGAGCCCTCCCTGTGGTCTGACTAGCACCTCCTGGATGAAGTGCGCCTCCTTTGCTCTTCTGGGCAACCAGTCCTCCCGTTGGTACTTAGGAGTCCTGACCCTATGGGTTTTAGGGAAGTGCTAACTTGCTAACAGAAGAAAGCAGAGCATAAAGTGTCAGCGGCTTCAGCGGAGTCTCTGGGCCTTTCAAACTTGGTGTGTTTTCTGGGCTTTGTCTATCTTCTGCAAACCTTTATTCCTAATGGAATGTCCTCAGCACCAACTCCTGTGAGAGGGCCCCCCATCGTCATCTTCCTACCTATGCCTGGGCATGAGAAGAGCATTTAGCAGACCTGGAAATTGTCTCTGTGCCCTGAATCCTTTTGGAAGGCAAAAGGAGGGAAACTTGAAGGCCCAGGCCTCACCTCTTGGGAGACAAGGAGCTGGGTATTAAGCTAAGAAGAGAGATACACAGATACACAGACAGGCATCTGGACTGAGACTCTAAGAGACTTGCTGCTGGCGGCCTCTCTGCTCCTTTCTCTGACATTGGCAGAGGTGGATTAACCGGTACGCACAGTAGACATTGGCTTGCATCGACCAAGGTATGCACAGGCTTAATTGTATTTACTTGCTAATATGTGCTGAGCAATTTTACATGAGTTTCTTGGGTCAGGTGGAATTATGCACTGCAGTTTGGTGAGAAGGCACAATTGGCCCACGAGTACCTTGCTTATTGGGTAATCCAGCCCTGGACATTGGGATGTCCCTGTTCTAAGCTTTGGAGATCACCTCTTCAGGGCACCTTTTGTCAAGCATTTCCTGGCCTCTGTGATCTGCAGACTGGAGTGTTCTTCCTGAAACACCCTCCTATTCCCAAAGATCGTCCTTCTGGTGTTCCTGTCTGGGGTTGTTCTGAGAGAAATCCCTAAGGCATATGAGTTTTTCTCTGCATCATCTGGCAACACCTCTGAGGCCTGGTATGTGGACCATCCCTGTGGAAAACCCTGCCTTTTCCTCTATGGCCTCCTGTGCTGTAGCAGATCTGGAAGGAGCTGTCTGTAGCTGTGTAGGGTTTGTCAGTGGCCTCATTACTGTTGGTGTCACCCAGTGCAGTAACTCATGGTGTCAGCTCCCTACGCTGGGTGTGCAGGCAGGTCTGCAAACCACCCCCTCCCCTCTGCGGGGTGAGCAGCCCAGCCCCACCCTGTCTCCCCTTGCCCTCCCTTCCCTCCTCTTTCTCCCTCCCTCCCTCCCTCCCCTTCCCCCTACCTAGGGCCCGGCACAGAGCCACCCGCAGCTCTCCACAGCCCCTCACCTCTTCTGCTGGTCAAGCCAGAGACCCTCCTCTCTGCCCAGTGGGGCTCCATGGCCCCTCCACCTGCACCCTGGAGGGTGATGGGAAGTGGGAGGTCATGATGAGTTATTGCACTGGGTGACCCACACTAGGTGACGGGTTACACCAACCATAATGGCCAGTGGGTGAGGGGGGTAGTGATGAGTTACCACACGGAGTGACAGGTGACCCCAACCATAGTGACACCACTGCCTTGGCTGCCCCTCCACAGTTAGCTCCGGTCTACCCACTGCCATCACTGCAGATGCTGGGATCATTTTGGTTTCACCCCTCCGGCAGTGTCAAGGGGTGTGACCTGTACCATCCACACCCTTCTAGTGACGTCACTGGTGTGACTATCTGGGATGAGGACATCCCATGAAAGAGCCTCCTAGCTTCTGTGATCACCTGGGTAGGTGTCCCCTGGGAGATGTCTCTCCTTGCCTCAATGACTGTGCTGGACTTCTCCTATGGAGTATCTACCTGCCTGTCATCCCTCAGGATTTCTTAGGGGCTCACGGTGTTCTTGTAGTAAAGGGAGGGCCTGGCATTACGGCAACCAGCTCAGGCAAGGAGGACCCCTGGGCAAACCCTGCCAGGTACAGAGGCCCAGCCAGCCAGACAGGGTTGGCAGCATCAGGAGACAAAGCAGTCCGTATGGCCCACCTGGGAGCAGCAAGGATGGGCTTCATTGCCTTCAGAGAATTTAAGATTACTGAAACTAACTGAACACCAACCTACTTTATATAATTCCTGTGCTCTGCCAATTCTAAACAAATTGAGTAATAAATGTTTTTTCCAAAAAAAAAACCCTTTGTAATTTAAGTTCTAAACAATTGTTCAGATAATTGTTGAGTTGTATCACTTATTCTTTAATAAACAATATATTTAACATCAAATTTAATTTAGGGAAACACCAGTTATACATTTGGCCCCAGCAGGCGTAGACTCGGCTACTAGCAGTTACTTCAAGAGTAAATGCTTTTCCCACTTTGAAATGTGGCGTCTGGGGTCTTAAATGCTAACAAGCGGGCATCTAAGATGCATCAATTGGTCTCAATCCACCTGGATCAAAGGAGAATAAAGAACACCAAGGTCACATGATAACTATGAGCCCAAGAGACAGAAAGGGCCACATGAACCAGAAACTTACATCATCCTGAGACCAGAAGAACTGGATGGTGCCCGGCCACAACCGATGACTGCCCTGACAGGGAGCATAATAGAGAACCCCTGAGGGAGCAGGAGATCAGTGGGATGCAGACCCCAAATTCTCATAAAAAGACCAGACTTAATGGTCTGACTGAGACTAGAAGAATCCCAGCGGTCATGGTCCCCAAACCTTCTGTTGGCCCAGGACAGGAACCATTCCCCAAGACAACTCATCAGACATGGAAGGGACTGGACAATGGGCTGGAGAGAGATGCTGATGAAGAGTGAGCTACTTGTTTCAGGTGGACACTTGAGACTGTGTTGGCATCTCCTGTCTGGAGGGGAGATAGGAGGGTAGAGAGGGTTAGAAACTGGCAAAATTGTCACGAAAGGAGAGACTGGAAGGGCTGACTCATTAGGGGGAGAATAAGTGGGAGTATGGAGTAAGGTGTATATAAGCTTATATGTGACAGACTGACTTGGTTTGTAAACGTTCACTTAAAGCTCAATAAAAATTATTTAAAAAAAAAAGAGTAAATGCTTTAAAGTTCAGAGTCATACCAGCTTGCTTCCTGTGTAGCTCGTGTCTCCAACTCTTGGGCTCCCCCATGGCCCTATGTTTAAACAGAAAATTTAGACATTGCCACTGATAACACTGTAATTATAAAACAAAGAGGACTCAAGTTACCTCAATTCTGCCATTCCTTGTGAACACTTGTAGGCTGGGTTTAAATGTTAAAGCAGTGAAATAAACAGTCATTTTGTACTTATCTCCACAGGTTCACAATTAATTGAAATTCAGTATAAGATTTTTACTGTCCATATTTTTATTTTTGGCCATGATTGTTATCATGATTAATACTAAAAATAACTGTATTATGTAGAGGAAAAAGCAGCTGCTTTCAAGTCAATTCCGACTCATGTGTGTGAGTAGGACTGTGCTACAGAGGATTTTCTGAGGCTGATTCTTCAGAAGTAGGTTGCCAGGCCTTTCTTCCAAGACATCTCTGGGTGGATTCAACTGCCAACTTTTCAGTGAGCACCCAAGCATATTAACCATTTACACCAAGAAAGATTAAAAAATGGTGCCTTCCAAGTTATCAGATAAACTCTATCTGTCACTGCATGCCACCCTTTAGCTCCAGGGAAACAGGTGACATTGGGATCTAAAGTAAAAGGGTCAGGGGAGAGTCCGCAGGTGGGTGGAGATCAAAATACAGGCAGCCAATAACCAGAGTCCAGGCAGGAAATAAGGGATTCAGATCACAGGTGGCACTCTTCACTCTTGAGCCCACAAACACAGCACACACACATGCAGGTATGCATATGGTAGAGGACTGGAGAGTGCTGGGGGCTGAGAGGCAGACGGGTGATGGGCGGGATCTTAGTGCGGGGACCAAGATCAAGGTCCACTTCAGTGACACTGGGCCCAGGACATCAAGCCTGGATGACACAAGCAGAAAGGGAAAAGTCTGGACTGCAGGAAACTCCTCAGTGTACCTGAGGAGTCAGCAACGTATAAGGCAATTCCCACACACCTCAACAAGCACAATCGCCCTTCCCTGGCAAAGACAGAGGGAAGAATTTGAGTAGGTTTGACCAGGAGAATGGGAGAAGAGAGCAGAGAGCTTCTGTCCTCTGAGTGAAATTCCAAGGACTCAGCAGAGAATATGTGGCTGAGCATCTCTGCAGAAGCCAAGCACAAACAGCCACCGAATGTGGTGGTCCAAAGCTGATCCTAGAAACAGGAGGCTCCAGATAGCAGGAAGACAGTGTCCAGTCAGGGCAGGGAGTAGAGTTCCAGAGGTAACAGAGGAGCTGTGCACTGAAGGGAAATCTCTGCAATCCTGGGGTGGAGGGGCACTTCTTTATTTTGATTTTTATGTGTAAATGCTGCTGTGGTCTGTGCAAAGGCCACCCTCCTCCCCACCACCATGACAGAGTTACTATACTTAGACATACGCAAAGGTCAGGGAGGGCACAGTAAACAGCACTTTGGAAGCTTCACACATACGGGGAGGTTCTTGAGATGAGCTGAAAGGATGAGTGAGATTTTAATTTGGATGAGGGCAGGGAGAAAGTATACATATTCCAGGGAGAAGCATTCAAAGAAGTAACAAAGTGACTTAAGGTCACCTGAGCTAGCTTGCAGAGGACTGCCAAAGCTCCTGGTATAATAAAGGTGAGGTAAGTGCACAGAGAGGAAAAGCAAATGGGAGTTGGGCCTGGCCAGGGAGCCTTCCTGCTTCCTGCTGAAAGGGGTGGTGGTGGGGCAGCTGCACTGGGACTCTGTGTTCTAGGTCAGTCCTCAGGGAGGGCTCTGTCTGCCACCTGTCTGTCCTGGAACTGGGGCAAGGTGCCCCTCTGGTGGGGAGATGAAAGATGAGAGGCTCTGCTGGACCAGAAAGGTGGGGCCTGGCATTGGTCTGTAATCTTCTCTGCAGGTGCCTTCTGGGAAACCAGAATCCGCTTGTTAAAATGCAGGTGGAATTAAGCTCTGGGCGTCATCTCTTTATGTCCTTTGATCCTGGGTTAACTTTCTTCAGTTAAGGAAAAAGATAAGAAAAAGGCCAAATGAGAGCCAGGCAGGAGGAGGCCAGGGACTCCTGTTCCTGCTAAGAAGGAAATGTGAGGGAAGAGGTTGGCCTCAGGAAAGCAGATTCACTCCTGAAAGAATTAAAATCAGCAAATTGGCCAACTCAGGGACGTGCTCATTACATCTTCTTGTAACAGGGACTCTTAGGAAACATAGCAGTTACCCATGGCCTCCAGAGCTTAGCTGGGCCTCTCCTGCAGACAGAAAACTTCCACTAAAAATTGATGCCTTTTAAAAAATACCATTACTACGTATTATTAAAAAAAAAATTGTAGAGGCTTTGTAAAATAGAATAAAAAAAAAACATTAAAATCAGTCGTGTACGCCACCCAACAATAACTAACATTATTATTTTGGTTTTGCTGTTTCCCATTTTTTACACACACACACCAATGCCTTCCACACTTCTTGTTTTTGTTTTACCCATCTAACAGGATGACATTGTTTAGAAACCTGATTTTTTACTTTTATTAATAATCCACTCATTCATAAAGTAGTTACTAAAAAAAGGGAAGAAAAAAAAGCTTCTGACTCTTGGCAAACCCATGTGTTACAGAGTATGACTGCTTCATAGAGTTTTCTCGGTTGTAACCTTTAGAGAAACAGATTGCCAGCCCTTTTTTCCTTTGTGTCCCTGGGTGGATACAAACTGCCAACCTTTAGGTTAGTGTTGTTGTAAGGTGCCGTCGAGTCAGTACTGCATCATAGCAACTCCATGTACAACAGAACCAAACTGCCCATTATTGCAGCCACTGTGTCAATCCATCTCCTTGAGGGTCTTCCTATTTTTCATTGACCCTGTACTTTACCAAGCATGATGTCCTTCTCCCGGGACTGATCTCTCCAGATAACATGTGCAAAATATGTGAGGACATAGTCTCACCATCCTTGCTTCCAAGGAGCATTCTGATTGTACTTCTTCCAAGACAGGTTTGTTCCTTCTTTTGGCAGTTCGTGGTATATCCAATATTCTTCTCCAAAACCATGATTGAGAGGCGTCAATTCTTCTTCAGCCTTCCTCATTCATTGTCCAGCTTTTGCATGCATATGAGGGGACTGAAAACACCATGGCTTGGGTCAGGCACACTCTAGTCTTCAAGGAGACATCTTTGCTTTTGAACACTTTAAAAGATCTTTTGCAGCCGATTTGCCCAATGCAATGCATCTTTTGATTCCTTGACTGCTGCTTCCGTGGCGTTGATTAGGTTAATAGTCAAGTGCAAACCATTTGTGCCACCCAGAGACCTAATTACCATTACCTCCTTTTTGCAGGCCCTCTCCTAGGCCTAGGGTCCCTCTGAGGCACCAATGGTTAATGTGCTCGGTTGCTAACTGAAAGGTTGGAAGTTTGAGTTCACCCAGAGGTGCCTTGGAAGAAAGCCCTAGCAACCTACTTCTGAAAAATCAGGAACTGAAAACCCTATGGAGCATTGTACTCTGACACACAAGGGGTTGCCATGAGTCGGAACTGACTCAATGGCATTTGTTTTTTTCTCCTAGGCCTGGAGACGCAGGGATTAACAACAGTCCCCTTGCTCTCCTCGAGCTGGTCACGTAGAGAGGGAGACAGCAGCCAGTGAGCACACAACTAGAGACCTTGACCAAGTGTTCTGGTGGGAATAAGGGGCTGGACCAAGGCCTTTGCAGGGATTCTTAGGGCTCCATCAGCAGATGATGTGAAACCTGAGACCTGAGGATCTGAGAAGGAGATACCCAATAACAAGAGGGTTCCAGCCAAGGAAAGAGCATACTTGAGGGCCTCAGCTTGGGAAGGAACTCTGTGTGTCTGAGTAACTAGAAGGAGGACAGTGTGGTTGGAGCAGAGGGAATGAGGAAATCAGAGGCACTGGAGGGGGGACCAGGGCCTTGAAAGCCATAGTAAGCTTTTGCCAGGTGTCTTCGTGTTTCACCTCTTGTTTCACAAATTTTCAAGAAATTAAGAAAAAAAAAAAAATTCATCATTGACTCAGATCAGCAGGATTTGTGTCATCTAGAGGTCATCTGGAACATACATTATCCCAGATAATGGGTATCAAAATCCATATTTTGTAACAAAAATTCTGAATTTGTCTTTTAGCCAGCATGTCTTCATTAATGAAAGCACATAGTATCAACAAAAAATTCAAAAAAGAAAATAATTGGCTCTAGAAAGGGTTAAGTAAATCAAGAAGCCGCGTAATCTTACAATTTTTTTTTTTTTAAGCATTGCTCTGACTGATGTTGGGAGAGTGTATCATACAGGGACAAATCAGAAGCAGGAACACCAGAATCAGGGACTCCAGTTAGGAGAACGCTGCAGTAGTTCAGGAAATAGGTAATGATGGGCGGGACTAGGTTGGTGGCATCAATGACAGAAAAGAAATAGATATCTATGAGATATACTTTGGAAGTAGACAAATTATCTTTGTTAATGGCTTTATAAGTGGTCAGTTCAAAATTTCTAAAAATTGGTGGCAATATTTCCAGATACGGATCAGGCTGAGGGAAGACTAACTCAGCTGATTTATTCTGTGGGGTATAGGAATGGGGAAGTCAAGAGGTTCATTTTAGGCATGTATTATTTGAGATGCTATGAAACATCCAAGCAGAGATTTTGAGTAGGCAATGGGATACATGCATCTGGAATTAACAGAGGGGAGGAATGGAGATATGAATGTGGGGCACTGACCTTAGTGTAGGTTTTGGAACTGGATTTGGAGAACAGGGCATACGAGATCAGGTGATAACCCTCGGAGGAGTTCTGTGATTGGGGAGAGAAGGAAATCCAACTAAAGAGACAGAAAAAAGAGAGGGCAGTGGGATCAGGGATAAGAATGAGAGCACATCTTCATAGAGGCAGAAGGAGAGGACTACCTTTCACGTGATTAAATATTCTAAAATTTAGATTTTAAAGACTTCACAATATTTTGTTGAATGAATCTATCATGAAGTATTGAAACACTTCCATGCACTCACACCTGCGTTGAAGGATATTTAGAATGTTTACAACCATTTGCTCCAGTAAATAAGGATGAGATGAACATCATGGCAGTAAATCTTTGGAATCATACATGGGTAATGTTTTTAAGGTGGATTTAAGCATATTCACAGAGTAAATATTAATTAACATTAATAAAGATTTTAGCACCTAATGTATGATGGTTTCTCAATACAGCTAATGAAGACATTGAGAATATTAAATGGTATAATTTCCACTGGTAATACACTCATTCCTCCGCTTCCAAATGACCTATTTTGTTGTTAAGTTGGAAATATTTGAACTGATTTGACTACATCCACCACCACTGAACTATCATCTGGAAGGGTTCTTTCCATTTCTACCTAAGCATAGTCTTCACCCTCATACCGTTGCCACAGCACCCTTGGCTCCACACTCTCTTTTAGGGGCATAGAATGTGCCACTGTCCCTTTTAGGAGTATAGAATCCTGGGGTATTTTGAAGAACTGAGCAATGTCTCATAGCATTGATGAACTTAACTCCTACAGGGAAGTCAACAGGCAACTTGCTGGCTCTGCCCATAAAAGGTCTTATGGATTCCATGTGTTCCATGAAAATCTAAAGCAGTTCTTCACAGAGGCAATGCACAGCACTTCCCTCAAGAGGAGCCTGGATGGGGGGCAAAGTCTGGAAATGCTTCCATGGTGCATGTTCAGATGGAGGCTGGGCTGTTTCTTGATGCTGACTGGGTTTATCCTCAGTGCTGCTCACAGACATCCACTTATCTTCTCCTTGTCGGCACAAGGTAGGATGGCACATCGGGACTCCCAACCAGCTCTAGCCAGTGAGTTTTGAGCAGAGGAGATATATATTGTTTTGGGTGGAGCATTTGTCAGTTTGAAAAGAGTGATTTCTCTTTTCTCTAACATAGCACCTGGCAGCACTCAAGATGGCAGCCTCCTTGTCAACCCAAGTCCCTAAATAACTGGAATGAGCAGAGTTCCCCTAAAGACTCTTGATGGCATGTAGATATGACAGAAAAAAGAAAAAAAAAATTTTTTTTTTGATGGCATGTAGATATGACAGAAGCCTTTATTTATTATTCCAAGCCTCTGAGATCACTGTGTTGTTCCTGTCGCATGCCCCAGCCTGTTCTGACTGAGTCATTGTCTCCTCTTCTGCTCCAACTTCTACTCCAGGCCATGTGCCCCCCAGCCCCTTTCCTCTCCATAACCTGGGGGACCTTGTCTAGCTTATGGCTGGATGTAGAGATGTGTTTTGCCCCAACATGTCTATTTTTGATGTCCTCTGAGAATAAGGCTTTTGAGACTTTCAAAGGCTGTGACAACCCTTCTCTAAGGCAAAAAATAACTCTTGGCATAGCTTAAATGAAGAATGCAAGGGAATAAAAAGTAGTGTCAGGAAAAAAGAGGCACACCATTTAATATGTTAAAATATTGTTCCAGTCTCCGTACATCATACCGGGTCCCTGTTGAACCACCTTATTAAACCATGCTTTTTTTTTGTGTGTGGTGCCATTTGATTAAAGTGAAGGACACTATAAGGAATAGCCTTGTGACACTTTATTACTGTGAGTATTGTCAGAATGTTGCTGAGGATGCTGTTTGTTTTATCACACATGGTCCTCTTTATGAAGATACCCAGGATAAAAGAAATTCTGAAGATTAAGAATAGATGTAATTTTTAGCAAATATCTGTGTGTATACATATATATACACATAGGGCACTGTGAGCTATGCAAGTAATGTGGTTTAAATCCGTCCACCCGTCTACCCACCTATCATCAATCAATGAAGTGAACCTCAGTGTACATTCAGTAAAGCAAAGCCTACTGGTAGGATTATACTTTGCTATTTTTGGTCCACAGTGTTGGGAGCACTAGGTAGTCCTCTGAGCCAGAGTCACAGGCCGTTGGCACTTTATTTTGAGAGGTACAGCTATGTCAAACTTGACCTTGATCTGCTTCTTCAGCAGCTTGACTGGATTAATAGAGTTTGCGACAGCTAAGGGCCAAGATTTGTGGGTCCCTTGCTTGCATGATGGATTGACTATGACATTAACAAATAATATATTTCTGAGAGGATCCCAGGAAATTTGGCATCATTTTGATGTGGCATGTATCCAGTTCCAATAAGAGGAATAAAGCCTCAGAACTTCTAGGATCTCTGTCTTTAACTCTAGACTCAACATTACTGGATGGGGTGTTTTGGTAATAATGTGTCAGGTTGGCCAGGCTGAACTGCATTTCCCAGGATTCTCTTTCTTTTATGTCCCTGGTTAGGGTGAGCCTCAAGGGAGCTTGTTAGGAGACTGGAAGGCAGGAATGAAGCAGCAGCCTTCTAGCAGCTCACACATATTTTGCTCATGAGCTGACTCGCCTTGTTGGTATGAACCTGCCTCTGTTCCACCTTTTCCTGGACCCTCCTTTGTCTTCCCTGACTACTGGACCAGATGTGTGTTTAGTTCCATGACAAAAAACCCTGGTTCCATAGCACAACCATACCAGTCTAATTCTGCTTCTCTGATTGACGTTGACTGGTACCCCAGGATTCACATATCACAGGACAAGGAATCTACATGGCTTGATTTTAATAAGAAAGATCGTCTTTTAAGTCTTCCTTGGGCAGCTCCATCCCCCTGATGTTCTATTTCTGGCACAGGTGTCCATTTCTGATTCATGGCCTCACCTGTTAGTGAACAGTTTGCATACTTCCATTCATATATCAAATAGCTGCCGAGTGCCTAGTATTTAATACAACTCAGTTACTTATCAGATTCTGGGACTATAGGGATGAATGATGCTGTCTCTGCACTTGGGGAGGAGATAGTTTACTGAGAATCGTTACAATGTGGTGGGAGGTAACAAAGAGATACTAGTTTTTATAACTACCACCTGGCTGTCAGTTTGTTGTACTATGGTGATTTGCATGTTGCTGTGATGATGGAAGCAATGCCGTTGACATTTCAAATATCAGCCGGGTCACCCATGGTGGACAGGTTTCAGTGGGGCTTGCACACTAAGAAAGGCCTGGAGATCTACTTCCAAAAATTAACCAATGAAAACCCCATGGATCACAACAGATTATTATCCAATATGGTGGCAGAAGATCAGGTAGTCAAAAGATACAGTAGCAACAATAGTGGACTTAAATATATAGAAGATTGTAAAGATGGTTCAGGACCCAGTAACATTTTGTTTGGTTGTATATGGAGTCTCCAAGAGCTGGAACCGATTCAACAGTAACTAACAACAACAATAATAGCATCAACAGTTTTCATAATAGGTGCGAATGACTGCTACTTGCCAGAAAAGATGTGAGATCAGGGAGAACTTTACAGGGAAATAAGCAGTGCTGGATTTTACATGACAAGGTCGTCAGGCATTTAATATTCTTTGAAGCTAAAGGAAAGCAGAGTAGTGCATAAATCCATTGCCCATCACTGTCGAGTCGATTCTGACTCATACTGACCCTGTATGATGACCCCTTAAAAGGAGTAAGTTGTAGAGGAGGAATAGTGGGGATCAAGGTGAGAATAGACTCTAAGCTCCTTTTTGTACAAGTATATTATCAGATACTAGTAGGGCAACTGGTTAAAGATGTCCCAGAGAAAGTTGTCTATCTCATTCCAGGTCATGAAGAGAGTTCCTGGCTAAAGCTACAGAATTGGAAGCTTCCAGCACAAAGATGGGTGAGGACTTACAATCCGAGGACCTATACTTGTCCTTAGCTTGTGTCTTCGCTCACTCCAGCAGAAGCCACACACAAAGTGACTGCTGCTTCTTGTTCATGGCTGAAAGTATTCATAGTCTCCTTTTTCATCCTGGGCTTCAAGTTCCCAGTCCAGACTCCATTAGCTTTGTGTCTTGGTTCTTGCTTCTCATCATGTGTTCTTTGAATATGGCACCCTAAATACAGATTGTCTGCCTATGTATCCCGTTTGGAGATAACATGGGTCTTTCACCAATAATGTTCTCTAGCTCCATGCTGTGTACCTACAGTGAAGTAGCAGGAAGCCTGGCCCACACTCCTTGGATCTGGCCATCACTGATCTCTTTCCCTCTGCCCCCATATTGAATCCATTTTGATATACCTCCAGTACAAACCTATGCTGCATGAAGGCAGCACTGCCACTGCCCTGGTCTAAACCAACATTGTATTACACTGCGACACTGCCATTGCCTCCTCACAGGACTCCCTGCTTCCAAACTTGGGCCTCTATCAGTCACTCCCCACACAGTAGCAAAAGTTATCCCTTCTGTATATAAATCAGATCATTTCCCTCCCCTGATTAAAACTGTTTAGTGGCTTTCACCACCCTTAATGTGAACACGATTGTTTACCAGTGCAGGAAAGGTCTTGCATGATATGGCTCCTGGCTCTTCCCTCTTCCTAGAGCAGCAAATGCCTCACCACCCTACCTTCTTCTCTCGTTCTGGAACATTCTAAAAGTTTTCTTATACCAGTTCTTCACATTTGTTGACTGCCTTATAGGCAGTCTTTTCCCTTAGCTTCTTGAAAGACCTTTTCTTCCAGTCTCAGCTTAAATATTACTTCCTCAAACAAGTTGTTTCCTTAACTCCCATACAAAAGAAGCCCCCCCACAACCCACTTGGATGCTTCGTATTGTCATGCTTATTTCCACAGAATGTACTGCGACAAGAGAATATCTTGTTCTTTCAGGTGATTACTTGTTGGTTTGCTGTGCCCTGCACTCTACTGGGAGTTCATGAAGATACACCTATTCCTTTTTTTCCCTTTGTGTCTCCATCACTTAGCTCAGTGCCTGGCATATGGGGCTGCTCAATATTGGTGCTGTTGCTCCTTTTACTGGGAGGCAGTGGTGTGTGAGTGTGTGTGTGTGTGCGCGCGCGCGTGTGCGTGTGCGTGTGTGCGTGTGTGTGTGTAGGAGAGTAACCTTCCCCTCCATCTAAGGAAGATGATTTAATTTGGTAATTTATGAGCACACAAAAAGAGGCCAAAGGTGTTGGGGATAATTTGTACTTACCACTTTGTGTTCCACTCTTTTCATTTAGCTTTATTTCATTTTCATTCCAAGTTGGACACAGTCTTAATATTTATTATTTAGAAAGGTGACATATTATTGCTTTATGTTGATTTATCATCCTCCCTATTTGCTTGCTATTTGGATCCTTTACCAATTACCAAAGATTTTTTATTTTTTTTTTGTTTTCAATTTTAATTTGATGAGTACCTAAAATCTTATTTTTATGCAGGAGCATTTCTTTGAAATGTAATCACAGAAGTGGAATTTCTGGGTCAAAACTGAATTATGTTAAAGGTCTTATTACATAGTAACAGGTTTCTTCTTGGAATGACTGAACCAATACGCCACACCAAAAACAAAGTGCAACTGGGCATGCTTCCCCGAGTCTTATCAACATTGACTTTAAACATTTTTCCGCTTGCACCTTGTTTTGTTAATTTAGGTATGTTGGGGAGGCACCATGGAAAATTGGACAAAGGAGAAGTCACATCATGAGTGACTGTGCTCATGAGTCCAACCCTCATTTCCCCATTCTAGGAACTTGATTTGATCAGAGCCCATGTCGGTTAGCGTGTTTTAAGCCACAGGAAACAGAAAATTCAATTCATACTGACTAAAACCATGCAGTAGATTGATTGATTTGGGTAAGTGCCTGTTCCTCAGGACTCTGGTTCCCTAGCTAACTGTGAGATATTCCTGCTTTAGAGATGAGAATCTGGTGCACAGGGAGTTAAGTACTAGTATTATTACGATTAAAGTGTATTTGTGTAAAAGCAGCTGTCAATTTGGGTAATAAGCTATTTTGGTCATGGTAGATAAATAGGGTAGTAGGTTGGTTAAGAGCTTGCAAAAATAGGTTTACATGGGTTGTCATAAATTAGATTAGCCTACAATGTTCATTTTTTGTGCCCTTAGCATCATATTTAACTATCAAAGTCACATTTGCTTTATAACAAGAAGTGAGCAAATTAGCTCTAATCTTTTAAAATCTACTTTGAAATGGTTTGTGTAGTATAGGACTTAGTTGGTCTTTGATATTAAAAAAATAATTAGAATAAATTAGGACCAGCTGTTTGTGTATGTGTGTGTGTTAACATACAGCTAATTCTGACAGACTCCACACATTTCTTTGATCTCAGATGATGATGAAAAAATATACATATAACCACTCCGTATGTACAAGCACTGTACAACTGGGGATTTTCAAGGCGTCCTTGGGCATGCTGTGTAACTGATCATTTTGATTTCTATTCTCTTTTAATAATTCTTGCTTCACTACCCAATGATATATTGAGATATAATCAATGTCTATAATCTTTATTTTTACAAGAACAGAAGCCTCATGTTCTCTCTTCAATTAGCATTTATTGAGCATCTACTTTTGTGCCTCACACTGTGATAAATGTATGGGAGATAGCAAGGGAGTAATCAAAATTCTTGTCCTGGAGAAATTCATAATGAGTAAGACATGATTGCAAAATTTTAATGACAATACACAGAAGTGCTATAATATCTAGCGATATGATAATACAGGTATGGATCTGGCGGAAGTCTATTTCATCTGGTGGCACAATGGTTAAGAGCTTGGCTACTAACCAAAATGTTGGCAGTTCAAATGCACCAGCCACTCCTTGGAAACCCCCATGGGGCAGTTCTACTCTGTCCCGTAGGGTCGTTATGAGTCAGAATCGACTCAATGGCAACTTTTCTTTCTTTCTTTTTTTTTTTTTTTTAATTTCAGCTGTATTCTCACGATGAGAATTTGTCTTAGTTAAACCAAGCAATCAACATACCAGGAGTTAAAAGACAATTGGCTTGTAAAAGAACAGGGCTTGCACAGAAAATGGTTAATTGGGAGAAAGAGCGGCTGAAGGTGAAAGTGGACAGGCAAGCTAGAGTTCATCTGTGGATGGTTTTAGCTGTTATTCTATAGAAAACAAGAAACCAACAAAAACAACTTTCATAATCACATGTGCTCTTTGGGTCAACAAAGAGGCATGTCAAGGGCCACCCTGTATCAGAGACTATGGAAGACACTGGGGCCACAGTAGTGAAGTATGAAATGTTTCCTGCCCTTGGGGTATATACAGGGATACTGTGCTGTAGTAATACAACCCCGGCAATAGTTGAAGACCACTGGCCAGAATAGAAACGTTTTTAGAGGTAGATTCAAGTGAATTCAGCAGACAAGTGAATGTTTTAAGTGATGATAAGGAAGGAGTGATTGGAGGTGAAGTGGACAGTGACGTTACTGAGACATACAGAAAGAGAAACCTGTGGGGAAAAGATGACAAGTTTAGTCTTTGATGTGGGTGCAAAACTACTATCCCTAAAAAAAAAAAAAAACACACACACACAAAAAATGGAACTAATTAATATTGCTCATCAATAAGGTATCTATTCAGATGTCACCTCCCAAAAGATGACTTCTCTGGCTACCTTAGCCAAAGAAAATGCTCTTCCTTGTAATTTTTTATCCTATGACCCCAGTTAATTTTCTTAATAGCACTTTTCACTATCTGGAATGATGTTATATATTTATTTGTTCATTTTCTGTTTTCTCCAACTAGAATGTAAGCTACACGTCAATGGAGAAGTCATTTGTTCTGTTATTGTTCACTTCTTTATCCCTGTAATGGACACCTAATATGCTCTCAATAAATTTTTGTTCAGTGTTGAATTGATAGACATAGGAGAGGATTCAGGTAAAATTGGAGATTATTGATGTATAAGTGCCAGATGAGTGTGAATGTTGGTGAGTGTAAAGTAATTCTCTTTGGGGTGCATTCTTTGTCTTTCTTATATCTTTCTCCATCTTCTTTTCTTCTCCAGAAGGCAACTTGGTGTTTAGAGAAAGGAGTGTACAAGGCAGCACAGCTATGGTAGGCAGGGATTTGGAGCTACATGTTTTGGTCCTTTGTTGTCCTCTGGTTTACTTGTTCTGTCTCTACACACCTACTGCCTCAATCTCCCTAGGGCACATTGTGGAAAATATGGCTAGGTTGGCATTTAATAGCTCGAGCCACCAGGAGCCCTGGTGGTGTAGCAGTTATGAGTTTGGCCGCTAACCAGAAGATGGGGTGAAAGTGGACAGGCAGTTCAAATTCACCAGTTAGTTGCTCCTTTGAAACCCAATAGAGCAGTTCTACTCTGTTCTGTAGGGATGCTATGAGTCAGAATTGACTTGACAGCACCTGACAACAACAACAACCACCAGAAAGAGAAAATATTTTTACTTACTACCAATTCTGAAAAAAAAAAAAAAATTCTGAAGTTCCTAGAAAAAAGGCTTTGATTCGCCTGGCTGGCATCTGGTGCCAACGCTTGATCTAATTCATTGTGATTAGTGTAGGAAGTAACATCAGTAGAGGGTCTATACATCCCAGCTTGGCTAGAATGGTCCTGCTTACACCTGTCATCCTGACTCAATTATTAATAGTACCCTCTTTCACTCTCGAAAGTGTCCTAGTTTGGATGGTAAAATATAAGATCACTCCGGCCACAGTGAACAAAATGGTTTCCCTGTAGTCGCCATGTGGTTGGCAATCAAATCCTAGAAACATGTTTGGGACAGGCAAAAATAGAGAGAATCTGGGCATATAAGTGACCAAGGGATGGGTGAATCCTTCAGGAAGACCTATTTCCCACCTCAACGCCTCAGTTCGTTCCATCTCCAGCATGCCTGCTCCAGAAAGGGTATCTTGAGTTGGAATAGCAGAGCTTGGTATTATGATTCACCCATGTAGATGTTTTGGTCTCTTGAAAACTTTATTCTTCTTGTGATACCATAATGTGGGTGTTGTATCAAAGGTAAATTACAGAAAGAGCAGCCACATCAGGCCGGCTGCTAATCTACCTACACTACTGTAGGAATTTCTTTACCCTGGAAATCTCTCCCAAAAGCTTCCTCACAGGCCTGAGCAGTGTCTTAGAGGTCCTTGGAAAGAACTGAGAAGTAAATTTAAGGTATTATCTAGGCCATCATCCTATCGTTTATCCCAAATGTGTGGGGCCTGAAGGCAGCTGAGACTCCTGGATGAATCCCCAACTTCTCCCTGGAAGTAACGAGAAGACAGAAATTTTGAGACAAGTAGCCACTGGCACCATCCAGCCAGGGGGGAAGTTCACAGAGAACTGAGGATCCTGAGACATTTTCAACTTCTCCTGTTTGCTTCATTTTTGTCTTAAATAGTTCCTCTTCCTTCATCTTCGTTTTCACAATATTTGTTGTTTTTCCCTTTCTCTTGTGTCATTCTCTTTTTTCCCTTTTCCTATCTGCCTCTTTGCTGTTACTCCTCTTTCACTTCCTCCACCTCATTTGTTTCTCTCTTTCTTTGTCTTCTTTCTCTCTGTCTCCTTCTTTTCCTTGATGATAGACTGTATAAGTATCAAGTAGATTTTTCTCTGGACATGACTTCTGCTTGTGAGGAGATGCAGTTCTGGCACTGAGAACACTGCTCTGTTACTTAAAGGCCATAGTCTTAGTACTGACTTGTAAGTCAAGTAAGATGGTGGCCTCGGGTGGAACACCATCTTCCCAAGGTGCCTTAGAAAGAACTTTTGTGGATGATGCCATCCTAGCTCCTTTCTACACAGCTGTGGTTGCAAGTCCAGAACTGATTGTCTAGGGTCTCTTTGGGGCATGCCCTTCCTGCTGCCTGTTGCTCCAAAAATTCTGCATCCTTAACTGAATACAAGTTCTGACTTTCTGTGTTTGGCGGTGTGATTTGTGTGCTGCCCAGGTGGTAATAGGTTCATGCAAGGCCCACACAGTCCTGTAGCTGCCACTCCAGACTTTCAACAGAGTACAAGGAAGAAAGCAGAGAAGGGAGCACAAAACTCCACAGCAGCTGTAGAATTTAGATTAATTTTGAAAATGAAAGAGAAACTGTAAAGAGATATTTACATTCTCCTGAGTAGGAAACCCTGGTGGCGTAGTGGTTAAGTGCTAGGGCTGCTAGCCAAGAGGTCGGAAGTTCAAATCTACCAGGCGCTCCTTGGAAACTCTATAGGGCAGTTCTACTCTGTCCTATAGGGTCGTTATGAGTCAGAATCGACTCAACGGCAGTGGGTTTGGTTTGGTTTTTGGAGTGGAAAAGCTATATTCGCAGACTTTATTGCAGAATTTTAAAGATAATTTGTGATAGAGATTTTTGTGATGTTGCAGTAAAATTCTACATTCATGCCTTCGGATATGGATTCTATTTTAGTTCCTGGCCATAATAAGTACCATATTATGTGTTTTCTTTCACCCACTTAACGAATATGATGTGAGCCTTTATAACTTGTTGGCCATTGTAGTATACACAGTATATATGGAAGTGAACAGGACAAGAAAGATTTCTGCACACAAACAGTTTATGTTGTATTGTGGATAAAACTGGAAATAGATAACAGTGATGGTTGCACAAAATGATGAAAACAACTGATGTTACTAGTTGTACATGTAAAAAATGTTGAAATGATAAATGTTCTGTTGTGTATATATTTCCCACAATAAAATAAATAAATAAATAAAATCTAGCTTTTGAAACAGAAAGGAGGCCAACATGGCTGAAGTGTGTTGAACAAGATCTGAGTGGTATGACATGAAGCTGGAGGAACAGAGGTCATGAAGGTTCATAATAAGAAGTATGTTGTTGTTGTTTTTAGGTGCCTTTGAGTCAGTGCCTACTCATAGCGACCCTATATAGAACAAAAGGAAATGCTGCCTGATCCGGTGCCATCCACAATCCCTGTTATGCTTGAGTTCATGTTGCAGCCACTGTGTCAATCCACCTTGTTGAGGGTTTTCCTCTTTTTCGCTGACCCTCTACTTTACCAAGCATGATGTCCTTCTCCAGGGACTAGTCCTTTCTGATAACATGTCCAGAGCACCTCAGAAGAAGTTTCACCATCTTCCCTTCTAAGAAGCATTCTGGCTGTAATTATTCCAAGACAGATAAATTCCTTCTTCTGGCAGTCTATGATATATTCAATATTCTTCACCAACACCATAATTCAAAGGCATCAATTCTTTGATATTCCTTATTCATTGTCCAGTTTTTGCATGCATATGAGGTGATTGAAAATATCATGGCTTGGGTCAGGCACACCTTAGTCCTCAAAGTGACATCTTTGTTTTTCAATGATTTGGCTAATGCAGCACATCATTTGATTTCCTGACTGCTGCTCCCATGGGGGTTGATTATGGATCCAAGTAAAATGAAATCCTTGACAACTTCAATCTTTTCCTCGTTTATCATGATGTGGCTTATTGGTTCAGTTGTGAGGAGTTTCGTTTTATGTTGAGCTGTAATCCATACCAAAGGCTGTACTCTTTGATCTTCATCAGTAAGTGCTGTAAGTCCTCTTCACTTTCTGAAAGCAAGTTTGTGTCATCTGCATAGTGCAGGTTCTTAATGAGTCTTCCTCCAATCCTGATGCCCTGTTCTTCTTCATATACTCCATCTTCTCGGGTTATTTGCTTGAATGTTGTTGTTGTTAGGTGTCAATGAGTTGATTCTAACTCATATCGACCCTATGTAGAACAGAAGGAAACACTGCCCAGTCCTGCGCCATCCTCATAATTGTTATACTTGAGCCCATTGTTGCAGCCACTGTGTCAATACATCTCAGTAAGTGTCTTCCTCTTTTTCAGAGAACCACTACTTTACCACTAGCTGCTCCATGGGGGAAAGATGTGACAATCTGCTTCCATGGAGATTTACAGCCTTGGAAACAGTCTGAATTGACTCCACGGCAGTGGGTTTTGTTTTGGCTTTTTGGTTCTGCCTTACAAAGCTTGATGTCTTTCTCCAGGGACTGATCCCTCCTGATAACATGTCCAAAGTTTGTGAGATGTAGTCTTACCATCCTTGCTTCTAAGGAGCATTCTGACTGTGCTTCTTCCAAGACAGATTTGTTCATTGTTTTGACAGTCCATGGTATATTCAATATTCTTTACCAATATCATGATTCAAAGGCTTCAACACTTCTTCAGTCCTCCCTATTTGTTGTTTAGCTTTTGCATGCATATGAGGCGATTGAAAACACCATGGCTTGGGTCAGGAGCACCTTAGTCTTCAAGGAGACATCTTTTCTTTTCAACACGTTAAACAGGTTCTTTGCAGCAGATTTGCCCAATGCAAAGTGTCTTTTGATTTCTTGATTACTGCTTCCATGGATGTTGATTGTGGATCCAAGTAAAATGAAATCCTTGACAACCTCAATATTTTCTCCGTTTATCATGATGTTTCTTATTGGCCCACTTATGAGGGTTTTTCTTTGTGTTGAGCTGTAATTCATACCGGAGGCCTTTGATCGTCATCAGTAAGTGCTTCTATTCCTCTTCACTTTCAGCAAGCAAGGGTGTGTCATCTACATGATGCAGGTTGTAAATGAGTCATACTTCAATCTTGACACTCTGTTCTTCTTCATATACTCCAGCTTCTCAGATTATTTACACAGTATACAGGTTGAATAAGTACGGTAAAAGGATACAACCATGACCCACACCTTTCCTGACTTTAAACCATGCAATATCCTCTTGTTCTGTTTGAACAGCTGCCTCTCGATCTATGTACAAGTTCCTCATAAGCACAATTAAGAGTTCCTGGATTCCTATTCTTTGAAATGTTTGTGCATAATTTGTTATGATCCACACAGTCAAATGCCTTTGCATAGTCAATAAAACATGAGTAAACATCTTTCTGGCATTCTCTGCTTTCAGCCAGAATTCATCTGACATCAGCAATGTATTCCCTGGTTTCACGTCCTCTTCTGAATTCTGTTTGAATTTCTGGCAGTTCCCTGTTGATGTACTGCTGCAGCCATTTTTGAATGATCTTTTTTTAAACAATTTTTTTAATAATAAAAAGAATTATTTATTTATTTTTACTGTGCTTTAAGTGAAAGTTTACAATCTGAGCCAGTTTCTCCTAGAAAAATTTATACACGTATTGTAATATGACCTTAGTTGCTCTCCGTAGAATGTCACAGCACCCTCCTTCTCTCCACCCTGTATCTCCCATGTCATTCAACCTGCTCCTGTCCCTTTCTGCCTTCTCATCTCCCTCCAGACGGAAGCTACCCACATTGTCTCATATGTCTACTTGAGCTAAGAAGCACACTCCTCACCAGTTTTTATGTCTTATATATTCCAGTCTAACCTTTGTCTGAAGAGTTGGCTTCTGGAATGGTTTTAGTTTTGGGCTAACAGAGAGTCTGGGGGCTTGAACTCTGGGGTCCCTCCAGTTTCAGTCAGACCATTAGGTGTGGTCTTTTTACCAGAATTTGAGGTCTGCATCCCACTTTTCTCCTGCTCCATCAGGGATTCTTTGTTGTGTTCCCTGTCCGGACAGTCATTTATGGTAGCTAGGCACCATCTAGTTTCCGGTCTCAGGCTGATGGAGTCTCTGAGGCCTTTTGTGTCTCTTGGGCTAACATTTCTCTTGTGTCTTTTGTGTTCTTCATTCTCCTTTGCTCCAGGTGGGTTGAAATTAATTGATGCATTTTAGATGGCTGCTTGCTAGCTTTTAAGACCCCAGATGCCACTCACCAAAGTGGGATGCAAAATGTTTTCTTAATAAACTTTGCTATGCCAATTGACCTAGATGTTCCCTGCAACCATGGACCCCAGACAGCCATGCCTGCTACTCTATCGCTCGAAGTGTATGGTCGTATTCAGGAAACTACTTTTGGTTGAGTCAAGTTGTGCTGACTTCCCGTGTATTGTGTGTCATCCTTCCCTTCACCTAAAATAATTCTTGTCTACTATCTAATTAGTGAATACCTCTCTCCCTCCCTCCCCAGCCTCATAAGCATCAAAGAATGTTTTCTTCTGTATTTAAACCTTCTCTTGAGTTCTTATAAGAGTGGTCTCATACAATATTTGTCCGTTCGTGACAGACTAATTTCACTCAGCATAATGTGTTCCAGGTCCCTTCATGTTATGTTTCACAGATTAATCGTTGTTCCTTATTGTTTTGCAGTATTCCATTGTGTGAATATGCCTTAATTTGTTTATCCATTCATCTGTTGATGGGCACATTGGTTGCTGCGATCTTTTTGCTATTGTAAACAATGCTTCAGTGAACATGGGTGTGCATATATCTACTTGTGCGAAGGTTCTTATTTCTTTAGGATATAGTCCAAGGAGTGGGATTGCTGGATTGTACGATAGTTCTATTTTCAGCTTTTTCAGGAAGCACCAAATTGATTTCCAAAGTGGTTGTACCACTATACATTCCCACCAGCAGTGTGTAAGTGTTCCAGTCTCTCCACAACCTCTCCAACATTTATTATTTTGAATTTTTTGGATTAATGCCAGACTTATTGGGGTGAGATGGTATCTCATTGCAGTTTTGATTTGCATTTCTCTAATGGCTAATTTTTTTAATGGCTAATGATTGTGAGCATTTCCTCATGTATCTTTTAGCCACCTGAATGTCTTCTTTGGTGCAGTGCCTATCCTATCCTTTGCACATTTTTTAATTGGGTCCTTTCTCTTTTTGTTGTTGAGGTTTTGCAGTATCTTATAGATTTTGGAGTTTATACTCTGATCGTAGACAAAAAAACTTTTCCCAGTCTGTAGGTTGTCTCTTTACTCTTTTGGTGAAGTCTTTGGATGAGCATAAGTGTTTGATTTTTAGGAGCTACCAGTTGTCTAGTTTCGCTTCTGCTGTTTGTGTATTGTTGGTAATATTTCATATACTGTTTATGCCATGTATTAGGGCTCCCACCCTTGTCCCTGTTTTATCTTCCATGATCTTTATTGTTTTAGATTTTATATTTCGGTCTTTGATCTATTTTGAGTTAGTTTTTGTGCATGGTGTGAGGTATGCGTTTTGTTTCATTTTTTTTCAGATGGATGTCCAGTTATGCCAGCACCTTTTGTTAAAGAGGCTGTCTTTTCTCTCTTTAATGGATTTTGGGCCTTTGTCAAATATCAGCTGCTCATAGGTGGAATTTATGTCTGGATTCTCAATTCTGTTCCATTGGTCCATTTATCTGTTGTACCATTACCAGGCTATTTTGACCACTATGGTGTTATAATATGTTCTAAAATCAGGTAGTGTGAGGCTTCTCACTTTGTTCTTCTTTTTCAGTAATGCTTTACTTATCCAGAGTCTCCTCCCCTTCCATATGAAGTTGGTGTTTTGTTTCTATATCTCATTAAAAAATTTCATTGGAATTTGGATCAGCATTGTGTTGTAGCTATAGATTGCTTTGGGTAGAATAGACATTTCCACAATGTTGAGAATTCTTATCCATTTGCAAGGTGTGTTTTTCCACTTATGTAGGTCTCCTTTGGTTTCTTGCAGTAGTGTTTTAATTTTCTTTGTATAGGTCTTTCATGTCTCTAGTTAGATTTATTCCTAAGTATTTTATCTTCTTGGGGGCTATTGTAAATGGTGTTGATTTGGTGATTTCCTCTTCGATGTTCTCTTTGTTGGTGTAGACAAATCCAGCTGATTTCTGTGTGTTTGTCTTGTATCCTGATACTTTGCTGAAATCTTCCATTAGTTCCAGTAGTTTTCTTGAAAATTCTTTATAGTTTTCTGTGTATAAGATCATATCATCTACAAATGGAGATATTTTACTTCTTCCTTACCAATTTGGATGCCCTTTATTTCTTTTTCTAGCCTCATTGCTCTGGCTAGGACCACCAGCACAATGTTGAATAAGAGTGGTGACAAAGGGCATCCTGGTCTGGTTCCTGTTTTCAAGGGGAATGCATTCAAACTCTCTCCACTTAGGATGATGTTGGCTATTGGCTTTGCATAAATGCCCTTTTTTATTATGCTGAGGGATTTCCCTTCTATTCCTGTTTTGCTGAGAGCTGTTATCAGGAATGGGTGTTGGACTTTGTCAAATGCCTTTTCTGCAACAATTGATAAGATCATGTGGTTCTTGTCTTTTATTTATGTGATGAATTTCATTGATTGTTTTTCTAATGTTAAACCATCTCCGCATGAACCAAAAAAAAAAAAAAAAAGAACCAAACAAAACTGTTGTCATTGAGTCTATTCTGACTCAAAGCGACTCAATAGGACAGAGTACAACTGCACCATAGAGTTTCCAAGGAGTGCCTGGTGGATTCAAACCGTCAACCTTTTGGTTAGCAGCTGTAGCACTTAACCACTACGTCAGCAGGGTTTCCATCTCTGCATACCTGGTATGAATCCAATTTGGTCATGGTGAATTATTTTTTTGATATTTTGTTGAATTCTATTGCCTAGAATTTTGTTGAGGATTTTTGGGTCTAAGTTCATGAGGGATATTGGTCTGTAATTTTCTTTTTTTCTTTGTGGTTTCTTTACCTAGTTTTGGCATCAGCGTTATGCTCTTAGAATGAGTTTGGGAGCATTCCATCCTCTTCTATGATCTGAAATACCTTTACTAATAGTGGTGGAACTCTCTGAAAGTTGGGTAGAATTCTCCAGTGAAACATCAGGGCCAGGGCTTTTTTTTGTTGTTGTTGAGAGTTTTTTTAAATTACCTTTTCAACCTCTTCTTTTGTTATAGGTTTATTTAGTTGTTCTATCTCTCTTTGTGTTAGTTTAGGTAGGTAGTGTGTTTCTAGGAATTCATCCATTTCCTCTAGGTTTTCAAATTTACTAGAGTACAATTTTTCATAGTGTTCTTTTATGTTTCTTTTAATTTCAGTTGGGCCTGTTGTGATATCGCCCATCTCATTTCTTATTCAGGTTATTTGCTTCCTCTCCTGTTTTTCTTTTGTCAGTTTGGCCGATGGTTTATCAACTTTGTTGATCTTTTCAAAGAACCAGCTTTTAGTCTTGTTAACGCTTTCAATTGTTTTTCTGTTCTCTTTTGCATTTAATTCTGCTCTAATTTTCATTATTTTCTTTCTTCTGGTATCTGAGGGTTTCTTTTGCTGTTTTCTTTCTGTTTATTAGAGTTGTAGGGATAATTCTTTTATTTTGTCCATTCTTCTCTTTAGTTGTGTGCATTTATTTCTATAAATTGGCCTCTGAGCACTGCTTTTACTGTGTCCAAAAGTTCTGGTAGGAAGTGTTTTCATTCTCATTGTATTCTATGAATTTCTTTATTCTGTCCTTAATTCTCCCATAACCCAGTAGCTTTTGAGCAAGGTGTGGTTCAGTTTGTATGTGTTTGATTTTTTTTTTCCCTTGTTTTTTCTGTTATTGATTTCTATTTTCATGGGTTTATGGTCAGAAAAGATGCTTTGTAATATTTTTGATGTTTTGGATTTTGTTAAGTGTAGCTTTATGACCTAATATGTGGTCCATTCTGGAGAATGTTCCATGTGCATTGGAAAAGAAAGTACACTTGGCTTTTGTTGGGCAGAGTGTTCTGTATGTCTCTGAGGTCAAGTTGGTTGATTATGGTGTTTAGATCTTCCGTGTCTTTATTGAGCTTCTTTCTGGATGTTCTATCCTTCACCGAAAGAGGCGTGTTGAAGTCCCTACTATTATTGTGGAGCTGCCTATCTCTCTTTTCAATGCAGTTAGAGTTTGTTTTATGTATTTTGGAGCCCATTCATTGGAGAGGAAACATTTATTATGGCTATATCCACCTGGTATAAAAAAAAAAATATATCCACCTGGTGTACTGACCCTTTAATCTTTATATGGTGCCCTTTCTTATTCTTTGTGGTGGATTTAACTTTAAAGTCTATTTTTTCAGGTTTAAGTTTGCCACTTCTCTTTTTTGATTGTTGTTTGCTTGATAAATATTTTATCCTTTGAGTTTTAGTTTGTTTGTGGCTTTAAGTCTAAGGTGTGTCTCTTATAGGCAGCGTATAGACGAATTTTGTTTTCACGCCCATTCTGCCACTCCGTGTCTCTTTATTGGTGTATTTAGTCCATTTACATTCAGCATAATTATTGATAGGTATGAGTTTAGTGCTGTCATGTTGATGTCTTTGTGTGTGTGTGTGTGTGTGTTGTTGAGTTTCTTTTTTCCACTAATTTCCTGTGCTGAATCATTTTTCTTTATATATTTTCTTTTCCTCTTTTTCATTGTTGTTGCCTTTGTATTATTGAGTCTTTATGTATTACTTGTTTTTTATTTTGGTGTGTAGGATTGTCAGTTTCCCTTTGTGGTTACCTTAATGTTTACCACTCTTTTTCTAAGTTCAAACCAATCTTTTATTTCTTTATATTGTCTTGAATTCTTCTGCATATGAGAGATCTATGACCATATACTTTAGCCCCTCTTTTATTTTTAATGTTATCATCTTTTACATATTGACATCTCTGTTTCCCTATTTTCAGCCTTTTAGCTTTGATTTATTATCTGGTGCTCTGTCCTGTGTTCTATTCTTGGGTTGATATCTGATGTTACTGATTTTCTAACTGCAGAACTTCCTTTAGTATTTCTTGTAATTTTGGTTTGGTTTTTGCAAATTTCCTAAAGTTCTTTTTATCTGGAAATATCTGAATTTGCCTTCACATTTGAGAGACAGTTTTGTTGGATATATAATTCTTGGCTGGTAATCTTTTTTCTTCAAGGTTTTATATATGTCATCCCATTGCCTTCTTGCTTGCATGGTTCCTGCTGAGTAGTCTGAGTTTAGTCTTATTGATTCTCCTTTGTAGGTGACTTGTTTATCCCTAGTGGCTCTTAAAATTTTCTCTTTATCTTTGGTTTTTGCAAATTTGTTTATGTCTTATTGATGTTCTTTTGGGATCTACTTTGTGTGGGGTTCGATGAGCATCTTGAATAGATGTCTTCTCATCTGTCACAATATCAGGGACATTTTCTGCCAACAAATCTTCAACAATTCTCTCTGTATTTTCTGTGATTACCCCCCTGTTCCGGTATGCCAATCACTCATAGGTTATTTCTCTTGATAGAGCCCCACATGATTCTTAGGGTCTCTTCATTTTTTTTTTTAATTCTTTTATCTGATTTTTCCTCAAGTAATTTGTTGTCAAGTGCTTTATCTTCAGTCTCATTAATTTTGACTTCCATTGCCTCAATTCTGCTCCTATGACTTTCTGTTGAATTGTCTAATTCTCAAATTTTGTTGTTAATCTTCTGGATTCCTGTTTACTGTCTCCCTATAGATTCTTGAAGCCTATTAAATTTGTCATTCTGCTCTTCTCTAATCTTCTTAAGTTACTCTTATGTTATATCTGTGCATTCCTTGGCTTCTTCTGCATTTTGCCTGATCTCCTTCCTGATCTCTTGAAGAGTTCTGTATACCAATCCTTTGTATTCTACCTCTGGTAGTTCCAGGAAATTCTCTTTATCCAGAAGATTTCTTGATTCTTTGTTTTGGGAACTTGCTAAAGCCATCACGGTCTACCTCTTTATGTGATCTGATATTGACTGCTCACTCCGAACCATCAATAAGTTATTGTATTTATTTATTTTTTTGTTTCCTTAGTTTGTCCTAGCTTCTAGTTTTGTTTTGTCTTGATATGCCCAGATACGCTGCTTGAGTGAGCTAGTTTGATAATTGGTGCCTTTGAAGCTCTAACATCTTGTCACTATGTGGTTAGAGCTGTTATTAGGAGTCCATTTCCTTTTCTTGTATGGATTCAGCTCATGTGTCCAGGTAGTTGGTCACCAAGTGTGTGGTTCAGGCTCTCGTGTTCAGTCCTAAATGGGCAGGGGTGATTGGTGTAGGCACAGGTATCTGGCTGCAGTAGGGGGTCACTTGTTGAGCAAGGCAGGAGACTTACAACCACCCCTGAGTGTATGTAAGGAAAGCATGTCCCTCTTCTCTAGGGTGCCTAGGTGTGTGGGTTTTGCAGCCAGAGTATAAGCACCCAGTGCTGTTGGCTGTAAAGACTGGGAGGCACCATATATCTTTGGACCCCTGTGAAGTATGTCTAGGTGGCATAGTTGAAGCCACCAATTGTCAGGCCCCCGATATGGGTAGTTGAGGGCCCTGCTTAATAGGCAGAGTGGTGTCAGACATCACCAACTTGCCTCTCCACCATTTAGCTGAAACAGTTGAAGTTAGATTTCAGGGATATACCCTGTTGTACTGTGCTAATGAGGGCATACACTGTTGAAATGGGTCCACACAGTTCTATGCAGGGGTGAAGGCATTCAAAGTTTGTGGACCACTTATGCCTGTGCCTAGGGAAAGGAGGTGTTTCTGCTCTGAGTTTCCAGCTTACAAGAGCTGGCAGATTATTATTTCTCCATTTATTAATTTGTTCCTTCTCCAAAACCAGGAGGATGGCCCAGGGACCTATCGTATTTTTGGTAGATTAGATGTAAGCACTTATCTTTTGCCAAGAGTGTTGCTTTTTGCTGATTCTGGGATCGTGAATGAACTCTCTACTGCTCAGTCTCTTCTGAGATGGAAAACGCATCCCTAACATCACTGCTCATTTTACTGCACTTGCACCAGTGAAATCGGCATGTGGGGTGCCAGTTCTGCCAGGTCAGGTCTGGCAACTCCTCACTGCTTCTGAACCATCTCTCCCTCCCTCTGCCACTCAGTCCAATTCCTCAACTTTGCCTTTGATATTCAGGGCTCCTACATTGTCATATATAATTAATTCACTTTTTTTTTTTCTTTTTTGGGGCCTTTGTTGTCACTTTTGAATGATTTTCAACAAAATTTTATTTGTGTGTGATATTAATGATATTGTTTGAAAATTTCTGCATTCCTTTGGATCATCTTTCTTTAGACTCAGGTATGGATCTCTTCCAGTTGGTTGGCTAGGTAGTTGTCTTCCACATTTCTTGGTATAGATGAGTGAACACTTCCAGTACTGCATCCCTTTGTTGAAACATCTCAATTGGTATGCCATCAATTCCTGAAGCCTTGTTTTTCACCAATGCCTTCAGTGTAGCTTGGACTTGTTCCTTCGGTACCATCCATTAGTGATCATATGCTACCTCTTGAAATGGATGAATATTAACCAAATCTTTTTTGCTCACCAAATATCTTAGGCTTGCCAAATGTCTTAGTCTGTGTCCTTTAGAAAAGCAAAATCAGTAAAGCCTATGAATATGTATATAGAGAGATTTATATCAAGGAAATGGCTCATGAGGTTGTAGAGGCTAGAACATCCCAAGTCCATGGGTGATGCTAGGTGGTTCTCCTGATTCACATAGCAGGAGGGGCTGGTAACTCAAGATTGGCAGGTCAGAGAACAGGGTCATTGCTCACAGGCTGCAAAGATTGATGGATAGATTTCAAGATTGGCAGGCAAGACCACAAGTAAGCTGCTAGCTTAAGTTCCAAGAACCAGAGGTCAGATGAAAAGGAGCCAGCTGCAGGGTCCAGAATAAGCAAAAGTATAGATCTTGAAGTGTTCTTTTTGACAAGGAATGTGACACCATTTCTCTTTGATTTGTCATGCTTGGCATAGTAGTTCATATAATTTTCTGATTCAAAATGGCCAGTACTAATCCATTTCAACTCATTAATTCTTAGGATATGAATTTTCAAGATTTCCATTGAAATTTTCCTACATTCGTGCCTTGTACAGTCCATGTTCTGATTATTAATGGATGTTTACAGCTGTTTTCACTCATTTTGAGTCTTAATGATTGTAAAGATTACAATCTTGGAAACCCTATGGGGCAGTTCAGCTATGTTGTATAGGGTGGTTATGAGGTTATGAGCCAGAATCAACTCAGTGGCAATGAGGTTGTTTTTTTTTTTTTTTTTTTGGTTTAAAGGAATCTTGCATACTTTTGATCTTTGT
The DNA here is from genome assembly GCF_024166365.1 of Elephas maximus indicus. Taxonomy (NCBI): domain Eukaryota; kingdom Metazoa; phylum Chordata; class Mammalia; order Proboscidea; family Elephantidae; genus Elephas; species Elephas maximus. Next base: position 124,298,982 of record NC_064826.1, read on the forward strand.
AGTCAGTTATTCTTCACTGAGTTGTGTATTTGGATTGAAATACTTAGATTTTAAGAGTTCCATGGTGAAAAACTTCCTAATGGAATATTACTTGTCAGCAAGATTAAGATCCTGTAGATAAAAGTAAATTGTGACTAAACTCAGGTTTTCATGTGGCAAGATTACTACCATTAGCGTGCCTAGTTCCCATTGTTCTGAAGATTTTTGCTGGAGTGTTGTTCATGTTCATTGATTTCTCAAGCCAAGTGCTGAAGCTCAGTGATTTTTTTTTTTTCCTAAAAAGAAAAGTGTACAACAGGAGAACTTGTGCAACAGGAGAAGCTTACACTGTTTTCCTCCCAGGTCTGACTTCCACTTCTCTCCAATAAAGAAGTTTGTAGGAAATAGAAAATATGGAATGATGGGTGAAAAAAAAAAAAGGAGAAGGAAGGAAAATGGGAAAAGTCCAATGAGTATGTAGAGAATGGGGAAGAAAGGAGACGTGAGAGGGAGGATATAGGACCACCTCCAAGATAAGAGTTGGAGGAAAGTGCTGAGTGAAGTAAAGAGACAAAGAAAGATGTGATGGAGGACTTAAGAATTTATGGGGGAAGAGGATTCAGTTATTCAGCCTGAAATGGATTCCACAATTACATTACTTTCCTATGTCTGTTATAAAAAAAGTTCCACAAACCTGGTGGCTTAAATAACAGAAATTTATTTTCTTACAGTTCTGTGAATCAGGAATCTAAAATAGGCCTCATTGGACTAAAATCAAGGTGTAGGCAGGGTTGTGTTTCTTTTCAGAGGCTCTAGGGAAAAACCAATTCCTTGTCTTTTCCAATCTTTAGAGACTGTCTCATGGTCCCCTTCCATATTTAATGCCAACAATAGCAGGTTGAGTTATCATACTGAATCACAATGACCTCTATTTCCATTATCACATCTATATCTCTGACTTTAGCCTCCCTCTCCCACTTACAAGGACCTTTGCGATTAAACTGGAATACCTGGATAATCCAAAATAATCTATCTCAAGGTCAGCTTATTATCAAACTTAATTCCATTTACAACCTTAATTTCCCTTTGCCACGTAACCTAACATAGTCACAAGTACCGGGACATTTTTGGGCAGTTATTATTCTAACTACCTCTATCCTGGTAACATAATAGGGATCTTCCCAAAAATGATTTTCGAGGATATGCTCTACATTCATAAAACAGAACTTGAGCCCTTGGATCTTTCCATTTTGTACTCATGTATTGTTCTGCTTTCTGACTGCACAGGCCACCAATCCCACCATCAATCTACTTGCCATCACATCTTCATCTAGAGAATGAGGTTTGTTGCAAGGTGTAGCTTTGAATGGATTACTTGAAGGAAAAAAGGGAAGAGAAAAGGGGAAAAAAGTCTAATGAGGATGTAGAGAATAAGGAAGAGAGAAATGGTAGAAAGAAAAGCTGGAGGAGGGAGGTTATAGCATCAACTCCAAGGAGGGAGCCGTACGGAATTACTCTTCCCATCCATCCAGTATCTGGAACACATCATCCAAGTACTACCTCTGCTCATTGCCTCAACTCATCACGATTCACTTCTTCTAGCAATCAATTATCGCATATACATCCAGACATCAATTAAAAAACCTAAAACCTGAGTTGGTCTGGATAAGGTGAAAAGCATGAAAATGAATAAAATAGATATGGTGATTTTCTTTTCCCTGTATCTGGTCACTATGGTTTGGAGGGAGAAAATCTTTGTACTTTATGTGAGAAATGCCAGCTGAAGGAAAATCTGGGCCAGGAAGTTGAGAAGCCTGGGCTAATATTAGGTGTGACACTCTAAGAAAAGCCCTATGAAAGGAATCACACCAGAGAGTTACATAACCATTTTGCATAGATTTTTGTTTGTTTTGTTTGGCTTTTTCTGCCTGATTGTATTTCGTCTCGCTCATAATTTTCTTAAATTACCAAACTCACTATTTAGTCAATCAACATAGATAATTCACATTTTTAATTGTACTAAATTGACAAATCGACTATTAGAATTAAGATAGATTAAATAAATAATTTTCTGTGAGAATGACCATTGTAAGAGGATTTCTGGGTTGCATTTGTTTAAGCATTCTTATGATATGATTTGTCCAAATATTATCCGGTGATACACAAATGTGAACTCACAGCAACTACATTTTCAATAACATAATACTGCAAGAATGGTTTCAACAGTTATTGTTAGGTGCCTTCGAGTCTGTTCTGGCGCATAGTAACCCAATGGACAACAGAACTAAATGCTACCCAATCCTGCACCATCCTCACAATAGTTTCTCTATTTGAGCCAATTGTTGCAGCTACTGTGTCAAACTATCTCGTTGAGGGTCTTCCTCTTTTTTGCTGACCCTATTTTATCACACATTACGTCTTTCTTCAGGGACTGGTACCTCCTGATAATATGTCCAAAGTACACGTAGTGCCACATAGCAATTATTTTTGCAGTAGGATAATTTCTAGTATGTACCCAAGGGAAATGAGGCACCATGACTTGGCAAGGATGGTTTACTAACAGAAAGCCAGGAATAAGATAAACACACTTTTAACATAATTAGTTCCAAAGTTATGTAAGTATATTGGATATGAACTTCTTTTATGGAGTCATTAAGAATTACTAATAGAGTGAGTAACTGACTTTTTAAGATATGTGAGGATCGAAAAGAAGGAAGCAAAAAGGGGTATTGGAAAAATGTCATGTTGAAGAAAAATACCTGAACGCCTTAAGCTTTCCCTGCCATCTCTGGAAAAGCAACATTATTCACAATAGCCCCAAAATGGAAACCACCCAAATGGTCATCAACAGATGAATGAATAAACAATAGGTGGTATATCCATACAATGGAATATTACTCTGTCATAAAGCAACATTAAATCCTGATATATGCTGCAACATGGATGAACCTTGAGAACATTATGCTGAATGAAATGAGTTAATCACAAAACGGCATATTTTATCATCTCACCAGTATGAAATACTTATAGTAGGCAAAGATATAAAGATCAGAGTTTAATAATGGTTGCCAATGGTGGAAGGGACAGGGAGAGGGCTGTTACTTTTTAGATAACATTGAGTTTTGTTTATGGGGATGGAAAATTTGGCAACAGATATTATTAATGGTTGTACATCATGATCGATGTAATTGGTCTCACTGACTTGTATACGTGAAAAATGTTGAGATGGTATGTGTTGTGTTACCTATATTTTTACAATAAAAAAAAGTATAATGTATGGGGTCCAGTTTTCAGTGAAATAAGGACAAAAGCTGAAGGAATCAATAATGGAGGAGTTCATTTGCCTTCTGTGATATTTTATTGCATGTTTTCTGGCTTAACCACTGCTGGTCCACACAAATATACACCACCTTACTTTCCATTGCTCAAGTGATGCTAACAACTTAACAGGAGCTGAAGAAATAGACCACCCATAAGTAGTAAGAGAAAAATCACAATTTTTAAGGAGCTTTGGTGACTCAAACTATTCAGCACTCAACTACTAGCAGAAAGGTTGGTAGTTTGAACTCAACGAGAGACAGCTTGAAAGACAGGCCTGGTGATCTGCTTCTGAACAGTTGCAGCCTTGAAAACCCTGTGGAAGAGTTCAAGTCTAAACACATGGGATCACCATGAGATGGAATCAACTCAAAAGGGAAAGAATCAGATAAGCTCAAATTACTGGGAGGATGGAGAACAACATATATTGGCTAAAGAGAACAATCTAATGCCTAACCAAGAGTTCATTCATCTGTCAGGGTAAACAGTATATTTTGTGGTTTGTTTTTGTTTTCTTTTATACTTTCATTGACTCACTGAATATATTATACGGTTATCTTATAATCTTATCTGAAGAGAAATATAAGGACATATGGTTATACCCTTATCATATAGTAATTTAATTAAAACAATTACATCAAGGTACAGTATTATGAAGAGAGGATACAATGATGAGCAAAGAACATTTCATTTACTTACATACATTTATGGATATACATTTTTAGTCAAAACAGGTTATGGCAATATGACTAGTAATTTAAGTACGGATGAATGGCAGGAAAGACAAAATATCACGGAAAATATAGCAATAGCTTGGAAATAAAAGATTCCAAATTGTTTCTGAAAAAAACATAAGTTTGTAGTCAGACATTAATGATTTAAAAGCTTTCAGAATGTTTCATTTTTATGAAAGTAGGGAAATTTGGAATGTGTGAGCAAAATTTCTCATTAGGAATTCATAATTATTATTTAATGTTGATATATTGATTGATAATGCAAATTAATATTTTTCTTCTTGAGAGGGTAACTACTCCAGGTAACTTAAAAGTCATGTAGAATTTCAAAACAAATGGGGTTGTTAAAGAGAAAACTGTCCAAGCTATCAAAAATGTCTAAACAATAACAATATTAAATAGTAGACAATTCAATAAATAGGAAGTACAAGAGGACTTGAAGCACTTACTGATGAAGATCAAAGACTACAGCCTTCAGAATGGATTACATCTCAACATAAAGAAAACAAAAACTTTTGCAAGTGGCCCATAAGCAACATCATGAGAAATACTACAAATACTGAAGTTGTCAAGGGTTTCATCTTACTTGAATCCACAATTGATGCCCATAGAATTAGCAGTCAAGAAATCAAATGACATACTGTTGGGCAAATCTGCTGCAAACGACCTCTTTAAAGTATTAAAAAGTGAAGTTGTCACCTTGAGGAATAAGGTGCAACTGACCCAAGTCATGGTATCTTTAACCACCTCCTATGCATACAAAACTAGACAATGAATAAGGAAGATTTAAGAAGAATTGATGAATTTGAATTATGTTGTTGGAAAGGAATATTGAATATACCATGGATTGCCAAAAGAACAAACAAATCTGCCTTGTAATAAGTGCAGCCAGAATCCTTCCTAGAAGTGAAGATGGTGAGACTTCATCTTACATACTGTGGACATTTTAAAGGAAGGACCACTGTCCCCAGAAAAAGAAATAAAGGGTCAATGAAAAAGAGGAAGACCCTCAATGAGATAGACTGGCACAGTGACTGCAACAATGGCCTCAAACATAGCAATGATTTTGAGAATGGTGCAGGACTGGGCAGTGTGTTGTTGTGTTGTACATAGGGTCGCTGTCAGCCAGAACCAACCCAACAACATCTAACAACTCAGGGAGTACAAATTAGTACAGAGGGAGTTAAACCAAAACTTCTAGCCAGCACAGTAAGTAAAAATTGATTTAAGTCATGATGTTGACTTTCAGAATATTAAACATAAATATACATCAAAATAAACAATTTGATATTTTCAATAAATATGCCCAATCAAAACTACCATACAAAATTTTGAAATAGTCTAGCAAAATAAGCCAAGCATATGTAATAAAATGAAAATCATGGAAGTGGTCCAAGCCACGGCTAACTGCAAAGCCAAATATATCATGCAGGAGGAAGAAACACATTATGAGTAAAGATTTATGAAAATACATTTATTTATGCAAAAACAAAATGGTAGCCAAGTTCTTAAAGTAAAAACTATAGGAAGTAGAAAATGATAAAATGAAATGACAGTGGACAATATTAATAAATATTTTTCAGAGTGGCCAAATCAAGTAAACAAATGTGAAAAGATTAAGGGAATTTAGGTTATCAAATGAAAGGATTTTATTTAATATATTTACAGACAGATAATTTTGTATATTACATAAAATATACATTGTTATGCATTTAAAAAATTCAAATACATTCAAATTTTCAAAAGGGAGAAATTTTATTAGTATCTTTCAGTGTTCATAAATATGTAAAACAAAATGTCAACTGTAAAATGAAACAAAAACTCAGTGTCATGAAAATTAGAAGAAAATCCTCTTCTAAAGAACCTATGAAACAAAATGGATATCAGAACTGAAATTAAAACTTTATGGGATTCTGGTGCAAGATGACAGTGTAAGTAGTTCCATGCTCCCACTACCCACAAGAAACAAAAAAAACAAAAAAAAAAAACAGGTAGAAATTGGCAGAATCAGCTTCGTCAGAACGCTGAAAACCAGTTGAAGGGTTACAGCAACTAAGCCAATGATTTATCAATAGAAAGGTAACATCGAAACAGTACGCATGGTCTTCCATGTGCCCAGGATCGGTCACCTATTCATCTCAGTGGCAATCTTATGATATCAGTGACCGACATTTTCCTTGAGGGATTCTGGTCTCTGGGTCCAGAGGGGAAGGAGCAGATTTTATTCACAAATTATCAGAGGACTATCTGAAGGCATTTGTCTCTTTTTGGCCTACCTAAAAGCTCGTATAGTGAGGAAAAACAGCAAGTAATGCCCCTAAACTATGACCATATGTAACATCTTGAGCTAAAGAGTGTGACTGAGGCATAAAATAGATGCTTAAGAGCTGGGAAAAGAAACTGGGGAGACTTTCTTTTGGAAATTAAGCATTCAAAAGCACAGTGTATATGTGTGAACTGAGAAAACTACATGCATGCCCAGGGCAAGATACATGCTCAGAATATACCTGAGAAGATCCTATGTGCTCACATTGGATTGGTCCCTATGTACAGTTCAAGCACGGTTAAATGTAGAAGACATTCCCCAGCACAGAGCCAATTTGCAAATATGGGAAAGTGTTTACCTCCCCTCCCAAGCATTCAAAGAAATATCTGTCAAAACACTGGCTGAACACAAGCTAAGGAACACAGACTTCAGTGTCCAAACATGACCAGGAAGACAGTCTATGTAAAAATATTTAGGGACGATAGCTAAAAAAAAAACTACTAAAGCCTTTGACAATTAAAAACAAAACAAACGGAGGTGGAGCCAAGATGGCGGACTAGGCAGACGCTACCTCGGATCCCTCTTACAACAAAGACACGGAAAAACAAGTGAATTGATCACATACATAACAATCTACGAACCCTGAACAACAAACACAGATTTAGAGATGGAGAACGAACTAATACGGGGAAGCAGCGATTGTTTTCAGAGCCTGGAGCCAGCGTACCAGTCAGGTATGGCACAAGCACAGAGAGCTGCTCCACCCCCTGAACTAACCCTGGGAGGGGGACCAGCCGGTTCCACGGGCGGCGTGGGACGCAGCCGGTAGGAGAAGTCCCCGGGAGGCAGTGACTCGTCTTGGAACGGGGAGAGCAGCGTCCCAGCCAGGGAACCATCCCCCCGAGATTTGGACTGGACGCAGCGGATTTTCTGGAAAAACTAGTTTCCCAGAGATGGCTCGGAGACAACAATCCATATCAAACCACTTAAAGAAGCAGACCATGACAGCTTCTCCAAGCCCCCAAACAAAAGAATCAAAATCTTTCCCAGATGAAGATACAGTCCTGGAATTATCAGATACAGAATATAAAAAACTAATTTACAGAATGCTTCAAGACATCAGGAATGACCTCAGAAATGAAATAAGGCAATCTGCAGAAAAAGCCAAGGAACACACTGATAAAACAGTTGAAGAACTCAAAAAGATTATTCAAGAACATAGTGGAAAAATTAATAAGTTGCAAGAATCCATAGAGAGACAGCATGTAGAAATCCAAAAGATTAACAATAAAATTACAGAATTAGACAACGCAATAGGAAGTCAGAGGAGCAGACTCGAGCAATTAGAATGCAGACTGAGACATCTGGAGGACCAGGGAATCAACACCAACATAGCTGAAAAAAAATCTGATAAAAGAATTAAAAAAAATGAAGAAACCCTAAGAATCATGTGGGACTCTATCAAGAAGGATAACCTGCGGGTGATTGGAGTCCCAGAACAGGGAGGGGGGACAGAAAACACAGAGAAAATAGTTGAAGAACTCCTGACAGAAAACTTCCCTGACATCATGAAAGACGAAAGGATATCTATCCAAGATGCTCATCGAACCCCATTTAAGATTGATCCAAAAAGAAAAACACCAAGACATATTATCATCAAACTCGCCAAAACCAAAGATAAACAGAAAATTTTAAAAGCAGCCAGGGAGAAAAGAAAGGTTTCCTTCAAGGGAGAATCAATAAGAATAAGTTCAGACTACTCAGCAGAAACCATGCAGGCAAGAAGGAAATGGGATGACATATACAGAGCACTGAAGGAGAAAAACTGCCAGCCAAGGATCATATATCCAGCAAAACTCTCTCTGAAATATGAAGGCGAAATTAAGATATTTACAGATAAGCACAAGTTTAGAGAATTTGCAAAAACCAAACCAAAGCTACAAGAAATACTAAAGGATATTGTTTGGTCAGAGAACCAATAATATCAGATATCAGCACAACACAAGGTCACAAAACAGAACGTCCTGATATCAACTCAAATAGGGAAATCACAAAAACAAACAAATTCAGATTAATTAAAAAAAATACACATAACAGGGAATCATGGAAGTCAATAAGTAAAAGATCACAATAATCAAAAAGAGGGACTAAATACAGGAGACATTGAACTGCCATATGGAGAGTGATACAAGGCGATATAGAACAATACAAGTTAGGTTTTTACTTAGAAAAATAGGGGTAAATAATAAGGTAACCACAAAAAGGTATAACAACTCTATAACTCAAGATAATAGCCAAGAAAAACGTGACGACTCATCTAACATAAAGTCAAACACTATGAAAATGAGGATCTCACAATTTACTAAGAAAAACGCCTCAGCACAAAAAAGTAAGTGGAAAAATGAAATTGTCAACAACACACATAAAAAGGCATCAAAATGACAGCACTAAAAACTTATTTATCTATAAGTATGCTGAATGTAAATGGACTAAATGCACCAATAAAGAGACAGAGAGTCACAGACTGGGTAAAGAAACACGATCCCTCTATATGCTGCCTACAAGAGACACACCTTAGACTTAGAGACACAAACAAACTAAAACTCAAAGGATGGAAAAAAATATATCAAGCAAACAATAAGCAAAAAAGAAGAGGAGTAGCAATATTAATTTCTGACAAAATAGACTTTAGACTTAAATCCACCACAAAGGATAAAGAAGGACACTGTATAATGATAAAAGGGACAATTGATCAGGGAGACATAACCATATTAAATATTTATGCACCCAATGACAGGGCTGCAAGATACATAAATCAAATTTTAACAGAATTGAAAAGCGAGATAGATACCTCCACAATTATAGTAGGAGACTTCAACACACCACTTTCGGAGAAGGACAGGACATCCAGTAAGAAGCTCAATAGAGATACGGAAGATCTAATTACAACAATCAACCAACTTGACCTCATTGACTTGTACAGAACTCTCCACCCAACTGCTGCAAAGTATACTTTTTTTTCTAGCACACATGGAACATTCTCTAGAATAGACCACATATTAGGTCATAAAACAAACCTTTGCAGAGTCCAAAACATCGAAATATTACAAAGCATCTTCTCAGACCACAAGGTAATAAAACTAGAGATCAATAACAGAAAAACTAGGGAAAAGAAATCAAATACTTGGAAAATGAACAATACCCTCCTGAAAAAAGACTGGGTTATAGAAGACATCAAGGAGGGCATAAGGAAATTCTTAGAAAGCAACGAGAATGAAAATACTTCCTATCAAAACCTCTGGGACACAGCAAAAGCAGTGCTCAGAGGCCAATTTATATCAATAAATGCACACATACAAAAAGAAGAAAGAGCCAAAATCAGAGAACTGTCCCTACAACTTGAACAAATAGAAAGTGAGGAACAAAAGAATCCATCAGGCACCAGAAGAAAACAAATAATAAAAATTAGAGCTGAACTAAATGAATTAGAGAACAGAAAAACAATTGAAAGAATTAACAAAGCCAGAAGCTGGTTCTTTGAAAAAATTAACAAAATTGATAAACCATTGGCTAGACTGACTAAAGAAATACAGGAAAGGAAACAAATAACCCGAATAAGAAATGAGAAGGACCACATCACAACAGAACCAAATGAAATTAAAAGAATCATTTCAGATTATTATGAAAAATTGTACTCTAACAAATTTGAAAACCTAGAAGAAATGGATGAATTCCTGGAAAAACACTACCTACCTAAACTAACACATTCAGAAGTAGAACAACTAAATAGACCCATAACAAGAAAAGAGATTGAAACGGTAATCAAAAAACTCCCAACAAAAAAAAGCCCTGGCCCGGACGGCTTCACTGCAGAGTTCTACCAAACTTTCAGAGAAGAGTTAACACCACTACTACTGAAGGTATTCCAAAGCAAAAAATGACGGAATACTACCCAACTCATTCTATGAAGCCACCATCTCCCTGATACCAAAACCAGGTAAAGACATTACAAAAAAAGAAAATTATAGACCTATATCCCTCATGAACATAGATGCAAAAATCCTCAACAAAATTCTAGCCAATAGAATTCAACAACACATCAAAAAAATAATTCACCCTGATCAAGTGGGATTTATACCAGGTATGCAAGGCTGGTTTAATATCAGAAAAACCATTAATGTAATCCATCACATAAATAAAACAAAAGACAAAAACCACATGATCTTATCAATTGATGCAGAAAAGGCATTTGACAAAGTCCAACACCCATTTATGATAAAAACTCTTACCAAAATAGGAATTGAAGGAAAATTCCTCAACATAATAAAGGGCATCTATGCAAAGCCAACAGCCAATATCACTCTAAATGGAGAGAACCTGAAAGCATTTCCCTTGAGAACGGGAACCAGACAAGGATGCCCTTTATCACCGCTCTTATTCAACATCGTGCTGGAAGTCCTAGCCAGGGCAATTAGGCTAGACAAAGAAATAAAAGGTATCCGGATTGGCAAGGAAGAAGTAAAGTTATCACTATTTGCAGATGACATGATTATATACACAGAAAACCCTAAGGAATCCTCCAGAAAACTACTGAAACTAATAGAAGAGTTTGGCAGAGTCTCAGGTTATAAAATAAACATACAAAAATCACTTGGATTCCTCTACATCAACAAAAAGAACACCGAAGAGGAAATAACCAAATCAATACCATTCACAGTAGCCCCCAAGAAGATAAGATACTTAGGAATAAATCTTATCAAGGATGTAAAAGACCTATACAAAGAAAACTACAAAGCTCTACTACAAGAAATTCAAAAGGACATACTTAAGTGGAAAAACATACCTTGCTCATGGATAGAAAGACTTAACATAGTAAAAATGTCTATTCTACCAAAAGCCATCTATACATTTAACGCACTTGCGATCCAAATTCCAATGTCATATTTTAAGGGGATAGAGAAACAAATCACCAATTTCATATGGAAGGGAAAGAAGCCCCGGATAAGCAAAGCACTACTGAAAAAGAAGAAGAAAGTGGGAGGCCTCACTTTACCTGATTTCAGAACCTATTATACAGCCACAGTAGTCAAAACAGCCTGGTACTGGTACAACAACAGGCACATAGACCAATGGAACAGAATTGAGAACCCAGACATAGATCCATCCATGTATGAGCAGCTGATATTTGACAAAGGACCAGTGTCAATTAATTGGGGAAAAGAAAGCCTTTTTAACAAATGGTGCTGGCATAACTAGATATTCATTTGCAAAAAAATGAAACAGGATCCATACCTTACACCATGCACAAAAACTAATTCCAAGTGGATCAAAGACCTAAACATAAAGACTAAAACGATAAAGATCATGGAAGAAAAAATTGGGACAACCCTAGGAGCCCTAATACAAGGCATAAACAGAATACAAAACATTACCAAAAATGATGAAGAGAAACCCGATAACTGGGAGCTCCTAAAAATAAAACACCTATGCTCATCTAAAGACTTCACCAAAAGAGTAAAAAGACCACCTAGAGACTGGGAAAGAATTTTCAGCTATGACATCTCCGACCAGCACCTGATCTCTAAAATCTACATGATTCTGTCAAAACTCAACCACAAAAAGACAAACAACCCAATCAAGAAGTGGGCAAAGAATATGAACACACATTTCACTAAAGAAGATATTCAGGCAGCCAACAGATACATGAGAAAATGCTCTCGATCATTAGCCATTAGAGAAATGCAAATTAAAACTACGATGAGATTCCATCTCACACCAGCAAGGTTGGCATTAATCCAAAAAACACAAAATAATAAATGTTGGAGAGGCTGAGGAGAGATTGGAACTCTTATACACTGCTGGTGGGAATGTAAAATGGTACAACCACTTTGGAAATCTATCTGGCGTTATCTTAAACAGTTAGAAATAGAACTACCATACAACCCAGAAATCCCACTCCTGGGAATATACCCTAGAGATACAAGAGCCTTCATACAAACAGGTATATGCACACCTATGTTTATTGCAGCTCTGTTTACAATAACAAAAAGTTGGAAGCAACCAAGGTGTCCATCAACGGATGAATGGGTAAATAAATTGTGGTATATTCACATAATGGAATACTACGCATCGATAAAGAACAGTGACGAATCTGTGAAACATTTCATAACATGGAGGAACCTGGAAGGCATTATGCTGAGCGAAATTAGTCAGAGGCAAAAGGACAAATATTGTATAAGACCACTATTATAAGATCTTGAGTAATAGTAAACCTGAGAAGAACACATACTTTTGTGGTTACGAGGGGGGGAGGGAGGGAGGGTGGGAGAGGGTTTTTTATTGATTAATCAGTAGATAAGAACTGCTTTGGGTGAAGGGAAAGACAACACTCAATACATGGAAGGTCAGCTCAATTGGACTGGACCAAAAGCAAAGAAGTTTCCGGGATAAAATGAAGGCTTCAAAGGTCAGCGGAGAAAGGGCGGGGGTCTGGGGAACATGGTTTGCGGGGACTTCTAAGTCAATTGGCAAAATAATTCTATTATGAAATCATTCTGCATCCCACTTAGAAAGGTGGCGTCTGGGGTCTTAAATGCTAACAAGTGGCCATCTAAGATGCATCAATTGGTCTCAACCCACCTGGAGCAAAGGAAAATGAAGAACACCAAGGCCACACGACAACTAAGAGCCCAAGAGACAGAAAGGGCCACATGAACCAGAGACCTACATCATCCTGAGACCAGAAGAACTAGTTGGTGCCCGGCCACAATCGATGACTGCCCTGACAGGGAGCACAACAGAGAACCCCTGAGGGAGCAGGAGATCAGTGGGATACAGACCCCAAATTCTCATAAAAAGACCAAACTTAATGGTCTGACTGAGACTAGAGGAATCCCGGCGGCCATGCTCCCCAGACCTTCTGTTGGCACAGGACAGGAACCATCCCCGAAGACAACTCATCAGGCATGAAAGGGACTGGACAGTGGGTGGGAGAGAGATGCTGATGAAGAGTGAACTATTTATATCAGGTGGACACTGGAGATTGTGTTGGCAACTCTTGTCTGGAGGGGGGATGGGAGGATAGAGAGAGAGAGAAGCCGGCAAAATTGTCAAGAAAGGAGAGACTGAAAGGGCTGACTCAAGAGGGGGAGAGCAAGTGGGAGTAGGGAGTGAGATGTATGTAAACTTACATGTGACAGACTGATTGGATTTGTAAACGTTCACTTGAAGCTTAATAAAAGTTAATTAAAAAAAAAACAAAAAACAAACAATGAACAGCAAACTGTGGGGAAGGGGAATAATTCAATTTCCAGAGTTACCATGTTATAATATTCAAATACTGAGTTTTCATCAAAAAATAAAAAGACATGGAAAGAAATAGGAAAGCTCCATTTGAAAATAACAAAATAAAGCAACAGAAATTGACCCTTGGAAGGCCTTTCCTAGGCCTACTAGAAAAAGACTATGAAGCAACATTATTAAATATGTTCAAAGAGCTGAAAGAAACACAGTCAAAGAGTGAAAGGAAATCCAAAAAACAATACACGAACAAAGTTTAGAATATCAGTCAAAAACAAATATTATAAAAAGAAACTGAACAGAAACACTGGAGATGAAAAGTACAATAACTGAAATGGGAAATTCACTGGAGACATTCAACTGAAGATAACAGCAGGCAGAAAAAAGAATGTTAACTTTGTTGTTGTTGTTGTTGTTAGGTGCTGTCGAGTCGGTTCCGACTCATAGCGGCCCTATGCAAAACAGAACGAAACACTGCCCAGTCCTGCGCCATCCTTACAATCGTTGTTATGCTTGAGCTCATTGTTGCAGCCACTGTGTCAATCCACCTTGTAGAGGGTCTTCCTCTTTTCTGCTGACCCTGTACTCTGCCAAGCATGATGTCCTTCTCCAGGGACTCATCCCTCCTGACAACATGTCCAAAATATGTAAGACACAGACGGTCTCGCCATTCTTGCTTCTAAGGAGCATTCTGGTTGTACTTCTTCTAAGACAGATTTGTTCGTTCTTTTGGCAGTCCATGGTATAATCAATATTCTTCGCCAACACCACAATTCAAATGCATCAATTCTTCTTCGGTCTTCCTTATTCATTGTTCAGCTTTCACATGCATATGATGTGATTGAAAATACCATAGCTTGGGTCAGGCGCACCTTAGTCTTCAGGGTGACATCTTTGCTCTTCGACACTTTGAAAACGTCCTTTGCAGCAGATTTGCCCGATGCAACGCGTCTTTTGATTTCCTGACTGCTGCTTCCATGGCTGTTGATTGTGGATGCAAGTAAAATGAAATCCTTGACAACTTCAATCTTTTCTCCGTTTATGATGATGTTGCTCATTGGTCCAGTTGTGAGGATTTTTGTTTTCTTGATGTTGAGGTGTAATCCATACTGAAGGCTGTGGTCTTTGATCTTCATTAGTAAGTGCTTCAAGTCCTCTTCACTTTCAGCAAGCAAGGTTGTGTCATCTGCATAACGCAGGTTGTTAATGAGTCTTCCTCCAATCCTGATGTCCTATTCTTCTTCATATAGCCCAGCTTCTCGGATTATTTGTTCAGCATACAGATTAAATAGGCATGGTGAAAGAACACAACCCTGATGCACACCTTTTCTGACTTTAAACCAATCAGTATCCCCTTCTTCTCTCCAAACAACTGCCTCTTGATCTATGTAAAGGTTCCTCATGAGCACAATTAAGTGTTCTGGAATTCCCATTCTTCGCGATGTTATCCATAATTTGTTATGAGCCACACAGTCGAATGCCTTTGCATAGTCAATAAAACACAGGTAAGCATCCTTCTGGTATTCTCTGCTTTCAGCCAGGATCCAACTGACATCAGCAATGATATCCCTGGTTCCACATCCTCTTCTGAAACCAGCCTGACTTTCTGGCAGTTCCCTGTTGATTACTGCTGCAGCCACTTTTTGAATGATCTTCAGCAGAATTTTGCTTGCATGTGATATTGATGATATTGTTCTATAATTTCCACCTTCGGTTGGATCACCTTTCTTGAGAATAGGCATAAATATGGATCTCTTCCGATCAGTTGGCCAGGAAGCTGTCTTCTGTATTTCTTGGCATAGAAGAGTGAGCACCTCCAGGGCTGCATCTGTTTGTTGAAACATCTCAATTGATATTCCATCAATTCCTGGAGCCTTGTTTTTCGCCAATGACTTCAGAGCAGCTTGGACTTCTTCCTTCAGTACCATCGGTTCCTGATCACATGCCACCTCTTGAAATGGTTGAATATCAACTAATTCTTTTTGGTATAATGACTGTGTGTATTCCTTCCATCTTCTTTTGATGCTTCCTGCATCGTTTAATATTTTCCCCATGGAATCCTTCACTTTTGCAACTTGAGGCTTGAAATTTTTCTTCAGTTCTTTCAGCTTGAGAAACGCCGAGCGTTTTCTTCCCTTTTGGTTTTCCATCTCCAGCTCTTTGCACATGTCATTTTAATACTTTACTTTGTCTTCTTGAGAGGCCCTTTGAAATCTTCTGTTCAGTTCTTTTACTTCATCAATTCTTCCTTTTGCTTTAGCTGCTCAATGCTCAAGAGCAAGTTTCAGAGTCCCCTCTGACATCCATCTTGGTCTTTTCTTTCTTTCCTGTCTTTTCAGTGACCTCTTGCTTTCTTCATGGGTGATGTCTTTGATGTCACTCCACAACTCGTCTGGTGTTCGGTCACTACTGTTCAAAACATCAAATCTATTCTTCAGGTGGTCTCTAAATTCAGGTGGGATATACTCAAGGTCATATTTTAGCTCTCGTGGACTTGCTCTGATTTTCTTCAGTTTCAGCTTGAACTTGCATATGAGCAATTGATGGTCTGTTGCACAGTTGGCCCCTGGCCTTGTGCTGACTGATGATATTGAGCTTTTCCATCGTCTCTTTCCACAGATGTAGTCAATTTGATCTCTGTGCTCCATCTGGCGAGGTCCATGTGTATAGTTGCCGTTTATGTTGGTGAAAGAACGTATTTGCAATGAAGAAGTCGTTGGTCTTGCAAAATTCTATCAATTAAAATTTTGAGTCTCAGGAGCAAAAAAAAAAAGGAAAAGTGTGCAAAGCATAAAGCACTTTAAGATGTCATCGTTTGGTCCAACATATGGAAGTCACAAAAAGAGAAGAAAGAAAAAGGGACAGAGAAAATATTTGAGGAATTAAAGGCCAAAAACTTTCCAAATTTAAGTAAAGACATGAATCTACACATCCAAGAACCCCCACAAACACCAAATAGTGTAAAACCAAAGAGATCCACCTTGAGACAGATGACAATCAAACTCAAACAAAAGATAAAAACAATCTTGAAAGCAGCAAGAGAGAAATGAATTTTAACGTAAGAGGGATCCTCAATATGATGGTTAAGGCTGTGCGTCAACTTGGCCAGGCCATGATTCTCAGTGGTTTGGCAATTATAATATAATTTGGCAGTTACGTAATGATGTAATCACCTCCATGATGAGATCTGCAATGAGCAGCCTGTCAGTTGAAAGGGAGTTTCCTTGGGGGTGTGGCCTGCACCCAACATATATGGACTTTCTGGCTTTTACTCTGCTCTGGATCCTGCACTCAGCTCATCATCATGTGACTTCTGGTTCTTGGGACTTCAGCCAGCAGATTGGCATCTTATCACTGATCCTTGATTTGTCAGCCTCCACAGCCTGTGAGCCAGTAGCCTGCCTTCTGATCTGCTGATCTTCAGTTCATTGTCCTCCATAGCTCTGGAGTCAGGAGAAGCCTCCTGCTAGACATCTGACCCACAGACTTTGGGTCAGCCTCTAAAACCCAATGAACCATTTCCTTGATATAAATCTGTGTGCGTGTGCTTTGCTGGGTTTACTTCTTTGGGAAGCCTAGTCTAAGACATTTGGTACCAGAAGTGATTCTAAAGAAATGAAATTGTAAGGCAGAATTTTCTAAATCGTTTCTCAAGTCTGATTAGTCTTAAAGATGTTGACGACTGTGCTTCCAGTAGTAAAAACAGAACTGCTAATCCATGGTGTGACGTGGCAATAGAAATAAACAAAATATCACCACCAATAGATCAAGTATTGATAAATGGCAAGGCTCTGGGTAATCACATACTTGATACTTTTCTACAGTTTTGTCAGAATGAGAAGTATAAGAAAGCTGGTTGATTGGTCCTACTTTTGCTAGACAAAGTGCTAAAAGATAGAGATGAGCTCAGGGCATCATATTCAAAGCTGAAGTGCCCCATAAACAACCTCAAAGTTGCCACTTGTGCCCTGAAAGACAGCCTCATTTCTTTCTTTTTTTTATTGTGCTTTAAGTGAAAGTTTGCAAATCAAGTCAGTCTCTCATACAAAAAGTTATACACACCTTGCTTTGTAACCCTAGCTGCTGTCCCCCTGAGACAGCACATACTTCCTCTCCGCCCTGTGTTCCCCATATCTATTCAACCAGCTCCTGTCCCCCTCTTCCTTCTCATCTCCCCTCCAGACAGGAGTTGCCCACATAGTCTCATGTGTCTACTTGAGCCAAGAAGCTCGCTCCTCACCAGTATCATTTTCGATCATATAGTCCAGTCCGATACCTGTCTGAAGAGCTGGCTTTGGGAATAGTTCCAGTCTTGGGCTAACAGAAGGTATGCGGACCATGACGTGCGGGGGCCTTCTAGTCTCAGCCAGACCATTAAGTCTGGTCTTTTTCTGAGAATTTGAGGTCTGCATCCCACTGCTCTCCTACTTCCTCAGGGATTCTCTGTGGCGTTCCCTGTCAGGCAGTCATCGGTTGTAGCCAGGCACAAACTAGTTCTTCTGGTCTCAGCTGATATAATCTCTGGTTTATGTGCCCTTTTCTGTCTCTTGGGCTCATCTTTACCATATGTCTTTGGTGTTCTTCATTCTCCTTTGCTCCAGGTAGATTGAGACCAATTGATGCATCTTAGATGGCTGCTTGCCAGCTTTTAAGATCCTAGATGCCACTCTCCAAAGTGGGATGCAGAAAGTTTTCATAATAGATTTTGTTATGTCAATTGATCTAGATGTCCCCTGAAACCATGGTATCCAAACCCCCATCCCTGCTACTCTGGCATTTGAAGCATTCAGTTTTATTCAGGAAACTTCTTTACTTTTGGTTTAGTCCAGTTGTGCTGACCTCTCCTATATTGTATGTTGTCTTTTCCTTCAACTAAAATAATTCTCGTCTACTCTTTTTTTTTTTTTTACTATCTAATCAGTGAATGCCCCCTCCCTCCCCCCAACACTCTTAACCATGAAATATTTTCTTCTGTGTTTAAACTTTTTCTTGAGTTCTTATAATAGTGGTCTTATACAATATTTCTCCTTCTGCAATTGACTAATTTCACTCAGCATAATGCCTTCCAGGTTCCTCCACATTATGAGGTTTTTCATGGATTCATCATTGTTCTTAATCATTGTGTAGTATTCCATTATGTGAATATACCATAAGTTATTAATCCATTCATCCATTGATGGGCACCTTGGTTGTTTCCATCTTTTCACTATTGTAAACAGTGTTGCAATGAACATGGGTGTGCATATATCTGTTCGTGTGAAGGCTCTTAACTCTCGAGGTTATATTCCAAACAGTGGAATTGCTGGATCTTATGGTTGTTCCATTTCTAACTTTTAAAGGAAGCGTCAAATCAATTTCCAAAGTGGTAGTATCATTTTACATTCCCACCAGCAGTGTATAAGTGTTCCAGTCTCTCCACAACCTCTCCAACATTTAGTATTTTGTGTTTTTTGGATTAATGCCAGCCTTGTTGGGGTGAGATGGTATCTCATTACAGTTTTGATTTTCATTTCTCTAATGGCTAATGATCACGAGCATTTCCTCATGTATCTCTGAGCAGCCAAAATGTCTTCTTTGGTGAAGTGTCTGTTCATATCTTTTGCCCGATTTTTAATTGGGTTATTTGTCTTTTCGTTGTTGAGGTTTTGCAGTATCGTGTAGAATTTAGAGATCAGGCACTAAATGGAATTGTCATAGCTAAAAACTTTTGCCCTATCTGTAGGTAGTCTTTTTACTCTTTTGAAGAAGTCTTTGGATAAGTATAGGTGCTTGATTTTTAGGAGCTCCCAGTTATATAGATTCTCTTCTAGTATTTGTGCATTGTTAGTGAAGTTTTATATACTGTTTATGCCATGTTTTAGGGCTCCTAGAACTGTCCCTGTTTTTTCTTCCATGATCTTTATCATTTTAGATTTTATATTTAGGTCTTTGATCCATTTTGAGTTAGTTTTTGTGCATGATGTGAGATATGGGTCTTGTTTCATTTATTTGCAGATGGATATCCAGTTATGCCAGCACCGTTTGTTAAAAAGACTGTCTTTTCCCCCGTTTAATTGACTTTGGGCCTTTGTTAAATATCAGTTGCTCATATGTGGATGTATTTATGTCTGGATTCTCAATTCTGTTCCATTGGTCTATGTATCTGTTGTTGTACTAGTACCAGGCTGTTTTGACTACTGTGGCAGTATCATAAGTTCTAAAACAGGTAGTGTGAGGTCTCCCACTTTGTTCTTCTTTTTCAGTAATGCTTTACTTATCCAGGGCCTCTTCCCCTTCCATATGAAGTAGGTGATTTGTTTCTCCATCTCATAAAAAAATATTTTTGGGATTTGGATTGGAATTGCATTATATCTATAGATGGCTTTTGGTAGAAAAGACATTTTTACAATGTTGAGTCTTCTTACCCATGAGCAAGGTATGTTTTTCCACTTATGTAGGTCTCTTTTGGTTCCTTGCAGTAGCGTCTTATAGTTTTCTTTGTATAGGTCTTTTACATCTCTGGTTACATTTATTCCTAAGTATTTTAACTTCTTGGGGGCTACTGTAAAAGATATTGATTTGGTGATTTCCTCTTCAATGTTTTCTTTGTTGGTGTGTAGGCATCCAACTGAGTTTTGTGTGTTTATCTGGTATCCTGATACTCTGCTGAACTCTTCAATTAGTTTCAGTAGTTTTCTGGAGGATTCCTGAGGGTTTTCTGTGTATTAGATCACGTCATCTACAAATGGAGATACTTCTACTTGTTTCTTACCAATCTGGATGCCCTTTATTTCTTTATTTAGCCTAATTGCTCTGGCTAGGACCTCGAGCACAATGTTGAATAAGAGCGGTGATAAAGGTTCCCATTCTCAAGGGGAATGCTTTCAGACTCTCTCCATGTAGGATGATGTTGGCTGTTGGTTTTGTATAAATGCCCTTTATTATGTTGAGGAATTTTCCTTCTATTCCTATTTTGCTGAGAGTTGTTATCATGAATCGGTGTTGAACTTTGTCAAATGCCTTTTCTGCATCAATTGATAAGATCATGTTGTTCTTGTCTTTTGTTTTATTTATGTGATGGATTACATTGATTGTTTTTCTAATGTTGAACCATCCCTGCATAACTCGTACCAATCCCAATTGGTCATGGTGAGTTTTTTTTTTTGATATGTTGTTGAATTCTATTGGCTAGAGTTTTGCTGAGGATTTTTGCATCTAAGTTCTTTTTTTGTTGTGTCTTTACCTGGTTTTGGTTCAGGGAATTGAAAAGCCTCATTTCTTGAAATAACAGAGCTGATATTGCCAAAAACCAAAGCCAGAATCTCAATCAAAGTGCGGCTGAATGACAATGCCAAATTCATTTCCCAACTTCGAATGGTGTCTGAAGTTAAAGTGAAGGCATTGATTGGGAATAAGTTGGATCCTGCAACTTGAGATGGGGACATATGGGCAGATTATCAGGAAGCTGGGGATACTGTGCCCCTAAATTCCATTGAATCACTCCTGACAACAAAACCACTAGCCCCTCCACCACCATCTGATGAGATTAACCCAGCTGTGTCTGAAGAGCCTTTATGAAGTCACCTGAGGGGGCATCTGAGTCATCACCTGGGGAGGCATCTAAGTCATTGACTGGGGCATCACCTGAGACAGATCCCTTACGAGACGTTGCTGAATGTTCTCAAACACATCCCCACAACTCATTTTTGCTTCTAGATCTATAACTAGACTTAAATCCCAGCAAGCCCCAAAAGGTGAAGCACAAATCATGACCCAAGAAGAAGTACTAAACACTCCCAATGAACTGCTTGACTTTTCTAAAATATAGAAACAGAAACACAGAGAATACTTGTGAAAATGTTAAGTGTGTGGGATAATGCTGCAAGAAACATGAAGCTGGATCAGTTAGGGTTTATTGATAAGAGCCCACTAAGCACGGATTCTTTATTCAATGTTTCAGCTCAATAAGTAGGAAAGGATCTAATAGTTTATTTGGTTGGGTTGCTGAAGCATGGATTACACAGAGAGCTACACTAAATCGAATTGAAGTGCCAGACCTGCCTTGGTATACTATAGAAGTATGTATCCAAAGACTTAGGGAAATTGGCGTGTTAGAGTGGATTAATCAGGTTAGACCAACAGACCCACACATGCAGTGCACAGAAGACATATCTTTTACCACAACAGTGAAGAATAAATTTGTGAAGAGAGCTCCAGCATCCTTGAAGACTGCTGTAATTGTTTTTTATGTAAGTCAGATTTGACGTCCACATTCAACTGGCTTATTTGGCCTGAGGAAAAAACAGATGGATCTTGGAGAACAAAAGTGGATTATTGAGAATTTAACCAGGTGGTGGCTCCAATTGCAGCTGCTATTCCAGATGTGGTTTCCTTGCTTGAGTAAAGTGATACATCTCCTGGTACCTTGTATACAGCTATTGATCTGGCTAGTGTCTTTTTCTCCATACCTGTTTCAAAGGAACACCAGAAACACTTTGCCTTCAGCTAGAATGGCCAGCATTACGCTTTCACTGTCCTACCTCAGAGCTATATCAACACTCCAGCCCTTTGTTGTAATTTAGTTCACAGGGACCTTGATCACCTTTCCCTTCCACAAGACGTCACATTGGTCCATTACATTGATGACGTTATGCTGACTGGACCTAGTGAGGAAGAAGTGTCAATGACTCTGGACTTATTGGCAGTACATTTGTATGCTAAAAACAAAACAAAACAAAAAATCTTTGCTGTTGAGTCAATTCTGACTCATAGCAACCCTATACAACAGAATAGAACGGCCCCATAGCATTTGCAAGAAGTGTTTGGTGGATTTGAACTGCTGACCTTTTGGTTAGCAGCCATCACACTTAACAACTATGCCACCAGGGTTTCCATTCGTATACTAGAGGGTGGGATATTAATCCAACAAATACTCAGGTGCTTTCCACCTCAGTGAAATTTCTATGGGTCCAGGGGTGTGGGGCATGTGGAGATATTCCTTCTAAAGTTAAGGACAAGTTATTGCATCTGTTTAGTTATACCCACAACTGAAAAGGACACAATGAATTGTGGGTCACTTTGGAGGCAACATATCTCTTATTTGGGTATGTTACTTCAGCCAATTTGTCAAGTGACTTGAAATACCATTGATGTCTAGGGTGGTTGAGAATAAGAGAAGTACTGCAACAGGTTCAGGCTGGCATGCAAGCTGCTCTGCCACCTGGGCCATATGATCCATCTGATTCAATGGTGCTTGAAGTGCCAGTGGAAGATAGGGATGCTGTTTGGAGCTTTTGGCAGCCCCATATTGGTGAATCACAGTGTAGGCCCTTAGGATTTTGGAGCAAAGCCCTGCCATCCTCTGGAGATAACTACTCTCATTTTGAGAAACAACATTCGGCTTGTTATTGTGCCTTAGTAGAGATTGAGTGTTTGACCGTAAGCCACCAAGTGGCCATGCAGCCTCAGCTGCCCATCATAAATTGTGTGTTGTCTGACCCACAGAGCCAAAAAGCGGCACACCATCATTAAATGGAAGTGGTATATATGCAGTCAGGCCCAAACCGGACCTGAAGGCTCAAGTAAGTTGCATGAGGAAGTGGCCCAAATGCCCATGGTCTCCACTCCTTTCACATTACCCTCCATCTCCCAGTCTACACTTATGGCCTCATGAGAAGTTCCTCATGATCAGTTGACAGTTTTTGTGGTTAGGTGTCATTGAGTTGGTTCCAACTCATAGTGACCCTATGTACAACAGAACAAAACACTGCCTTGTCCTGCACCATCCTCACAATTGTTGTTATGCTTGATTCCATTGTTGCAGCCACTATGCCAATCCATCTCATTGAGCACCTTTCTCTTTTTCTCTGACCCTCTACTTTGCCAAGCATGATGTCCTCTAGGGACTGCTTCTTCCTGATAACATGTCCAAAGTGTGTGAGATGAAGTCTTGCTGTCCTTTCTTCTGAGGAGCAGACTTGTTCATTCTTCTGGCAGTTCTGAACAAGATCAGTTGACTGAGGAAGAGAAAACTCATGCCTAGTTTACAGATGGTTCTGTGCAATATGCAGGCACCCCCTTGAAGGTGGCCAGGGATAGCATTACAGTCCCATTCTGGGACCTCCCTAAAGGATGATGGTAAAGAGAAATCCTCCCAATGGGCAGAACTTTAAGCAGTGCACCTGGTTGTTCACTTTGCTTGGAAGGAAAAATGGCCAGATGTGAGATTATATACTGATTATGGGGTGTGGTCAAAGGTTTGGCTGTATGGTCAGGGACTTGGGAGGAACATGATTGGGAAAGTGGTGACCAAGAAGTATGGTGAAGAGGTATGTGCACACACTTCTCAGAATGGGCCAAAGAAATGCAGATATTTGTGTGTCATGTGAATGTTCACCAAAAGATAACCTTAGCAGAGGAGTGGATAGGATGACACATTCTGTGGAAGCCAGTCATCTTCTTTCCCCAGCCACTCCTGTCATTGCCCAATGGGATCATAAACAAAGTGGCCATGGTGGCAGGGATGGGTTATGCATGAGCTCTGCAACATGAAATTCCACTCACCAAGGCTGATGGTTACAACCACTGCTGAGAACCCAATCTGCCAGCAGCAGAGACCAACAATGAGTCCCCAAGATGGCATTATTTCTTGAGGTGATCAGCCAGCAACCTGGTGGCAGATTAAGTACATTGGATCACTTGCCTCATGGAAAGGACAACATTTTGTTCTTACTGGAGTAGACACTTGCTCTGGATGTGGATTTTCCTTCCCTGCATGCAATGTTTCTGTCAAAACCTCCAAACTTGGACTTACAGAATGCCTTACTCACCATCATGATATTCCACATAGCATTACCTCAGATCAGGAACTCACTTCACAGCAAATGAAGTGTGTCAATGGGCCTAAACTCATGGAATTCGCTAGTCTCACCATGTTCTCCATCATCCTGCAGCAGCTGACTTGATAGAAAGATGCTCTCACCTGGAGACACTTCGTTTATTCCATTGAACTGCAAGTTAAGAATACCACTCAACTACTTTGGGCTCCTTATGATATGGATCAACAAGCAAAGAAAGGAGTTACCATATTGGCTGGTGTGATTGATCCTGATTACCGAGAGAAAATCAGATTAGTGTTACATAACGGAAGTAGAGTATGTCTGGAATGCAGGGGAATCCCTTAGGCCATCTCTTAGTACTATCATGCCCTGTGATTAAAGTCAATGGAAAACAGGAGCAACCCAATTCTGACATGACTAGTAATGGCCCAGACCCTTCAGGAATGAAGGTTTGGGTCACCCTACCAGGCAAAGAACCACAACCAGCTAAGGTGATTGCTGAGGGTAAAGGGGATATGGAATGGGTGTTGAAAAGGTTGTTCTAAGTACCAGCTGCAAACATGTGACCACTTGCAGAAACAAGGACTGTAATTGTTATGAGCATTTCTCCCTTGTATGGGTGCATCAACATCATGATAAACGCAGAAAAGACTGAAGTTGTCAAGGATTTCATTTTACTTGGATCCACAATCAACAGCCATGGAAGCAGCAGTCAGGAAATCAAAAGATGCTTTGCATTGGGTAAATCTGCTGCAAAGGACCTCTTTAAAGTGTTGAAGCACAAAGATGTCACCTTGAAGACTAAGGTGCGCCTGACCTAAGCCATGCCATGGTATTTTCAATCACATCATATGCATGTGAAAGCTGAACAATGAATAAGGAAGACCGAAGAAGAATTGATGCATTTGAATTGTGGTGTTGGTGAAGAATATTGAATATACCATGTACTGCCAAAAGAACGAACAAATCTGTCTTAGAAGAAGTACAACCAGAATGCTCCTTAGAAGCAAGGATGGCGAGACCGTCTGTGTCTTACATATTTTGGACATGTTGTCAGGAGGGATGAGTCCCTGGAGAAGGACATCATGCTTGGCAGAGTACAGGGTCAGCAGAAAAGAGGAAGACCCTCAACGAGGTAGACTGACACAGTGGCTGCAACAATGAGCTCAAGTATAACAACAACGATTGTGAGGATGATTCAGGACCGGGCAGTGTTTCTTTCTGTTGTGCTTAGAGTTGCTATGAGTAGGAACCGACTCGACGGCACCTATCAACACAACAACAACAACATGGGTCCATCAAATATTTTTGTTTTCTTCACTTGTAAAATATAAGATGTAAACAAGGCTAGTGTATTTTTGGTTGTATGCATGTTAGTTGTATCATGTTAGGTGGAAGTATGACTTTATAAAAAAATATATATAATTGTCCTTATTTAGAGATTATATATGGTTTAAGGAGGGGCCAGTTAGACAAGGGGGGGACTGTGATGGTTAAGGTTGTGTGTCAACTTGCCTAGGCCATGGTTCTCAGTCGTTTGGCAGTTATGATGAAGTTTGGCAGTTATGTAATGATGTAATCATTTCTGTGATAAGAATTGATATAATGTAGTCACCTGCGTGATGAGATCGACTATAAGCAACCTATCAGTTGAAAGTAAGTTTCCTTGAGGGTGTGGCCTGCATCCAATGTATATAGACTTTCTGGCAAAGCTTGCTGGCTTTTGCTGTGCTCTGGATCCTTTGTTTGACTCATCATAATGTGACCTCCAATTCTTGGGACTTGAGCTAACATCTTGCCATCTTACTTGCTGATCTTGGATTCATCAGTCTCCACAACCCCTGGGCCAGTAGCCTACCAACTGACCTGATGATCTTAGGTTCATCAGCCCCTGTAACTATATGGTTCCGGAGAAGCCTCCAGCCTGACACCTGACCCACGGGCTTGTGACTTGCCAGCTCCTACAACTGTGTTAGCCATTTGCTTGATATAAATATCTCTCTTAAATATATATGTGTATATACAAGTTTCACTCAGTTTGTTTCTCTAGACAGCTCAGCCTAAGACACTCAATAATTCTGTATTAATTTCTTCTCAAAAATTAGGGAGGCTAGAGGCAGTGGTGTGACATGCTTAAAGTGTTGAACAAAATCAGTTGTTAACCAAAAATGCTGTATCTGACAAATCCGTCCTTCAAAGGTGAGGGCA
The DNA here is from genome assembly GCF_024166365.1 of Elephas maximus indicus. NCBI lineage: Eukaryota > Metazoa > Chordata > Mammalia > Proboscidea > Elephantidae > Elephas > Elephas maximus. The sequence goes on from NC_064826.1 coordinate 124,325,603, forward strand.
AAATTAAATAATTCCCAGATAACCAAAAGCTGAGGGAGTCTGTTACCACAAGATCTGCCCTATAAGAAATACTAAAGGGTATCCTTCAGGTGGAAATGAAAGGACACTAGACTTTAAGTTGTATTAAGGAATAAAGATTTTTGGTAAAGATAATTACATGGGCAAATATAAAAGCCAAATTCTTGGGTTTTTATTGCAGTTCCCCTTTTTATGTTCTACATGATCTAAAAGAAAAAAGCATGAAAAATAATTATAAATGCTCATTATTGGGCACACAATGTATAAAGATGTGATCTGTGAAAAAGACAACATAAAGGGGATGGAGACAGCTGCATAGGAGCACAAATTTCTATGCTAATGAAGTTAAACAAGTATCAATTCAAACTAGCTTGTCATAAATTTAGGATGTCACATGTAATCCCTATGATATCACAAAGAAAATACGTAAAAACATATACACAGAAAGAACAGAGAAGGGAATCAAAATGGTTCACTACAACAAGCAATAATAAACTAAACACAAAAGAAGGCAATGTTAGAAGAAATGAGGGAGACAGCACAGAAATCAACAAAATGGCAGATCTAAGATCTCCTTTATGGGTGTTTAAATGTAAATTTTTTAAAATTCTCCAAACAAAAGCGGAGAATGACAGAATGGATAAGAAAATATGACTTAAAGAGTGTCTCCTGCTGTTTACAAGAGACATGCTTCAGATCCTAAAATAAAAATAGGTCAAATATGAGGAACATCATTTAGCAACTAGACCTAACAGGCATATGTAGAACACTCCATGCAACAACACCAAATGGACATTCTTCTCTAACGCATGTGGGCATTCTCCAAGATAGCATATTATAGTCCACAAAACATGTCTAAATAAATATAAAAAGATTAAAATCATGCAGTGTATCTTCACTGGTTACAATGAAATGAAACTAAAAATTAATGAGAAAAAGAAAAATAAAAAAATTCACAAATATGTTTCATTTAAACTGTTATTGCTGTTGGTTGCCATTGAGTTGATTTTGACTCCTAGTAACCCCATATGACAGAGTAAAACTGCCCCATAGGGTTTTCTAGGCTGTAATCTTTAAGGGAGCGTGTTGTGAGGTCTTTCTCCCACAGAATCACTGTGTGGATTTGAACCACCAAGCTTTTGAGTAACAGCCAACTGTTTAACCACTGTGTCACTGTGTCACTAGGGATGCTTAAATTTTACTACACACTACTAATCAGCCAATCATTCAAAGAAGAAATCACAAGGGGCATTAGAGACAAATAAAAATGAAAGCACTTATGGAATGCAGTAAATGCAGTGCTCAGAGAGAAGTTTATAGATATAAATGCCTTCATTAAAAAAGGAGATGTAAAATCAATACCAATACCCTAACTTTATCCCTCAAGAGACTAGAAAAAAAGAGCAAATTAAGCCCAACTCCACTACATTAAAACCAAAGCTAGCAGAAGAAAGGAAGTAACAAAGATTAGAGACAAATGAAATAGACAATAGAAGAAAAATAAAAGCATCAATATAACAAAAAATTGGTTACTTGAAAAGATCAATAAGATCAACAAAGGAGAAAAAAAAAAGACCTAAGACAAAAATAACAAAAATCCACAATTGTATGACAACAAGTGAGATAACCTAGATGAAATGGGCAAATTCCTAGAAACATTCGAACTACCTAAATTGACTAAAAAGAAAAAAAAAAAAACTCAACAGATCTATAACAAATAAGGTTAAGTCAGTAACCAAAACCCTCATCTCTCTAAAAACAAGAAAAAAAAAAAAAAAAAAAGCCAGGATCAGTTGGTTTTACTGCTGAATTCCATCAAGCATTTAAAGAAGAATTAACAACAATCATTCTTCAAAAAAACTGAAGAGGAGGGAACACTTCTGTACTTCTGTTATGGATTGAATTATGTCCCCCAATAATATGTGTTGTATGTATTGTAAATCCTAACCTTGATGCATGTGGTTATAATTCTGTTTGGGAATGAGTGCCTTTGTTATGCTAATAAGACAGAAATAGTGTAGGATGTATCTTGAGTCAATCTCTTTTGACATATAAAGAGATTAAACAAGGGAGCAGGGCAGAGATGGGGAAGAGAGACACCGTGCCACATGAAGATCATGAAGGATCCACGGAATAGAAGCTGAGGAGACAAAGGCCTTCCCCTAGAATTGACACACAGAGAAAGACTTCCTCTAGATCTGACACCCTGAATTCATACCTCTAGCTTCCTAAATTGTGTGAAGATATTTTTTGTTGTTGTTAAAGACACCCACTTGTGATATTTCTGTTACAGCAGTACCAGATGACAACTTCCTAACTCATTCTATAAACCAAACCATACCCCTTGCTGTTCATTCAATTCCAACTTACAGCAACATTATAGGACAGAATAGAACTACTCCATAGGGTTTCCAAAACTGTAAATCTTTACAAAAGATTGCCACGTCTTTCTCCCATGGAGTCACTGGTGGGTTCAAGCCACCAACTTTTTGGTTAGTAGCCAAGTGCTTAACGGCTGCACCACCAAGGCTCCTTAACTCATTTTATGATGACAGTATTACCCTGATACCATATAAGAAAAGAAAATTACAGACCAATATCTTTTATGAATATAGATGCAAAATTCCTCAGCACAATGCTGGCAAACCAAATCCAATAACCTACTAAAAAGATTATGCACTATGACCAAATGGCACTATTCTGAGGAATCTAAGCATTGCTCAGCATAAGAAAATCAATCAATGTAACACACCAATTAATAACAAAGGAAAAAATAAAACATGATCAACTCAGTTGATGCAGAAAAGGCATTTGACAAAATTCAACACTCTTTCATGAAAAAAACACTCAGAAAACCAGGATTAGAAATGTCTTTGCAGATGATATGATTCTATGTGTAGAAATTCCCAAATATTTCACAGGAAGAGGCTAGAGCTAATAAATAATTCTGCAAAGTGGCAGGGTACGAGATCAACACACAAACATTAGTTGTGTGTCTATATACCAGCAATAAGTAATCTTTTAAGTATTAAGAAAACAATTCCATTTACAATCACATCAAAAAGAATAAAATAGCCAGGAATAAATTTAACCAAGGATGTGACAATTTATAATCTGAAAACTGTAAAAGATTTCTGAAGGAAATTATAAAAGATCTAAATAAATGGAAAACATCCCATTTTCATGGATTTGAAAACTTAATATTATTAAGATCTCAATACTACCCAAAACCATCTACTGCCTCAACCCAATCTCTACTGAAATGCCTACAGCCTTTTGTGCAGAAATGGAGAAGTCAATCCTTGCGTTCATATGGAATTGCAAAGAGTCTCAAATAGTCAAAATAATCTTAAAAAAGAAGAATAAATTCAGAGGTCTCACGCTTCATGATTTCAAAAGTTACTACAAAGCTACAATAATCAAAACAGTATGGTGCAGCTATAAGGACAGACATTAGACTAATGAAATGTAACTATGAGTCCAGAAATAAATCTATACATCTATGGAAAATTTATTTTTGAAAAAGTTGCCAAGTAGCTGGGGAAAGAATGTCTTTTCAGCAAATGGTGCTGGGACCACTTGATTTTCAGATGCAGAAGAATGAAGTTGAACCCCTACCTCACATCATATATGAAAATCAACTCAAACTGTGTCAATGACCTAAATTTAAGAGCTAATACCAAAAAACACTTGTCAAAAACCCAGGGGTAACAAGAGATTCTTAGATATGACAGCAAATGCATGAAGGACAAAAAAAAAAAAAATAGATAAATTAGATTTGATTAAAATGAAAAATTTTGGCATCAATGACTTTCTCAAGAAAGTGAAGAGACAACCTACAGAATGAGAGAAGATATTTGGAAATCTGAAAAGGGCTTAATATCCAGAATATATAAATGATTCCTACAACTGAACAAAAAGACAGAAACCCAATTAAAAATGGGTAAAGAATTTAACAGACACCCCCTCAAAAGACACATTAATGTTTCATATGCATGTGAAAAGATGCTCAAAGTCATTAGTCATCCGGCAAATACAAATCAAAACCACAGTGAACTGTCAATTCACACCCACTAAGATTAAAACACACACACACACACACACACACACACACACACACACACTGCTATCGAGTCGATTCCAGCTCATGGTGATCCTATAGGACAGAGTAGAACTGCCCCATTGAGTTTCTGAGGAGCGCCTGATGGATTCAAACTGCCAAGCTTTTGGTTAGCATCCGTAACTCTTAACCACTATGCCACCAGGGTTTCCACTAGAAGGCTATTATTATAAAGCAAACAAACAAACAAAATCCCAGAAAATCACAAGTGTTAGAAAGGATGTGGAGAAACTGAAGCCCTCATCCTTTGCTGGTGGGAACGTAAAATTGTGCAGCCACTGTGGAAAACATGTTGGTAGTTCCTTAAAAAAATTTAAACATAGAATTACTATGTGACTCAGCAGTTCTACTCCTAGCTATATAGCCAAAAGAATTGAAAGCAGGGACTCAGATACTTATACACAGATGTTCATTGCAGCATTATTCATAATAGCCAAGGGATAGAAACAAATCAAATATCTATCAATAGATGAATGGATAAACAAAATATGGTATATATATATATATATATATATATATATATATATATACATACAATAAAATTTTATTTAGTAATAAAAAGGAATGAAGTTCTAATATATACTATGACATACCCAAAAACCCATTGCTGTCAAGTCGATTCCAACTAAGAGTGACCCTACAGGAGAGAATAGAACTGCCCCATCGGGTTGCCAAGGGGCACCTGGTGGATTCAAACTGCTGACATTTTGGTTAGCAGCCATAGCACTTAACCACTGTAGAACCAGGGTTTCCTACTATGACATGGATCAACCCTAAAAACATTATGCTAAGCAAAATAAGCCTGACACAAAAGGGCAGATACTATGTAGTCATAAACCTGAACAAAAAAAACCTGTTGCCATCGAGTCGATTCCGACTCATAGCAACCCTGTAGGTCAGAGTAGAACTGCTCCATAGAGTTTCCAAGGAGCGCCTGGTGGATTTGAACTGCTGACCTTACGGTTAGCAGCTGTAGTGTTTAACCACTACGCCACCAGGGTTTCCATGTGGTCTTACTTATATTAAATACCTAAAATAGTCAAATACCAGAAAGATGTTTATCTGTGTTTTATTGACTATGCAAAGGTATTTGATCGTGTGGATAGTAACAAATTATGGAAAACATTGCAAAGAATGGGAATTTTAGAACACTTAATTGTGTGCTCATGAGAAATCTGTACATAGATCAAGAGGCAATTGTTCAGACAGAACAAGAGGATACTGCATGGTTAAAGTCAGGAAAGGTGTGTGTCAGGGTTGTATCCTTTTGCCATACCTGTTCAATCTGTATGCTGAGCAGATAATCTGAGAGGCTGGACTGCATGAAGAAGAACGGGACATCAGGATTGGAAGAAGACTCATTAACAACCTGCAATATGCAGACAACACAACCTTGCTTACTGAAAGTGAAGAGGACTTGAAGTACTTACTGATGAAGATTGAAGACCACACCCTTCAGTATGGATTGCACCTCAATGTAAAGAAAACAAAAATCCTCACAACTGGACCAATAAGCAACATCCTGACAAGTGGAGAAAAGATTGAAGTTGTCAAGGGTTTCATTTTACTTGGATCCACAATCAACACCCATGGAAGCAGCGGTCAAGAAATCAAGAGACGCGCTGCGTTGGGCAAATCATCTGCGAAAGACTTCTTTAAAGTGTTGAAAAGCAAAGATGTCACCTTGAAGACTAAGGTGTGCTTGACCCAAGCCATGGTATTTTCCATCACATGCTATGCATGTGAAAGCTGGACAGTGAATCAGGAAGATTGAAGAAGAATTAATGCCTTTGAATTGTGGTGTTGGTGAAGAATATTAAATATACCATGGACTGCCAAAAAATGAAAAAATCTGTCTTTGAAAAACTGCAACCAGAATGCTCCTTAGAAGCAAGGATGGCGAGACTGTGTCTTATGTACTTTGGACACATTATCAGGGGGGATCAGTCCCTGGAGAAGGACATCATGCTTGGTAGAGTACAGGTTAGTGAAAAAGAAGGAGACCCTCAACGAGATGGATTGACACAGTGGCTGCAACAATGGGCTTAAGCACAGCAATGATTGTGAGGATGGTGAGGGACCAGGCAGTCTTTTGTTCTGTCGCTGTGAGTTGGAACTGACTCAATGGCACCTAAGAACAAGAACAACAAAAACAGTCAAATACAAAGAGATAGAAAGGAAATTAGTCAAATTTTGTTGTGTAGTGGTTAACATGGACTTGGAGAGAAATAATGGGGAATTAATGCTTTTAATGTACACAGAGTTTCTCTTAGGTTGATAAAAAAATTAAAATAAAAATTTTTGAAACAAAGAGTGGTGATGATTACACAGTATTTTGAATGTAATTAATCCAGTTGCCGTCGAGTCAGATTTATGGTGATCCCATGTGTGTCAGAACAACACTTTATTCCGCAGGATTTTCGATGGTTCGTTTTTCAGAAGCAGATCACCATGCCTTTCTTCTGAGTTGCCACTGGATGTATTCAAACCATCATCCTTGTAGTTAGTAGCAGAGTGCTTAATTGTTTGTGCCACCCAGGGGGTTCATGAATATAATTAATTTCACTGAATAATAATGCAAAAAATTGTTAAAATGTCAAATTGTATCACATACGTATATATCCATATACGTGTGTATGTGTGTTTACCACAATAAAATACATATGAAAAGAAGAACACTACATAGTAAAATATGTGTGACATATATAGGAAAGTTATAATAGTAATTTTTATTATTAAAAGTCCACTGGAAAAAACACATTGAGTATTTGACTTTAAAAACAGAAAAAAACTAAACAATGCAAGAAGCAAAATTGATCAAGATTAAGAACTAAGATCAAAGTAATAGAAAACAAACAAATGAGTAGACAAGACAATTAATTAAACACTTTTTCTTCCAACAACAGTAAACTAAACAAAATTCTGATAAATTCAATTTGTGGGAAAAAGAGAAAAGAATAATACAAAACATTAGGAATAACAAGGGAGTGTAGGAGTCCCTGGTTAGCACAAGAAGTTAAATATTCAACCACTAATCAAAAAAGTGGTGGTTCACACCCACACAGAGGCAACTTGGAAGAAAGGCCAGGTAAAGTACTTGTGATGAATCACAGCCATGGAAAATCCTTTGGAGCGCAGGTCTAGTCTGAAACACATGGGGTTTTCATGAGTCAGAATGCACTCGAGAACAACTATTTTTCAGTTATAAACACAAATACAAATAAATTAATAAAAGATTCATAAAAGATTAAATCCAATATCATAAATCTTACAATCAGTAAAAATGGATAATTTCCTAGTAAAAGGGAAATTTTTGTATTTTAGGATGACATGGTGAACCTTTATACCAACTTCTTAGCCCATTCCCACTCAAAATGGCTTCATATCGTAAACAATATTAAATGAAAACAGATTAAACTAAACCAAAACAGCAACAGAACATGAAAAAGAAATGTAATAAATCTAAAAAGTCACTAGAAAATGTAAAGGGTTAGTTTTGGTAGAAATAAACTCTAAGTAATACCTAAAATCCATAAAACATACATTTAGATCTTAAAAAATGAAACCACAGGCAAAATAGGCAGAAAAGTAGTCTACAAAGATGAAAGAAGTGTTTGTGGAGAATCTTCAAGGCTGGAAATGGCAGATGCTAGGAGAAGAAGGGGATCAGTGTTTGTAAGCAATGTGGCCAGTTAGGACGCTGAAATAAGTCAGCTTTTTGACACGTGCACAAATCTTCATCTCTTTAATACAGCATGTGCAAAGCCACGGGACAGCCTAGCACGAGGCAGGAACAGCAAGTTTGGGCCCTTGGGTCAAAATGGTGAGATTATGCCAGAAATGCACAGGAAGATGTGGTACATCTGAACTCCGCCCCCAAAGCATAATGCAAATTCGCTCAAGTTCTCCCAGTCAGACAAAAAACCAAACCAAACCTGTTGCTGCCCAGTCGATTCTGACTCATAGTGACCTTGTAGGATAATGTAGAACTGCTCCATATGGATTACAAGAAGTACCTGGTGGATTTGAACCTTTTGGTATGCAGCCATAGCTCTTAATCACTAAGCCACGAGGGTTTCCAGTTAGGCCAAAGGACTCTCAAAAACAAAAATACTTTCAGAAATATAGTGACCAAACGTGGTGTAAGAAAACTTACATCATAGGCAAAAACTAATTCAGCCAAATCGAAAACCTTATACCTAAAAAAAAAAAAAAAAAAAAAAAACCCAAAACTAGTGGAGAAAATAAAAAGGATATGAAGGTTTATTTTTTTGTCTTGAGTGAGAAATGGAAAGGATTTGTGCGAAGAGCAGTGATAAAAGATATGGATCAATGTTAGCAAGATTTTGTTTGACAGGACAAGTTTCTAGAAAAATACTACCTACTTAAACTAACAGAAACTGAGGTAGAAAATCTGAACAGACTCCTAACAAGAGAAAAGATTGGAAAGGTATTTAAAAAAAAAAAAAAAACTTCCAGCTAAAAAAAGCCTTAGCCTGGGTGGCTTCACTGGAGAACTGTACCAAACAGTCAGAGAAGAGCTCACACCAGTACTATTCAAACTATAAGTGCCTGTCAGTTTGTTATACTGTGGGGGCTTGCGTGTTGCTGTGATGCTAGAAGATATGCAACCAGTGTTCAAATATCAGCAGGGTCACCAATGGTGGTCAGGTTTCAGCTGAGCCTTCAGACTAAGACAGCCTAGGAAGAAGGGCCTGGCAGTCTAATTCTGAAAAAAAAATTACTCAGGTGAAAACTTTATGAATGGCAGAAGAACATTATCTGATATAGTGCTGGAAGTTGAGCCCATAAGGTGGAAGGCACTCAAAAGATGACTGGGCAAGAGCTGACTCCTCAAAGTACAGTGAACTTTAATGATGTGGATGGAGCCAAGCTTTCAGGACCTTCATTTGCTGATGTGGCATGACTCAAAATGAGAAGAAATAGCTGCAAACATCCATTAATAATCAGAACGTGGAATGTGGTAAGTATGTATCTAGGAAAACTGGAAGTCGTCGAAAATGAAATGGATGCATAAACATCAATATCCTAGGCATTAGTGAGCTGAAATGGACTGGTATTGGCCTTTTTTTTTTTTGCCTTTTTAGTCTATTTATTTTTTATCGTGCTTTATGTGAAAGTTTACAGCTTGAGTTAATTTCTCATACAAAAATTTACACACAAAATGTCATGTGACACTAGTTGCAATCCCTATAATATGACAGCACGCTCCCCCTTTCCACTTCAGGTGTCCCATGTCCATCAAACCAGCTCTTATTCCTTCCTGCCTTCTCATCCTGCCTTCGGGCAGGTGTCACTCATTTGGTCTTACGTATTTGCTTGAAATAACAAGCACACTCTTCATGAGTATTATTTTCTGTTTTATGGTCCAGTCTAGTCTTTGTCTGAAGAGTGGTCTTCAGGAATGGCATATTGGCCATTTTGAATCAGAAAATCATATGCCAGGAATGACAAATTGAAGAGGAATGATCAGAACATTTCAAGATCTATCCTGAAGTACAAAGCTGTCAGTGATAGGATAACATCCATACACCTACAAGGAAGACCAGTTAACAGGGTTATTATTCAAATTTAGGCACCAACCATTAATACCAAAGATGAAGAAATTGAAGATTTCTGACAGCTTCTGGAGTCTGAAATTGATCGAACATGGAATCATAATGCATTGATAATTACCAGTGATTGGAATACAAAATTTGGAAACAAAAAAGAAAGACCGTAGTTAACAAATGTGGCCTTCATGAGAGAAAAGATGCTGGAGATCACATCCTAAAGTTTTGTAAGAACAATGACTTCTTTATTGCAAATTCCTTTTTTCAACAACATAACCAGCAACTATACATGTGGACCTTACTGGATGGAATACACAGAATCAAACTGGCTACTTTCATGGAAAGAGATGATAGAAAAGTTCAATATCATCAGTCAGAACAAGCCCAGGGGCCAACTGTAAAACATAATCAATTGCTTATATGCAAGTTCAAGCTGAAGCTGAAAAAAAATTAAAACAAGGCTATAAGAGCCAAAATATGACCTTGAGTATATCCCACCTGAATTTACAGACCATCTCAAGAATAGGTTTGATGCATTAAACACTAATGACCGAAGACCAGATGAATTGTGGAATGACATCAAGGACATGATACATGAAAAAAGCAAGAGGTCACTAAAAAGACAGGAAATGAAGAAAAGGCCAAAATGGATGTCAGAAGAGATTCTGAAACTTGTTATTGAATGTCGAGTAGCTAAAGTGAAAGGAAGAAATGACGAAGTAAAGGGCTGAACAGAAGATTTCAAAAGGTGCCTCGAGAAGACAAAGAAAAATATTATAATGATGTGTGCAAAGACCTGGAGTTAGAAAATCAAAAGTGAAGATGTTTGGCATTTCTCAAGCTGAAAGAACTGAAGAAAAAATTCAAGTCTCGAGTTGCAATAGTAAAGAATTTTATGGGCAAAATACTGAACAACATAGGAAGCGTCAAAAGAAGATGGAAGAAAAATACAGATCACTGTACCAAAAAGAACTGGTCAAAATTCAATCATTTCAGGAAGTAGCTTATAATCAAGAACCTATGGTATTTGAAGGAAAAAGCCCGAGCTGCGCACTGAAGGCACTGGCAAAAAATAAGACTCTGGGAATTGACAGAATACCAGCTAAGATATTTCAACAAAAGGACCCAGCACTAGAAGTACTCACTCATCTATGCCAAGAAATGCGGAAGACAGCTAACTAGTCAACCAGCTGGAGGAGATCCATATTTATGCCTTCTCCAAAGCAAGTTGATCCAATAGAATGTGGAGATTATTGAGCAATTTCATTAATATCACACACAAGTAAAATTTTGCTGAAGATCATTCAAAAGTGGTTGCAGCAGTACATCGACAAGGAACTGTGAGAAACTCAAGCTCCATTTAGAAGAGGGTATGGAACGAGGGATATCATTTCTGATGTCAAACGGATCCTGGCTGAAAGCAGGGAGTGCCGGAAAGATGTTTACTTGTGTTTTATCGACTATGAGAAGGCATTCAACTGTGTGGATCATAACAAATTATGGCTAACATTCCAAAGAATAGAAATTCCAGGAAACTTAACTGTGCCCATGAAAAACCTGAACATAGATCAAGAGGAAGTCTTTCGAACAGAACAAGGGAATACCACCTGGTTTAAAATCAGGAAAAAGTGTGTGCCACGGTTATGTCCTTTCGCCATACTTATTCAAAATGTATGCTGAGCAAATAACTTGAGAAGCTGGAGTATGTGAAGAAGAATGGGGCATCAGGATTGGAGGAATACTCAGTAACAGCCTGCATTGTGCAGATGACAAGCCTATGGAAGCAGTAGTCAAGAAATCAAACAATGCGTTGCGTTGGGCAAATCTGCTGTAAAAGACTTCTTTAAAGTGTTAAAAAATAAAGATGTCACCTTAAGGACTAAGGTGAGTGTGACCAATCCATGGTGTTTTCTACTACCTAACATGCATGTGAAAGCTGGACAATGAATATGAAAGACCAAAGAATTGACACCTTTGGATTGTGGTTTGGGGGAAGAATATTGAATATACAATGGACTGCCAAAAGAAAGAATAAACCTGCCTTGAAAGAAGTACAGCCAGAATGCTTTTTAGAAGTGAGGATGGTGAGACTTCATCTCATATATTTTGCACACATTATCAGGAGGGCACAGTCCCTGGAGAAGGTCATCATGGTTGGTAAAGTGGAGGGTCAGTGAAATAGAGGAAGATCATCAAGCAGCTGGATTTACACAGTCGCTGCAACAATGGGCTTAAGCATAACAATGATCATGAGAATGGTGCAGGACTGGGAAGTGTTTCATTCAGTTGTACACAGGGTGTTTATAAGTCACAAATGACTTGGTGGCACCTAACAACAACATACAAAACCAACAGCCAACATCATTCTCAATAAAGAGAGGCTGAAATCATTCCCCCTGATAACAGGATCAAGACAAAGATAACCTTTATCACCACTCCTATTTACCATTGTGCTGGAAGTACTAGCTAGAGCAATAAAGCAAGAAAAAGAAATAAAGACTATCCATTGGTAGGGAAGAAGTAAAACTTTCCCTATATGCAGATTATATAATATTATACATAGACAACCCTAAAGATTCTACAAGAAAACTACTGGGACTAATAGAAAGATTCAGCAAATTAGCAGGATACAGGATCAACATTAAAAAAAAAATTAGTTGAATTCCTATACACTGACAAAGAGAACTATGAGAAGGAAATCAGGAAAGCAATACCATTTATAATGGCATCTGATAAAATAAAATACTTAGGAACAAATCTAACCAGGGATGTAAAAGACTTATACAAAGAAATCTATAAAACAATACTACAGGAAACACAAAGAAACCCAGTACTGTTGAGTCAATTCTGACTCATAGTGACCCTATAGGACAGAGTAGAACTGCCCCCATAGATCTTCCAAGGAGAGCCTCGTGGATTTGAACTGTTGACCTTTTGGTTAACATCCATAGCACTTAACCACTACACCACCAGGATTTCCTTGGAAACACAAAGAGGCCTACATAAAAAGAAAAGCATACCGTGCTCATGGATAGGAAGGCTCAACATTGTAAAAATGTCAATCCTACCCAAAGCTACCTGTAGATGTAATGCAATCCATATGCAAATACCAACAACATTATGTAAGGAGATGGAAAAGCTAATCATTAACTTTATATGGAATGGATAGAGATCCTGGATAATTAAAGCATTACTGAGGAAGAAGAATAAAGTAAGAAGACTCACACTACTTGATATCAGAACCTACTATTCAGCCACGGTAGTCAAAACAGCCAGGCACTGGTACACTGACAAACACATAGACTAATGGAACAGAATCAAGAACCCAGATGTAAATCCATCCACCTATGCTCACTTGATCTTTGACAAAGGCCCAAATTACATTAAATGGGGAAAAGGCAGTCTTTTTAACAAATGGTGCTGGCAAACTGGATGTCCATCTGTAAAAAAAAAATGAAACAAGATCCCTATCTCACACCATACACAAAAAGTCACTCAAAATGTATCAAAGACTGAAATATAAAACCTAAAATTATAAAGATCATGCAAGGGAAAACAGGGACAATGCTAGGGGCCCTAATACATGGCATAAACAGAATACAATCAAAGTGTTATATAAGGTAGGAAAATCACTTCTCCCACCTTCCTTGCTGTGAACTGGGGGTGTGGCTCCAGAAAAGGAGCCTACTTCCCTAACTGCCAAAGCCCCTGCCTGTACGAAGAGACATGACCTCACACTTCTGCTATAAAATCAACAAGACCAACTTCCCTGGGGTCTGTTTGAAGTGTGACAGCACTTCCTCCACCCAGACACTGTCAGAAGCAAGCCTACTGTGAATTGCTACAGAAGGCCCATGAAGTGGAGTCTGCTCTCATAGTCAATACTCTACCTGCCTCCCTCTGCACATTCCATAGCTCAGGCCTCCGAAACAGACCTCCCAGGGTGTCAGGTCAGGTCACTCTGCTCCTGCTTTGGGTCAGTGCTGAGGACTGCTGATTGAGTCTGTTGTGTGCTAGGAAGCAGGCATCTTTAGCTGAGGCAATACCCACAGACAACATAATTTGGGGGTTGGGAGGCACTGATAGCAACAAGGCAGACCTCCTCAGGGGTCTGTTTGGAATGTGCCATCTTCTCCCCCCACCCCCCAGCTAGCTGTAAGCCTACTGAAAATTGCTACAGAAGGCCTGTGCCGTGGAGTCTGCTCCCATAGTAAACATTCTACTTGCTTCCTTGTGCACCCCTTAGCTCAGGCCTCTGAAACCAATAGGGTAGACCACGTGGGGAGCCAGTTCAAGTCTGTCTGCTTCCCCTTTAGGTTGTTGCTGAGGAACACTGACTAATGCTGCTGTTTGCTAGGAAGTAGGCATCTTTAGTGGAGGTTACACCCACAGCCAACAAACTACAGGGGTACTCTGATAGCGAAAAAGCAGACATCTGTTTGGAGCATATCAACCGTTCCCCCACCAGGACACTGTCACCTGCAGGCTGGCTGTGAATTGCTACAGAAAGCAATGGAGTCTGCTCTGATATTCAGTACTCTATCTGCCTCATAGCTCTGGCCTCTGAAACCAACAGGACGAACCTCCCTGGTGATCAGTTAGGGTTAGTCCACCACTACTTCCAGTTAAAGCCAAAAACTGCTGACTGAGTCTGCTCTGTGCTAGGAAGCAGAAATCTTGAGGGAAGGTTACAGTCATAACCAACAATCTATTGGGGGACTCTGACAGTAACAATGCAGGCTTCAATGGGGTTCTGATCAGAGCATGTCTCCTCTTCTGCCACATGGAATTGTTGGTTGCCAGGCCATTGCAAACTTCTACAGAAGGCCCCTAGTGGTATCTGCTCACATAGTCAACACTCTGCTTGCTTCCCTGAGGATAGCATAGCTCAGGCCTCTGAAACCATCAGGACAGACCTCCCTGGGGATCAGTTTGGTTCTGTCTGCTCTCCTTTCCACATGGCACTGAGCACTCTTGACTGAGGCTACTATGTGCTAGGAAGCAGGCTTCTTTAGTTGAGGCTACATCACCAGCCAACATACTACAGGGGGAGGGCCCCTCATAGCAACAAGGCAGAGCTCTCTGGGGGGTCAGTTCAGAGTATGACATCCCCTCCCCTGCTCAGCAACTGTCAGCAGCTGGACTGATATGGGCTCCTACAGAAGGTTCTCTACAGTGGAGTTAAGAGGTGGGTCACCTAAGAGAAGACTATACCCTAACAAACACATGGTCACTGGGGCTCTGAAATCAATAACACAGAACTCTCAGAGATCCTTCTGTGGCATGCCAGCCCCTCCTCCTCCTGAAATGGAGGCAACTCTGCCTGTGCTTCCCTTGAATGCCAGCTCACATATAAGCAGCTCCCACAAAGCAGGGAAGGAAGAGTTGGGCAATACTGGAGGGCAACACACAGACCCAAAGGGGGTTTGATATGTGTGGGTTTTCTGACTAAAAGTGTGGTTGCAGAAACAGAGAAGGGAAGGGATTGGCAACCAGAGAGATAGAACTGCTCCCTGTGGTGGACAGATTGATTAGTACACAACATCTCGCCTGAGTGGTGGTGCCAGCTGGTGGACAGATTTACCACTGTAATTTCTCTGCTTTCTTCGGAAGAGATTGAAAGTTGAAAACTGGGATCTAGAACTTTCAAATCCTAATTAAAACAGGCAAAGAAAGGAACTACATGGAGATGGAAAGGAAATGGTAAGGAAAGTCTGAAGCCTCTGCTCACCTAAAAGCTTTTTGCAGAAAGTAGTGCAAGCAAAAATATCAAATATTGGGGTAAGCTGAGAAAGTTAGCACTCTTGAAAATTCCAGTCCCCCAACAAAAAATCATGAGACACAAAAAGAACAGAGAAAAAATGACCTGTTCAAATGAGCATGACAAACGAAGTAAAAGCACATCTAGGTATGACCAAACTAAAAAAAAATAGGAATGTATACAAAAACATTAAACATAATTAAAGAACAGAAGACACAAAGAGCTAAAAGAAACAAGGAAAACAATTCATGAACAAAATGAAGATTAAAAAAAAGATTTTTCAACTGAATAGGAAATAACCGAAATGAGAAACAGTAGAAGGAATGCCAATGGATTTAATCAGGCAGAAGAAAGAATCAGCAAATTAGAAGATAAGATAGTTAAAATTTCAGAGGCTAAGGAGCAAAAACGGAGGCTCAAGAAGACTGAGCACGGTTTAATGGAATTATGAGACAACAAGAAGAAACCTAATATATGCCCCATGGGGATTCCATGAGGAGATGAGAGAGAGAAAGGGACAGAAAGAATATTTAAAGAAATAATGACAGAAAATTTCCACAGTCTAATGAAGGGCATGAATCTATAAATCCAAGAAGCTCAAAGAATCCTAAGTAAGATAAACACAAAGAGATCTACACCAAGAAACATCATAGTTAAACCCATTGCCATCGACTCAATTTCGACTCATAGCAAGCCTATACATCATAATTAGGCTCTCAAAAAGTAAAAATAGGGAATCCTGAAAGCAGCGAGAAGCAAGCAGTGACATACAAAGTATTCCCAATAAGATTAAGTGCCAATTTCTCCTCAGAAATATTGGAGCCCAGAAGTCAATGAAATTGTATATTTAAAGTGCTGAAAGGAAAAAAAAGGTCATCCAAGAATACTATACCCAGCAAAACTGTCCTTCAAAGATGAGGATGAAGTTAAAATATGCCCAGACAAACAGAAGCTGAGAGAGTTCGTATTCACCAGGCCAGCCCCACAAAAAGATACCAGTGGGGTTCTGTAGATGGAAGCAAAAAGACACTAGAAAGTGATTCAAAACTATACATAAAAAGAAAGATTCTTAATAAAGAGAAATGTATTGACAATTATAAAGACTAGTAATAAGATATTCATGCATGGTAATTCTAAATGTTTGTAACATTAATGTTCTTTAATAACAAATATAAAAAATCAAGGATAAAATTATGTTACAGGGTAAAAGAAATATAAAAATGTAATTAGTGATAACAACAGCAAAATTGGGGGGAGGAATGGTATAAATATAGACTTTTCTGTATGTTGCTGAGGTTAAACTGGTACCACCTTACCCTTCTTGTTGTTGTTAGGTGCTATTGAGTCGATTCTGACTGATACACATACACACACACACACACACACACACACACACACACACGCACATACCCTTTGCCATCAAGTTGATTCCAACTCATAGTCACTCCATACGACAGAGAGGAGCTGCCCTGTAAGGTTTCCAAGGAGTGCCTGGTGAATTTGACAACTTCAATCTTTTCTCCATTTATCATGACGTTGCTTATTGGTCCAGTTGTGACTATTTTTGTTTTCTTTATGTTGAAGTGTAATCCATACTGAAGGCTGTAGTCTTTGGTCTTCGTGAGTAAGTCCTCTTCACTTTCAGCAAGCAAGACTGTGCCTTCTGCATATGGCAGGTTGTTAATGAGTCTTCCACCAATCCTGATGCCACATTCTTCCTTGGCTTATTTGCTCAGCATACAGATTGAATAAATACAGTGAAAGGATGCAACCTTGATGCACACTTTTCTTGACTTTAAACCCTGCTCTATCCCTTTGCTCTGGTTCAGCTGCTGCCTCTTTGTCTGCATACAGTTTCTGCATAAGCACAATTAAGGGTTCTGAAATTCCCGTTCTCCACAATGTTATCCATGACTTGTTATGATCCACACAGTCAAATGTCTTTGCATAGTCAATAAAACACGGGTAAACAGCTTTCTGGTATTCTCTGCTTTCAACCAACATCCATCTAACATCAGCAAAGTGATATCCCTCATTCCATGTCCTCTTCTGAATCTCGCTTGGATTTCTGCCAGTTCCCTGTCGATATACCACTTACCTTAGAATGATACCCTAGAATGTTATAAATATAAGGTATTAAATGTAACATTTATGTTAACCACTGCCTTAGTCATCTAGTGCTGTTATAACTGAAATACCACAAGCGGATGGCTTTAACAAAGAGGAATTTATACTCTCACAGTCTAGTAGGTTACAAGTCCAAATTAAGGGTGCCAGCTCTAGGGGAAGGCTTTCTCCTTTGGCTCTGGAGGAAGGTCCTTGTCATCAATCTTCCCTTGGTCTGGGAGCTTCTCTGTATAGGAACCCTGGGTTCAAAGGATGTGCTCTGCTCCCAGAACTGCTTCCTTGTTTGTATTAGGTTCCCCACTCTCTGCTTGCTTCCCTTGCATTTTACCTCTTGTAAGATAAAAGGTGGTGCAAACCACACCCCAGGGAAACTCCCCTTACATTGGATCAGGGATGTGACCTGAGTAAGGGTGTCACATTCCACCCTAATCCTCCTTGACATAATTTAATCTTACCTCATTAACTACAGGCAGAGATTAGGATTTACAACACATAGGAAAATTACATCAGATGACAAAATGGGAGAAGGGAACCAAAGGGCTCACTACAATAAACCAACAAAACACAAAAGCAAACTGTAGTAAAGGACAATGACAAAGAAGTTTTAGACACAAAAAAACAACAAAATGGTAGAAGTCACTTCTTTCCAGTAATTATAGTGAATATAAATGAACTAAATGCTCTAATCAAAAGGCAGAGATTTAAGTATGAATTAAAAAACAAGAACAAAAAAAATTGATCCAACTATATGCTGTTATAACACACACACCTTGAACCCAAGGACACAAACAGGTTGAAACTGAAAAGATGGAAAAAATTTCCATGCAAATAATAACAAAAAGAGAGCTGGGGTGGCAATCTTAATATCACACAAAGTAGATTTTAAGGCAAAATCTTTTAGAAGAGATAAAGATGGACATTATATAGTGATAAAAGGGTCAATTCATCAAAAAGATTTAGCAATCATGAATATATACGCATCCAACATCAGGGCATCTAAATATATAAAGAAAATACTGATGAACTGAGGGGAGAAATAGATAGGACTACAAGAATAGCAGGAGACTTCAAAACACCACTTTCCGTATTGGACAAAATATATAGAAAGAAAATCAACAAGGAAACTGAGGACCTGAATGACACTATAAGCCAATTAAACTTAGACTATACAGAACACTCCACCCAACAACAGCACAATATACATTCTACTGCAGGGCGCAGGGATCATTCTCTAGGATAGACCACATTTTAGGTCACAAAGCAAGTCTTGAAATTTAAAAAGGTTTAAATCATACAAAGTATTTTCTCTGATTACAGTGGAATGAACCCCCACAGAAATAACACAAAAAAATCTGGAAAATACACAAACATGTTAATCAATCAACACGCTCTTAAGCTAACAATAGATCAAGGAAGAAATCACAAATTTCTTTGAGTCAAATGAAAAGGAAAGCACAACATATCAAAACTTATGGGATGCAACAAAGGCAGTACTCAGAGAGAAACTTCTAGCAATAAATCAGAGAGATCACAAGAAAAGAAAACTACAGGCCAGTATCTCAAAAACTACATTTGAACAGGATCCAACAGAGTATTAAAAGAGTTATACACCACGACAAAGAGAGATTAAATCCAGGAATGCTGGAATGGTTCAACAATTGAAAATCAATCAATATAACACACCACATCAAACAAAGAAATGAACCACAGGACCACCTGTGTGGATGCAGAAAAAGTATTTGTTAAAACTCAACACTTCTTGATGAAAACCTTAAAAAAGATTGGAATAGAAAGGAAAGTCCTCAATATGATTCAGGGCATATATGAAAAGCCAACACGGTACTTAATAAGAAAGACTAAGAGATTTCCCCTTGAAATTGGGAACAAAACAAGTGTGCCTGCTCTCACCACTTCTATTCAGTATTGTATTAGAAGTCCTAACCAGAGCAATGAGACAAGAAATAAAAAATATCTAGACTGGAAAAGAAGAAGTAAAATTATCTGTATTCATGGATGATACGATCATATATACAGAAAATCCTGAAGAGTCCACAAGAAAACATCTATAGCTAATAGAGAAATTTAGCAAAGCTGCACAGTACAAGGTCAGCAAACAAAAATTAACTGGGTTTCTATACACCAGCAATGAGATACCTGAAAAGAAAATAGGGAAACAATTCAATTTATAATAGCATTTAAAAGAATGAAATACCTAGGAATAAATCTAAGCAGGGATGTGAAGGACTTACACCATGAAAACTATAAAACACTGTAGAAAGAGATTAAAGAATTAAACAAATGGAAAGATGTTCCACGTTCATGGATTCGAAGACTTAATACTGTTATGTCAGTACTACCCAAAGTGGTCTGGAGATTCAACACAATCCCAATCAAAACGTCAACAGCCTTCTTTACGGAAATAGGAAAAACAATTTTCAACTTTATATGGGATGGCAAGAGTCCCCGAATAGCTAAAGCAATGCTGGAAAATAAGACAAAAGTAGGATGACTCATATTTCCTGATTTTAAAACATACTGTACAGTTACAGTAATCAAAACAACCTGGAACTGATATAACAATAGACATGCAGATCAAGGGAACAGAATTAAGAGTCCAGGAATAAACCCCACATCTATGGTCAACTGATATTTGACAATGGTGCTAAGTCCATTTGATGGGGAAAGAAGAGTCTCTTCAATAAATGGTGCTTGGAAAATTGGATTTCCACATGCAGAAAAAGGAAACAGGATCCAGGCCCCACAAAATACATAAAAACAAATACAAAAATGGATTGGGACCTAAATGATGAAAAGAGGGAAAATGAAGAACAGAATTTCAAATTCTCATGGACTAGAGACTTCCTGGAATCATGGAGGGTGTATGAATCCCTGAAACTATTGCCCTGATATAATCTTGAAAACTTAAACCAGAAATATCCCCTGAAGTCTTCTTAAAACCAAACAATAATTGAGGTTAAATAGTAAAATATGCCTGCTTTGAGCATCGTGCTCTGTTAAGAACTATCTGTACGGGACAAGTTGGCAACAGCGATTTGAAAGATTAGATAGGAAACTTAGGGGCCAGAGAATTTATGTTAATACAGGAGGGTAAGTCAGAAAAGACAGTAGGAGTGGTTACACAACTCGAAGAATGTAACTGATGTTTTTTGGGTTACATGGCATGTATAGAAACTGTTGAATGGGTATATGTTTTGCTGTGTATATTCTCAATAACAAAACAAAACAAATAAAATTATATATAAAAAAAGATTAGACTGGGTAGCATTGGGTAGGGTGATGAATCACATTTCATAGACCCCAAAATAGTTCATCCCCATTTACCAACTTGAAGGGCCCTCGTCAGGAACGGGGAGCTCTGCCAGGAAACAGACACTAAAAAGAGTGACTTTGAAACTGGGCAGGCTAATAATGGGCCACAAAGAAGTGACAAAATCCGCCTGCTTGCTGAAAGATGTATGGATTTCTTCAGCAGACAGATGAAAGATAAAACAGATTGCCTTAAAAAAAAATTAATAATAAAAGAAGCTTCAGGTTTATTGATTTTTACAAACAAAGCCCTTTAGGTGCCATATAAATAGAAAGACGCTCTGACAATCTCTATTCCTGGAATAAAAACAGAGACATGTATAAATTAAATGTGCTTTACTTTTGAAAAATATGTGCTAAAATAGAAGTAGTTAACAGCCACTGGACCTTTTCCTGCCCTTCTTCTTTTTTAATAATAATAATAATAATAATAAAATCTTGCTTATCTTCTCTCTTTAATTAAGTAGACAGTAATGCAGTGTTGCCTCCCCAGAGGTAAAAAGATGGACAGACGTCAAATCATTCAGGCAAATCTCCCACCCACATCCAGCCTCATTTTTCACTAGACAAACTCTCTAAGGTTCGATTTAAATAGACTTTTTTTTTTTTTTTGGTAGTACCCGAGGTAGTTTAAACGTTGTCCATTTTTGGATACATAATTTTTTTGTTCATTTCTCTGTTATATCATTTTCTGTATTATGTTATCTGATTACTGACCTTCCCAACATGAGAAAATGATCCCAAAATCATTGTATGCTCCCAAAGGTAGAAGAAGAAGACATGGAATGAAGGATATTGTTGCTGATTTCAAAATGGATCTTCACTAAAAGCAGAGAATACCAGAAAGATGTTTACCTGTATTTTATGGACTATGCAAAGGCATTTGACTGGATCATAACAAATTATGGATAACATTGCTAAAAATGGAAATTCCAGAACACTTAATTGTGCTCCTGAGGAAGCTGTACACAGACCAAGAAGCAGCTGTTCAAACATAACAATGGGATACTGCATAGTTTAAAATCAGGAAAGTTTTGTGTCAGAGTTGTATCCTTTCACCATACTTATTCCATCTGTATGCTGAGCAAATTACCTGTGACGGTGGACCATATGAAGAAGAAGGTGTGGTATTAGGATTGAAGAAAGACCAATGAACAACCTGAGATATACAGATGGTTCAACCTTGCTTGCTGAAATCGAAGGACATGTTATTGGGAGGGATCAGTCCCTGGACAAGGACATCATGTTTGGTAGAATAAAGGGTCAACAAAAAAGAGGAAAGCCCTCAATAAGATGGTTTGACACAGTGTCCTCCAAAATGGGCTCAAGCATAGTAATGATTGTGAGGATGGTCAAGGACTGGGCAGGGTTTCATTCTGTTGTACACAAGGTCACTATGTGTTAGAACCAACTCAACTGCACCTAATAACAACAACAAGGGCAAAAAATCAAATCATATTTATGTTTTTATGACTAGGAGGGAAGAGAGAAAAGAAGCAAGGGATTGGGTTGGGAAGCTAACTTTTAGTGAGTGATTACTCTGAAAGGTACTTAAATTATTTCAAATTTTATTGCATCTAATCCATACATTGAAGCCTTGGTGGCACAGTGGTTAAGAGCTCGGCTGCTAATCAAAAGTCATCAGTTTGAATTCACCAGCCACTGCTTGTAAACTCTGTGGGGCAGTTCTACTCTGTCCCATAGGGTCACTATGAGTCAGAACCGACTCGATGCACACGGGTTAGGTTTTGGTAATACATACAGCGACCTTGTTATATCAACACTGATACCTCCAAATTACATATAAAACTTAGAAAATTTAAGGAATTTGGTCAAGGTCAAAAAGCTAGATAACATTATAACCTTGATCTAATTTCAAAGTATGAGTTCTCTTTGCTACTATGTAAATGTATCAAATTTAAGAGTAAAATAAGTTGACTGCAAGAAATGAGTCTTTAAAATGTTCAGTGGACCTTTCAATGATTTATAACTATGAAGAAAAAATAGAGCAAGTAATAAGAGCACTTCTTGATGGTGGTGTTTATTTAATTAGGGGTGAAACAGACCTGATTTTAGAATGTGGCTGAGAAAAGATAGTTTCCCTGGGGATGAATAGAGTTGTCAAGAGAAATGCACAATTCAACCTTTAGTCATTCAATAGCAATTGGATTACAAATCCATTTAAGGCATTTCTAGGTCTGATTTGATAACCAAAAATCATAACAAACCCCGTGGGGGCCAGTCAATTCTGACTCATAGCCACCCTACAGGACAGAGTAGAGCTGCCCTATAGGGTGTCCAAAGAGTGGCTGGTGGATTCAAACTGCTAAGCTTTTGGTTAGCAGTTGAACTCTTAACTACTGCACCACCAGGGCTTCTTTATAATAAAGCCTTAGTAAGATAATTTGCTTTGGCAGGAAATAAACTAATTTGCTAACTCTGTAGCCTTCAAATAATGATAAAGTCTTTGACATGTGCAATTTTTTTTTTTCTGGCCATAGTAAGACCTGACCACTCATTTTAATTATACATTTATCTTTTACCTGTTATTAAATATAAACATAAAGATAACTAGCTTAAGTGTGAATGGTAATTTTTGGAATTATGCTGTGCTGTATCATGGAATTAAACAAATAAGTGCATCAAAAAACAACATGTACGAAGGCAAGTAGGGCTTATTCAACTCAAGAACTTTGATATCAGGAATTCACCAAACTTTTCTCCAGACTGATAACATTGATATGTCTTAGCTCATAACCTAATTAGTTCATCTTAGATGTGGTGCTCAACCCTGAATCAATCAGGACTGCCCAGTTGTTCATAGTCACATGATAATGGCAGAGTTGATGAGATGGAGCCGGGGCAGTTACCGAAGAAGTAAGAATCATTGTGAACCTGGAAGATGTATACTGTTTGTGAGAATTTTGATGAAAACTTTCTTCCAGATTTTATATTTCTGTTTTTATCATGCAACAAATTCAGGAAAAAGTAGACTTATTAGGAATTCAGAAAGGATTTTGACCAAACCAGAATCTTGATTATATTTATTTGGGCTCACCTGGTTTTAGAATTGCTATATAGGTATTATAGACATATTGTGTAAAGAATGCAAAATGATATATTGAGAATGGCTAAGTCCATAATCTGCAGTGAATACTGGCCATTTTGTATTTTCCATAGATGTTCACATCAGTATATACTCCTTCCCGTATATTCCTCTAACTATGCAAGGCTGACATTCCTACACTGACTTTTTTTATTCTATGTTCCTTCCTCTCAGACTTGGGAAGAACTTTGTAACTGATACAACAAATACAATTAGCAGAGTAACACTATATGACATTCTAGGACAGATCTTAAAAAGCAAAATGGTTTCCAACTGGTGTTCTCTCTCTCCTTGGGATATTGGCTCTGGGGAATTCAATTGCCAAGCTGTGAAAAAATTCATGGTGTGAAAAATGTCAAGATACTGCCTGAAAAGAAACGGGGCCCAGTTTACAGTCAGCATAAAATGCCAGACATATGAGTAAACTAGCCTTCAGTAGATCTCAGCTTCCAGGCTGTAAGCTGCCCCAGCTGACATTGAAAGGAAAGAGCATTTGCTGAGCCCTATATGAATTGTTGAGTTGATTATAAATTGATTCATAAGATATCCTCAAAATTTTAAAAGAGTTGTATCAGCTTGGACTGAAAAGAATAGAATCAATACAAAATGAAAAGAAGCCTTTGTATCCCCAAATTACTATAGTCAGAAAGCAGGCTGAGAAAACTTCCGCAGCAACCACACCAATTGTTTCTTATGGAAAAGAAGGATGACTCAGGAGAAAACCTAGAGGTCTGAGGGTGGGAACAAGAACTTTGGAGGTTCATTTCCAGGGAGTAGGATTGAGTTCTAATCCAGTAACCAGCATCATCGCGCAGGTAGATTTTAGAATTGCTATGGGACATTTACCATTTTGGCCCATTTTCTTTCTTTCATTTTTTGAATAAGAAGGTCTATAGCAGTCAACCAATGCCTACTCCATTATCGTATGCTGGGTGTACAAGGGACTGTGACTTTCTTTTTTGGTCCACAGGTCTTCAGGTTGAAAGAAAATGTACTTGAAGGGCTGTCTCCTTTGAGGAAGTATACCTGAGGAGCCTCACTGGCATCTGGACATGATTTGGATAAGAATCTATATTTTGAAATTATGCCTTATTAAAATGGGACTCTAGGGTCTTAGGGAAAATGAATGAGGAGTTTTTGCAAATGGGACAGATGGGATTTATTTTGATTGGACTATGGCAAATGGCAGATGGTATTTTCCAAAGATGGCAAAATCAATATATATGTATATATTCCCACTTATTCTTCCTAACAGTGTGACATTGACACTTTCCCATCAGGATATGAGTTTATGTCCCTTTACCTTGAAGCTGAGCGCCATTTCTTAACTACTTCAATTGATAGAATGAGAATGCAGTAGAAGTTACACCGTGCAATTTCTCTGTCTGAGGTATAAAAGGCATGTGACTTCCACATGGTGTTCTGTCTGTCTTTCTCCCTCTTTCCCTTTGGAATATTCATTCTCTGGGGCAAGTCGGACACTGTACTATGAGGAAGTGCACACTAACCTGCATGGAGGTGTACATGTTGTCATGGAGAGGTCATGTGGAGAGAAAACGAAGAGCAGCCCTCATCCTGACCTGCCAGACTTATGAATAATCGAGATGTCAGATGTTTACAGCCCTGGAAGCATTTCAGTTGATGACGACTGGAGCCAAATTTAGGGGTAAAATAAGTGTTATTATTTTAAGTCACTATGTTTTGGGATATTTATGTGGCACTAGATAACTGGAAGAAGCATACATGCTATAATGTTTACATTCCACGCTTCTTAAATTTATGTGTCTTACCAGCCTGTGACTAAAACCAGGGTCTCATGTACATTTATGTCAAAGCACAGTGGCTCTAGTCCCTCACCTGCTCCAACAGAAACTTATTCTTCATCCAGTCCACGTTTGAGCTTCTGTGTTCTACTGCTTAGAAAGAAGACACACATATGTGTGTACATACACATGCACATATGCTTAAATCTTAAAACACACACAGCAATAGTTCGTCCTTATCTATGTAATTCAAATCACCCCATCCAAAGCTCAACAAATCTTTTCACTCCAGAAAAGTTAGTCTCCAGAGATGCATTTCTAATATCTACCATAAATTCAGTTTTCGGGTACAGGAATCATTTTCACTAAGACATTGGATTTAATTCTTAATTGGAGTCACTAATGCAAAAGCTTGTTCCATGTGGATTTGTCTTCCATGTAATGGAAATACTCTTTGTGCCCTATCTTATCTTTTACACTGGGCTCTCATTTCCTTTAAGTCTTTATTCCTTGGTTCATGATCTTTGTTCAACATTCGACCTTTACAAAAGAGGCCTTTTTTAAACCATGCTCACAAGGCTTGGCTTCTCTACACTTTGCATTGCAATTTACTGGCTTCCTGCTCTGCATGTTACTTGTTGGATGAAACTACAGCTGTCTGTCTCTTTGAAGTGAGAGTACTGTCTTTGCATTGTCTCTGGCAAATCAGTATTCTGCGGCAGCTTTGGCATTGGAAACATGCCGAAACATCAGTGGGAAGAGGCTGGTATGAAAATATATTCCCAATGTGCAAAACAGTGATGCTTTCTGCATCGCATCATTCTACATCCTCCCAGAAGTCACAGCTCAAGGGCATCAGTGATTAATTATTTCACACCCAATGTTATGGTAGGTTTCATGTGCAAATATCTTTTTTACAATGGACGTGTCCATTCAATTTTTCACCTGCTTGTTTTCCAGTTGAAAGTAATGTATTTCAGTTTTCCTTTTTGTTGCATGCAATTGAAACATAATTTTAATTGCATGCAACATTCAATTTAGTGAACCAACCATAACTTGCTCAACCATTCCACTATTACTGGAACAGTAGACTGTTTCCTGTTGTTCACTACTATGAATTCTACATACATGGGGACCTATTTAATATAATCTTTTTTTTTCCTACATAATGGATAATTTCTTTAATCCTGTCACACAGGGTCATATTATCCAATAGACAAGGTGAGCACAGCGCTTACCTTGCTTACCAGATCATCTGTAGTGAACAATTTCACATTTTTTCACTGCATCAGGGATTCTGCTTCTAGGTTTGGCTGGCATCTGTCTCTCTCCCAACCCCACAGCAGCTTCCTACAGAATCAAAGCCTCTTTTCAAATTTATAATCCCTGACAGGGATGGAATACCTAGTCAGCAAGGTAAATATGGGTTTATTTGTGCTTACTAACCTGTAGTGAACAATTTCAAGTTTTTCACCACATCAGAAACTCACGTGAAACTGTTCACTACAGATTAGTAAGTAAGCATAAGCAAGCCCATGCTTAATTTGCTTATTGGGTAATCTGTCCCTGTTAACACATATTGCCATTTTTATTCACTGAAGTTGTCTGTTCTCTTTTTCATGCCATTTCATACTCAATCTACATTTCTACGATTACTGGCAAAGATGAACTTTTTTTCCTATGTGATTGCTTATGCTTAGTGGTTACGATCCCTCTTACGAATTATCTTTTTTATTATTCATTTTTCATGGAACTACTTCCCTGCAAAGCCTGGGTTTGAAACCAGGATTGTCAGACCTTAGAATAGCCATATCATTTCTTTTCTATAAACGTCATAGAATTATGATGTTTTAATGATGGAAGACATGTATGAAATTTGCCTGGAAAGTAGAAGACATTCAAGAACGAATGTTGACCAAAAAGACAAATAATTCAGTTAAATAACGAGCAAAGGAAATGAACAGACACTTCACCAAAGAATACATTCAAGCAGCTAACACACAGCAGGAAATGCTGGCAATCAGTAGCCATTAGAGGAATACAAATCAAAACCACAATGGGATAACATCTCACCCACCACATTACTGGCACAAATCACAAAAACATAAAATAAAAAATGTTAGAGAGGCTGCAGGAGATTGGAACTCTTATGCACTGCTGGTAGAAATGCAAAATGATACAACCATTTTGGAAAATGATATGGCGCTACCTTAGAAAGCTAGAATTAGAAATATCATATGATCCAGCAATCCCACTTCTAAGGATATATCCTAAAGAAATAAGAGTCATCACACGAATAGATATATTCACACCCATATTCATTACAACATTGTTCACAATTGCAAAAAGACGGAAACAACCTTGATGCCCATCAACAGATGAATGGATAAACAAACTGTGGTCCATACACACAATGGAGTATTACGCAAGGCTAAAGAACAACGATGAATCTGTGAAGTGTCTTATAACATGGAGTCATGTGGAGCTGAGTGAAATAAGTCAATCACAAAAGGACAAATATTGTATGAGACCAGTACTGTGAAAACTCATGAAAAGGTTTACATACAAAAAGAAACAATATTTGATGGTTACAAGGGTGGGTAGGGCTGGGAATGGAAAAACACTTAATAGACAATAGATAAGCAGCAACTTTGGTGAAGAGTAAGACAATACAGAATACTGGGGAAGCCAGCACAACTTGTACAAGGCTAAGCCATGGTAGCTCCACAGACACATCCAAACTCCCTGAGAGATCAAATTGCTGGGCTGAGGGCTGTGGAGACCATGGTCTTAGGGAACATCTAGCTTCATTGGCATAACAGAGTTCTTAAAGAAAAAATTCTACATTCTAGTTTGGAGAGTAGCACTGGGGGTCTTAAAAGCCTGTGAGTGACCATTTAGGATACTCCACTGGCCTCACCCCTTTGGGAACAAGGAAGAGTGAAGAAAACTAAAGACATAAAGGAAAGATTAGTCCAAAGGGCTAATGGACCACATCTAACACAGCCTCCACAAGACTGAGTCCACAAGACAATTAGATGGTGCCTGGCTACCAGCACTGACTGCTCTGACAGGGATCACAATACAGGGTCCCAGGCAGAGCTGGAGAAAAATGTAGAACAAAATTCTAACTCAGAAAGAAAGATCAGGAAGGGGCCAAGATGGCTGACTAGGTAGACGCTACCTCGGATCCCTCTTGCAACAAAGGCTCAGAAAAACAAGTGAATCGATCACATACACGACAATCTACGAACCCTGAACAACAAACACAGATTTAAAGAGTTGACCTGAGTGACAGAGACGAAGAACAAACAACTATGGGGAAGCAGCGACTGTTTTCGGAGCCTGGAGCCAGCCTCCCAGTCAGGTTACCTTGGTGCCAGGCTTAGGATTGGGTGCAGGGGAGCTGAACACATCTTGTGACGGTGCAAACATGGGGCGCAGCCCTACCCCCCTGAACTGACCCTGGGAGGGGGCCCAGCCGGTCCGCGCGGGTGGCGTGGCGACGCGGCTGGTGGGAGGAGAAGTCGCCGGGAGTCAGTGACTAGTTTTGGAGCCGGGAGTGCAGTGTCCCAGCCGGGAAACCTTGATGCTGGGCTTTGGACTGGCAGCATAGGAACTGACTGTGGCTCCTGCGGGCCAGACCCTCGGGGGCAATCTCTACCCAGCCAGCACACATAGGCGACATGCCCCTAGGGAATCTCAGATAAAATAGTCATCCCAAGCAAAGTAAGCAACTTTGGCTATATCCCGGGGTGCTACTCTCTCCTGTTTTTCTGAACTCTCCCCTCCCCTTCCCAGGCGGCTTCATTAACATTGGAATTTCCCGAGCCAGAGGGAGAACAGCTCCGGCTCTGCGGCTTTTCTTTTCCCTTTTTTTTTTTTTTTTTTTGGTCTTTTCCTAACCCATTCTTCCGGCCTGAGAGAAGCAACCACAAAAAACCCAGGGACCAAAAATCCTTCCCTAATTGGACTAAAAACACAGAACCAGCTCCAGCCAAGCATATATGATCCATATCTCGGGCTTTCATCCCTACAGGGAACAAGGTGGCTATTATAATGCAAAGGCATTTCTGATAGGGATCTGACTGCATTTTTTTTTTGAAGATTTACTGGAAAAACAAGTTTCCCAGGTCTGATATCTCTGCTTATTCAACAGAGCCCTAACTAACCCACAACAGGGAACTGAGGGCTGAAGCTCCCCCCCCAGACCACCTAGCCTCTTGCCTTAGGGGTCTAAGGAGGGTGACACCTACCAATCTGTAGAGGTACTTGCATTGGGGGCCTAAGGTACAGCTGCAGAGCCCTCCCACCAAGGTGCTTTAGGAATAGAGACACACCTACCTCACTGACACTTGGGGGAAGCCTGTCAGCATCCTGCCCCCCCGGAGTGTGAACCCCAGCTGCTAATAGAATCTGGTGCACACAACTATCACCACTACTTCTCAAGGTGGATAGGTATTAGGGTGCATCACACACTTGATGACCCAAAATCAGATTCTACACAAGAACAGTGAATACACTCAGGCATATATATCTGGCAACAGCCCAAACCAGCTGGTAATAGGTCACAAGTAAGTCAAGGGCTACAAAAATCAAGACAGCACAATCTAGTAGCCCATCCACGTATATGGAAAGAAAACAAAACAAGATAAGACTCAGTGAGCAAATATAGAATAAATCACTACAATATCTTAGTGATGGCTCGCAGACAGCAGTCGATTTCAAACCACATAAAGAAGCAGACCATGATTGCTTCTACAACCCCCAAACAAAGAATCAAAATCTTTCCCAAATGAAGATACAGTCCTGGAATTATCAGATACAGAATATAAAAAACTAATTTACAGAATGCTTCAAGACATCAGGGATGACCTCAGAAATGAAATAAGGCAATCTGCAGAAAAAGCCAAGGAACACACTGATAAAACTGTTGAAGAACTCAAAAAGATTATTCAAGAACATAGTGGAAAAATTAATAAGTTGCAAGAATCCATAGAGAGACAGCATGTAGAAATCCAAAAGATTAACAATAAAATTACAGAATTAGACAACGCAATAGGAAGTCAGAGGAGCAGACTCGAGCAATTAGAATGTAGACTGGGACTTCTGGAGGACCAGGGAAACAACACCAACATAGCTGAAAAAAAATCAGATAAAAGAATTTAAAAAAATGAAGAAACCCTAAGAATCATGTGGGACTCTATCAAGAGGGATAACTTGCATGTGATTGGAGTCCCAGAAGAGGGAGGGATAACAGAAAACACAGAGAGAATAGTTGATCTGTTGGCAGAAAACTTCCCTGACATCATGAAAGACGAAAGGATATCTATCCAAGATGCTCATTGAACCCCATTTAAGATTGATCCAAAAAGAAAAACACCAAGACATATTATCATCAAACTTGCCAAAACCAAAGATAAAGAGAAAATTTTAAAAGCAGCCAGGGAGAAAAGAAAGGTCTCCTTCAAGGGCGAATCAATAAGAATAATTTCAGACTACTCAGCAGAAACCATGCAGTCAAGAAGGCAATGGGATGACATATACAGAGCACTGAAGGAGAAAAACTGCCAGCCAAGGATCGTATATCCAGCATAACTCTCTCTCAAATATGAAGGCGAAATTAAAACATTTACAGATAAACACAAGCTTAGAGAATTTGCAAAAACCAAACCAAAGCTACAAGAAATACTAAAGGAAATTGGTCAGAAAACCAATAACATGAGATATCAGCACAACACAAGGTCACAGAACACCCTGATATCAACTCAAATAGGGAAATCACAAAAACAAATTAAGATTAATTAAAAAAAAAATGCTCAAAACAGAGAATCATTGACGTCAACATGTAAAAGATCACAATAATCAAAAACAGGGACTAAAAATACAGGTGGCATAGAACTGCCATATGGAGAGGGATACAAGGCAATATAGGACAAGTTAGGATTTTACTTAGAAAAATAAGGGTAAATATTAAGGTAACCACAAAGAGGTATAACAACTCCATAACTCAAAATAAAAACCAAGAAAAACATAACGACTCAGCAAACATAAAGTCAAACACTATGAAAATGAGGAACACACAATTTACAAAGAAAAACTTCTCAGCACAAAAAAGTAAGTGGAAAAATGAAATTGTCAACAACACACATAAAAAGGCAACAAAATGACAGCACTAAACACATAAAACAAAAAAAAAAAACAAAAAAAAAACCACATACTTATCTATAATTACACTGAATGTAAATAGACTAAAGGCACCAATAAAGAGACAGAGAGTCTCAGACTGGATAAAGAAACACGATCCGTCTATATGCTGCCTACAAGAGACACACCTTAGACTTAGAGACACAAACAAACTAAAACTCAAAGGATGGAAAAAAATATATCAAGCAAACAATAAGCAAAAAAGAAGAGGAGTAGCAATATTAATTTCTGACAAAATAGACTTCAAAGTTAAATCCACCACAAAGGATAAAGAAGGACACTACATAATGATTAAAGGGACAATTGACCAGGAAGATATAACCATATTAAATATTTATGCACCCAATGACAGGGCTGCAAGATACACAAAACCAACTTTAACAGAACTGAAAAGTGAGATAGACACCTCCACAAATATAGTAGGAGACTTCAACACACCGCTTTCGGAGAAGGACAGGACATCCAGTAAGAAGCTCAATAGAGACACGGAAGACCTAATTGCTACAATCAACCAACTTGACCTCATTGGCTTATACAGAACACTCCACCCAACAGCTGCAAAGTATACTTTTTTTCTAGAGCGCATGGAACATTCTCCAGAATAGACCACATATTAGGTCATAAAACAAACCTTTGCAGAATCCAAAACATCGAAATGTTACAAAGCATCTTCTCAGACCACAAGGCCATAAAAGTGGAAATCAATAACAGAAAAATTAGGGAAAAGAAATCAAATACTTGGAAACTGAACAATACCCTGCTCAAAAAAAGACTGGGTGATAGAAGACATTAAGGAGGGAATAAAGAAATTCATAGAAAGCAACGAGAATGAAAACACCTCCTATCAAAACCTCTGAGACACAGCAAAAGCAGTGCTCAGAGGTCAATTTATATCGATAAATGCACACATACAAAAAGAAGAAAGAACCAAAATCAGAGAACTGTCCCTACAACTTGAACAAATAGAAAGTGAGCAACAAAAGAATCTGTCAGGCACCAGAAGAAAACAAATAATAAAAATTAGAGCTGAACTCAAAGAATTAGAGAACAGGAAAACAACTGAAAGAATTAGCAAAGCCAAAAGCTGGTTCTTTGAAAAAATTAACAAAATTGATAAACCATTGGCTAGACTGACTAAAGAAATACAGGAAAGGAAACAAATAACCCGAATAAGAAACGAGAAGGGCCACATCACAACAGAACCAAATGAAATTAAAAGAATCATATCAGATTATTATGAAAAATTGTACTCTAACAATTTTGCAAACCTTGAAGAAATGGATGAATTCCTAGAAAAACATTACCTACCTAAACTAACACAATCAGAAGTAGAAAAGCTAAATAGACCCATAACAAAAAAAGAGATTGAAACGGTAATCAAAAAACTCCCAACAAAAAAAGCCCTGGCCTGGATGGCTTTACTGCAGTGTTCTACCAAACTTTCAGAGAAGAGTTAATACCACTACTACTAAAGGTATTTCAAAGCATAGAAAATGACGGAATACTACGTAACTCATTCTATGAAGCCACCATCTCCCTGATACCAAAACCAGGTAAAGACATCACAAAAAAAGAAAATTACAGACCTATATACCTCATGAACATAGATGCAAAAATCTTCAACAAAATTCTAGCCAATAGAATTCAAGAACATATCAAAAAAAAAAATCCACCACGATCAAGTGGGATTTACACCAGGTATGCAAGGCTGGTTTAATACTAGAAAAACCATTAATGTAATTCACCATATAAATAAAACAAAAGACAAAAACCACATGATCGTATCAATTGATGCAGAAAAGGCATTTGCCAAAGTCCAACACCCATTCATGATAAAAACTCTCGGTAAAATAGGAATTGAAGGAAAATTCCTCAACATAATAAAGGGCATCTATACAAAGTCAACAGCCAGCATCACTCTAAATGGAGAGAGCCTGAAAGCATTTCCCTTGAGAATGGGAACCAGACAAGGATGCCCTTTATCACCACTCTTATTCAACATTGTGCTAGAGGTCCTAACCAGAGCAATTAGGCTAGACAAAGAAATAAAGGGCATCCTGATTGGCAAGGAGGAAGTAAAATTATCTCTATTTGCAGATGACATGATCTTATACACAGAAAACCCTAAGGAATTCTCAAGAAAAATACTGAAACTAATAGAGGAGTTTGGCAGAGTTTCAGGTTATAACATAAACATACAAAAATCAGTTGGATTCCTCTACATCAACAAAAAGACCATCGAAGAGGAAATCACCAAATCAATACCATTCACAGTAGCCCCCAAGAAGATAAAATACTTAGGAATAAATCTTACCAAAGATGTAAAAGACCTATAGAAAGAAAACTACAAAGTACTACTGCAAGAAACTAAAAGGGATCTACTTAAGTGGAAAAAGATACCTTGCTCATGGATAGGAAGACTTAGTAAAAATGTCTATTCTACCAAAAGCCATCTATACATACAATGCACTTTCGATCCAAATTCCAATAACGTTTTTTAATGTGATGGAGAAACAAATCACCAACTTCATATGGAAGGGAAAGAAGCCTCAGATAAGTAAAGCGTTACTGAAAAAGAAGAAAGTGGGAGGCCTCACTCTACCTGATTTTAGAACCTATTACACAGCCACAGTAGTCAAAACAGCCTGGTACTGGTACAACAACAGACACAGAGACCAATGGAACAGAATTGAGAACCCAGATATAAATCCATCCACATATGAACAGCTGATATTTGGCAAAGGCCCAGTGTCAGTTAATTGGGGAAAAGATAGTCTTTGTAACAAATGGTACTGGCATAACTGGATATCCATTTGCAAAAAAATGAAACAGGACCCATACCTCACACCATGCACAAAAACTACAAGTGGATCAAAGACCTAAACATAAAGACTAAAATGATAAAGATCATGGAAGAAAAAATAGGGAAGACGTTAGGAGCCCTAATTCAAGGCATAAACATAATACAAAATATTACCAAAAATGACGAAGAGAAACCAGATAACTGGGAGCTCCTAAAAAATCAAACACCTATGCTCATCTAAAGACTTCACCAAAAGAGGAAAAAGACCACCTACAGATTGGGAAAGGATTTTCGGTTATGACATCTCCGACCAGCGCCTGATCTCTAAAATCTACATGATTCTGTTAAAACTCAACCACAAAAAGACAAACAACCCAATCAAGAAGTGGGCAAAGGATATGAACACACACTTCACTAAAGAAGATATTCAGGCAGCTAACAGATACATGAGAAAATGCTCTCGATCATTAGCCATTAGAGAAATGCAAATTAAAACTACGATGAGATTCCATCTCACTCCAACAAGGCTGGCATTAATCCAAAAAACACAAAATAATAGATGTTGGAGAGACTGTGGAGAGATTGGAACTCTTATACACTGCTGGTGGGAATGTAAAATGGTACAACCACTTTGGAAATCTATCTGGTGTTTTCTTAAAAATTTAGAAATAGAACTACCATACAACCCAGAAATCCCACTCCTTGGAATATACCCTAGAGAAATAAGAGCCTTCACACAAACAGATATATGCACACCTATGTTTATTGCAGCTCTGTTTACAATAGCAAAAAGCTGGAAGCAACCAAGGTGTCCATCAACGGATGAATGGTTGAATAAACTGTGGTATATTCACACAATGGAATAGTACGCATCGATAAAGAACAGTGACGAATCTGTGAAACATTTTATAACATGGAGGAACCTGGAAGGCATTATGCTGAGTGAAATTAGTCAGAGGCAGAAGGGCAAATTTTATATAAGACCACTATTATAAGATCTTGAGAAATAGTATAAACTGAGAAGAACACATACTTTTGTGGTTACGAGGGGGGGAGGGAGGGAGGGTGGAAGAGGGTTATTTACTGATTAGTTAGTAGATAAGAACTACTTTAGGTGAAGGGAAGGACAATACTCAATACACGGAAGGTCAGCTCAACCTGACTGGACCAAAAGCAAAGAAGTTTCCGGGATAAACTGAATGCTTCAAAGGTCAGTGGTGCAAGGGCGGGGATTTGGGGACTATGGCTTAAGGAAACTTCTAAGTCAACTGGCAAAATAATACTATTATGAAAACATTCTGCATCCCACTTGGAAATGTGGCGTCTGGGGTCTTAAAGGCTAACAAGTGGCCATCTAGATGCATCAATGGGTCTCAACCCACCTGGATCAAAGGAGAATGAAGAACAAGAACACCAAGGTCACACGACAACTAGGAACCCAAGAGACAGAAAGGGCCACATGAACCAGAGTCTTACATCATCCTGAGATCAGAAGAACTAGATGGTGCCTGGCCACAACCGATGACTGCCCTGACAGGGAGCACAACAGAGAACCCCTGAGAGAGCAGGAGAACAGTGAGATGCAGACCCCAAATTCTCATAAAAAGACCAGACTTAATGGTCTGACTGAGACTAGAGGAATCCCGGCGGTCATGGTCCCCAAACCTTCTGTTGGCCCAGGACAGGAACCATTCCTGAAGACAACTCATCAGACTTGGAAGGGACTCGACAATGGGTTGGAGAGAGATGCTGATGAAGAGTGAGCTACTTGTATCAGGTGGACACTTGAGACTGTGTTGGCATCTCCTGTCTGGAGGGGAGATGGGAGGGTAGAGAGGGTTAGAAACTGAAAAAATTGTCACGAAAGGATAGACTGAAAGGGCTGACTCATTAGGAGGAGAGTAAGTGGGAGTATGGAGTAAGGTTATATAAGCTTATATGTGACAGAGTGACTTGATTTGTAAACATTCACTTAAAGCTCAATAAAAATTATTAAAAAAAAAGAAGAAAGATCCCAAATCAATAGCTTTACTCTACAACTGAAGGAAACAGGAAAGAAGAACAAAATAAGACTAAAGGTACAAGAAGAAATGAAGTCATAAACAGAGCAAAAATAAATAAAATAGAGACTATGAAAACAATGGAGAGAATCAATGAAAACAATGTGGTTTTCTGAAAAGATGAATACAATAAAGAAACATTTAGCTAGACTGACAAAGAAAAAGAGAGAGAGAATATCTAAAATTAGAAATGAAAGTGGGGGCATTACGACCAATCATAAAGAAATAAAAAGGATTGTAAATTTGATAACTTAGAGGAAATGGACAAAGTCCTACAAACACATGAAATCTACACTGGCTCAAGAAAAAAAAAGATCTCAGCAGATCTGTAATAATTGACGTGATTGAGTAAATAATCCAAGAGATTGAATAAATTTCCCAACAAAGAAAAATCCTGGATATGATGGTTGTCATTGAGTAATTTCAACAGTCATATAAAGAAGTGGCCCCAGTCCTACTTAAATTTCTCCAAAAAATGAAAAAAAAAAAAAAAATGAAGAGGAGTATATAATTCCGGACCTATTCTATGAAGGAAGACTTATCCTATTACCAAAGCAGACAAAGACACCAGAGAAAAGAAAACTACAGACCAATATCTCACAGATGCAAAATTCCTCATCAAAATACTGGCAAACCAAACTCAAAAGTATATTAAAAGAATTGTATGCCATAAACAAGTAGGATTTATTCCAAGAATGCAAGAGTAGTTCAACCTTAGAAAATCAATCAGCGTAGTACAATATATTAATAAAAAATAGAGCAAAGGAAAAGAGCCACATGATGATCTCAGTGGATACAGAAAAACCTTTTGGCAAAATTCAACATACTTTTATGATAAAAACACTCAACAACTTAGGGAAAGAAAGGAAATTCCTCTATATAACAGAGTGTATACATGAAAAATCCACAGTTAACATCAATACTTAATTAGGAAAGAGAGCTTATATGCTAACTTCAGGAACAAGACAAGGATGCACATTCTCACCACTGCTATTCAACATTGTACTGGAAATCCAAGCCAGTGCAATTAGGCAAAAGAAGAAGAAAAAAGGATCTAAATCAGGAAGGATGAAGTAAAAAACTATCCCTTTTCTCAGATGACATGATTCTATATATAGAAAACCCCGAAGATTTACAAGAAAGGGGAATAGAGTTAATAAATGAATTCAGCAAAGTGGCTGGGTAAAGTTTACCACATAAAAATCAGTCTAGTTTCTGGATATCCATCTGCAAAAAAATGAAAAAAAGACCCTTGCCTCACACCATGAAAAAAAACCTAACTCTAAAATGGACCAAAGACCTAAATATAAAATCTAAAATGATAAAGATCATGGAAGATAAAATAGCCTAATACATGGCATAAACAGTATACAAAACGTCACTAACAATGTATAAACACCAGAAGAGCAACTAGATAACTGGGAGCTACTAAAAATCAAACACTTATTCTCATCCAAAGACTTCTCCAAAAGAGTAAAAAGACTACCTACAGATTGGGAAATAGTTTTTGGCTAAGGCAAATCTGATCAGCATCTGATCTCTAAAATCTACATGATGCTGCAAAAAATCAACAACAAAAAGACAAATAACCCAATTAAAAAATGGGCAAAGGATGTGAACAGGCACCTCACCAAAGAGGACATTCAGTCAGCTAACAGATACATGAGGAAATGCTCATGATCATTAGCATTAGAGAAATGAAAATCAAAACTACAATGAGATACCATCTCACCCCAACAAGGCTAGCATTAATCCAAAAAACACAAAATAATAACTGTTGGAGAGATTGTGTAGAGACTGCAACAGTTATATACTGCTGGTTGGAATGTAAAATGGTACAACCACTTTTGAAATCGATTTAATACTTCCTTCAAAAGCTAGAAATAGAACCACCATATGATTCAGCAATCACACTCCTTGGAATATATCCTAGAGAAATAAGAGCCTTTACACGAACAGATATATGCACACCCATGTTCATTGCACACTGTTTACAATAGCAAAAAGATGTAAACAACCAAGGCGTCCATCAATGGATTAATGGATAAATAAATTATGGTATATTCACAAAATGGAATACTATGTAATGATTAAGAACAATGATGAATCTGTGAAACATAACACGGAGGAATCTGGAAGGCATTATGTTGAGTGAAATTAGTTGCGAAAGCACAAATATTGTATGAGATCACTACAATAAAAACTCAAGAAAAAGTTTAAAAAGCAGAAAATATTCTTTGATAGTTAAGAGGGTGGGGAGGGAGGGAGAGGGTATTCACTAATTAGACAGTAGATAAGAGCTATTTTAGGTGGAGGGAAAGACAACACACAATACAGGGGAGGTCAGCACAACTGGACTAAATCAAAAGCAAAGAAGTTTCCTAAATACAATCAAATACTTCAAAGGCCAGAGTACCAGGGACAGGGGCCTGGGGACCATGCTTTCAGGGGACATCTAGGTCAACTGGCATAACAAAATGTATTAAGAAAACATTCTGCCTCCCACTTTGTTGAGTGGCTTCCGGGGTCTTAAACCCTCGCAAGGGCCTAAGATGCATCAGTTGGTCTCAACCTACCTGAAACAAAGGAGAATGAAGAACACCAAAGACACAAGGTAAATATGAGCCCAAGAGACAGAAATGGCCACATAAACCAGAGGCTACATCAGCCTGAGACCAGAAGAACTAGATGGTGCCTGGCTACCACAGATGACTGCCCTGACAGGGAACACAACAGAGAATCCCTGATGGAACAGGAGAACAGTGGAATGCAGACCTCAAATTCTTGTAAAAGACCAGACTTAATGGTCTGACTGAGACTGGAGGAACCGCAGAGGTCACAGCCCCCTAACCCTCTGTTAGCCCAAAACTAGAATCATTCCTGAAGCCAATTCTTCAGACAGTGATTGGACTGGAATATACAATAGAAAATGATACTGGTGAGGAGTGAGCTTCTTGGCCAAAGCAGACACATGGGTCTATGTGGGCAGCTCCTGTCTGGCGGGAAGATGAGAAGGCAGAGAGGGACAGGAGCTGGTTGAATGGACACGGGGAATACAGGGTGGAGAGTTGGAGTGTGCTGTCACATTATGGAGAGAGCAGCTAGGGTTGCATAGCAAGCTGTGTATAAGTTTTTGTATGAGAGACTAACTTGATTTGTAAACTTTGATCTAAAGCACAATAAATAATTTTTTAAAAAATCAGTCTAGTTTCTATGCATCAGCAATTAGCAAGCTGAAAAGGAAATTAAGGAAACAATACCATTTACAGCAGCAACTAAAAGAATAAAGTACCTAGGAATAAATTTAACCAGGAAGTTTAAAGACTTACACATTGAAAACTATAAAACGTTACTGAAAGAAATTAAGGAAAATCTAAGTAAATGGAAGGTCATTCCATGTTTATGGATTGGAAGCCTGAATATAATTAAGACGTCAATACTACCCAAAGTAATCTATAAATTCAATGCAATCCATATCAAAATTTCATCAGGATTCTTTGCAGAAATGGAAAAACCAAGCCTCAGATATGTATGGAAGGGTGTCATTGATTGAATTATGTCCCCCCAAAAACGTGTGTATAAATATGGCTGGGCCATGATTTCCAGCATCGTGTGGTTGTCTTTCATTTTGTGATTGTAATTTTATGTTAAAAAGAATTAGGGTGGGATTGTAACACCACCCTTACCCAGGTCACATCCCTGATCCAATGTAAAGGGAATTTCCTGGGTTGTGGCCTGCACCACCTTTTATCTCTCAAGAGATAAAAAGGAAAGGGAAGCAAGCAGAGAGTTGGGGACCTCATACCACCAAGAAAGCAGCACCAGGAGCAGAGTGTGTTCTTTGCACACGGGGTCGCTGTGCCTGTGAAGCTCCTCAACCAACGGAAGACTTCCTCCAGAGCTGACAGAGAGAGGAAGCCTTCCCCTGGAGCCCACGCCTTGAATTTGGACTTGTTATCTACCAGATTGTGAGGAAATAAATTTCTCTTTGTTAAAGCCATCCACTTGTGGCATTTCTGTTATGGCAGCACTAGATTACTAAGACAAAGGGCAAAGGACCCTGAATATCTAAAGCAATCATAAAGAAGAATACAATAGAATACACACTTCCTGTTTCTAAACACACTTTAAAGCTACAGTAATCAAAACAGCCTGGTACTAGTATAATGATAAACCTATAGAAAAATGTTAACAGAATTGAGAGTCCAGAAATAAACCCATACATTTATGGTCAATTGATTTTAGGCAAGGGTGCTAAGTCCATTCAATGGGAAGAATCTCTGTAATAGTGGTGCTGAGAAAATTGGATCTCCATGTGCAGAAGAATGAAGGCAGGACCTGTGCCTCATACCATATACAGAAGCTATTTCAAAATTATCAAAGACCTAAATGTGAGAATTAAAACCATTAAACCCTTAGAAGAAAACATAGGGTAATTCTAAGGGGCTTAGTTTTTAAAAAAGGAATATCACATATGACACCAAAAACACAACCAACAAAAGACCAAAGAGATAAATGGAATAATAAAAATTAAATGCTTTTGTTTATCAAAGGATTTTATCAACAAAGTAGAATGACAGCCTACAGATTGGAAGAAAATTTTGGGGAGCCACACATCTGATAAGATTTTAATACAAAAATAGGTTTAAAAAAAAAAAAGAACAAACAAAAACCTCCTACAACTTAACAACAAAAAAGGCAAAAAATGGGCAAAAAACTTGAACAGGCATTTCAACATACAGGATATGCAAATGGCAATAAGCATATGCAAAAATGTTCAAAGT
The DNA here is from genome assembly GCF_024166365.1 of Elephas maximus indicus. NCBI lineage: Eukaryota > Metazoa > Chordata > Mammalia > Proboscidea > Elephantidae > Elephas > Elephas maximus. Next base: position 124,367,252 of record NC_064826.1, read on the forward strand.
CTTTAGCCATTAAAAAAATCCAAACCAAACCCGTTGTCATTGAGTGGATTCTGACTTATAGTGGCCCCATAAGACAGAGTAGAACTGCCCCATAGGGTTTCCAAGGAACAGCTGGTGGATTTGAAGTGCTTACCTTTGGGTTAGCAGCCAAGCTCTTAACCACTGCACCATTAGGGCCACTTTTAGCCATTCAAAAAAAAAAAAAAAACCAAACCCATTGCCGTGGAGTCAATTCTTACCCATAGCGACCCTATAAGACAGAGTAGAATTGTCTCATAGGGTTTTCAAGGAGTGGCTGGTGGATTCAAACTGCAGACTTTTTGATTAGCAGCCCAGCTCTTAACCACTAAGCCATGCGGTCTCCGTTACCAAAAACCTGTTGCCATTGAATCAAAACCACGAGGTAGCCCCTCACCCATAAGAATGGCCATATTTAAAAAAAAAAAGTGTTGGTGAGGATGTGGAGAAATTGAAGCCATCATTTATTGCTGGTGGGAATGCAAAATGGTACAGCCATTGTGGGAAATATTTGGCCGCTCCTCATAAAGATGAACATAGAACTACCAGGCGACCCAGGAATCCCAAACCTATGTATATAATCAAAGAGTTAAAAAACAGGAGCGTGTACACCAATGCTTATGGTGGCACTAGTCACAGTAACCAAAAAGGGAGAACAACCTAAAGAACATATGAATAGATAAGTAGAATATGGTATATACATATAATGGAATATTATGCAGCCATAAAGTAAAATTAAATACTGATACATGCCACAGCATGGATGAACCCTTGAAAATATTATGCTGAGTGAAATAAGTCAGTCACAAAAGGACAAATACTGTATGATTTCAGTTATATGAAATAGGCAAATATCTAGAAAGCTAGGGATAAGGGTGGTGGGGTGCTATTGCTTAGTGGGCACTGAGTTTTTGTTAATGGTGGTAGAATAATTTGGAAAAGGATAGTGATAGTGGTTGTACAACATGAAGAATGTAATCAGTGTCACAAACTTATACAGGTAAAGCCTGTTGAATTGGCATATATTTTGTTATGAATATTTTTACCACAATAAAAAATTTCTTTTAATTGGATTCGTCTCCTTACATCCAAGGTCAATTTTGAGTTTATATCTAAGATTTTGTTATATATTCTGTCATTACCCCATCATCCGATCTTTTTTTTTTTCTTCATTCTTCCTTCCTTATGGAAATATTATTATTATTTACAATTCTCTCATTAGCTTGTTACACAATCCTTTAGTATTATCTTAGTGATAACCCTAGAAAATCTGATATGCATCCTGTACTTATCAATGTCTAATATAATCAGTATTTTTTATCATTTACCTGTTAAAACAAATCATACCTTTACCAAATCATACCTTTGTTACTGGGTGGAAATCCCAGTTCTGCTCAGCATGACTTGTATTGAGAGACAGAGGGGCGAAAGCAGAAATGAACCTTTATTTCGTTGTTCAAGGAAAGGAGTCTGTCAGAGCTGCTCCCACCAAGACTGCTCAGTGAGGGCGAGCAGAAAGGTTACCTTTAAGGATTTTACAAGTAGGGAATTCATAGAAGTTATGGCAGCTGATCATACTATGCAGGCACAATGGGGTTTACATACAACTACATGCTTTGCCAGGATTTTTACGGCGCAGACCAAGCAAAGTAACTAGAATTATAATGCGAATTTGCTGGGCAAGCCATGCAAGCTGCTTGAGGTAGTGGAATTTTCTGCAGCTCGAGGACATCAGCCTTACCTTCATTTACTCACATTTTGAAGTACATGTTCTTGTTTTAATTCTGTGAATTCTATATATTTTGAATTTCACAATACATTATTATTGTTTTTACACACTTAGCATTCATTTAAATTTATCCACATATTTACCCTTCCATTGATTTTTATTCTTCTATGCTCTTTTGATCTTCTATTTGGGATTAATTCTTCTTTCTTCATGAGAAGAAAATGTTAATATTTTCTCTTTTGTTCTGCATGAATGTTTTCTTTTGTGTGGGTCTGCTGGTGATAAAGTCAGTCATATGTGTGTTTGAAAATATTGCTTTTCCCTCTTATATGAAGACTGTTTTGGGTATAGAATCCTAAAATGAAAGATTTTTAATTTCATTTAGCACTTTGACTATATAATTCCTTTGTTTTCTCATTTCCATTTTTTATTTTAAAAACCGTGTGTTACCCTTATTTTGCTCCTTTAAATTAATCCATTTCTTCACTCCTGTCCAGGGCTGTTTCTGCCTGTCTTTGTATTACATTTTTACTATTGCTTTTCTTGTTTGAGGCTCAGCTTTGTAAATCTGTGACTTGATATGCCTTGCCAGTTTAGGAAAAATCTAAGCCATTATCTAGTAAAATATTGAGCTCCCACATTTTATCTCTCTCTCCTTTTCTCCTGGGACTCCAATTAAATACATACTATATATTTTCACAATATTTCTTATGCTTTTTATTCTGTTCTCCATATTTTCTTTCTTTTCAACTCTCCATTATTCAGCATGAATATTTTTCTGATCTATATTTCATTCACTAATTCTCTCTTCACTTGTGATGAATTTTCTGATAACTCAACAATTTCTTAAATTCAGTTGTTTATTTAAGTTCTAATGGTGGCTTGCATGTTGCTATGATACTGGAAGCTATGCCACTGAAATTTCAAATACCAGCAGGGACAGCCATGATAGACATGACAATTACTTGTGGCTAGAATGCAAAATTTGGAAACAGAGAAGAAGGATTGGTAGTTGGAAAATATGGCCTTTGGGATTGAAATGATGCCTGAGATGGCATGATAGAATTTTGCAAGATCAACAACTTCTTCATTGCAAATGCCTTTTTTGAACAACATAAATGGAGACTATACTTTTTTTTTTTTTAATATACACATGGGCTCACCTGACAGAATACACAGGAATAAAATCAACTACATCTGTGGAAAGAGATAATGCAAGAGCTCAATATCATCAGTCAGAGCAAGGCCAAGGGCCCACTGTGGAACAGAACATCAATTGCTCATATGCCAGTTCAAGTTGAAGTTGAAAATTAGAATAAGTCCACAAGAGCCAAAGTACAAACTTGAGTACATTCCACCTCAATTTAGAGACCATCACAAGAATAGATTTGACACATTGAACACTAATGACCAAAGACCACATGAGTTGTGGAATGACACTAAGGACATCATACATGAAGAAAGCAAGAGGCCATTAAAAGACAGGAAAGAAAGAAAGGACCAAAATGGATGTCACAAAAGACTCCGAAACTTGCTCTTGAACTTAGAGCAGCTAAAACAAAAGGAAGAAATGATGAACTAAAAGAGCTGAACAGAAGATTTCAAAGGGGGGCTTGAAAAGACAATGTAAAGTATTATAATGACATGCCCAAAGACCCAGAGTTGAAAACCAAAAGGGAAGAGCACACTCAGCAATTCTCAGGCTGAAAAAACTGAAGAAAAAAATTCAATCCTCCAGTTGCAATGCTGAAGAATACTACGGGGAAAATATTAAACAACACATGAAGCATTAAAAGAAGATGGAAGAAATAGACAGAATCACTGTACCAAAACGAATTGGTCAGTGTTCCACCATTTCAGGAGGTTGCATATAATCAAGAACCAATGGTACTGAAAGAAGAGGTCCAAGCTGCACCGAAGGCAGTGGCAAAGAACAAAGCTCCAGGAATTGATGGAATACCAATTGAGATATTTCAACAAAGGGACGCAGCACTGGAAGCACTCACTCATCTCTGCCAAGAAATGTGGAAGACAGCTACCCAGACAACCTACTGGAAGAGATCCATATTTGTACTCATTCCTAAGAAAGGAGATCCAACAGAATGTGGAGATAGTGGAACAATATCATTAATATCACATGCAAGTAAATTTTACTGAAGATCATTCAAAAGCAGTTGCAGCAGATCGACAAGGAAATGCCAGAAATTCAAGCCAGATTGAGAAGAGAGTGCAGAACCAGTGATACCGTATCTGATGTCAGTTGGATCTTGGCTGAAGACAGAGAGTACCAGAAAAAGGTTTACCTGTGTTTTATTGACTATGCAAAGGCATTCAAGTATGTGAATCATAACAAATTATGGATAATATTGTGAAGACTGGGAATTTCCAAACACAATTTTGTTCATGAGAAACCTGTACTTAAATCAAGAGACAGTTGTTTGAACAGAACAAGAGGCTACTATGTGATTTAAAGTCCGAAAAGTTGTGTGCCAGGCTTGTATTCTTTTACCATACTTATTCAGTTTGTATACTGAACAAAGGTGGACTATATAAAGAAGAACAGGGCATCAAGATTGGAGGAAGGCCCATTAACATCCTGCAATATGCAGATGACACAACCTTGTTTGCTGAAAGTGAAGAGGATTTGAAGCATTTATTGATGAAGACTGAAGACCACAGCCTTCAGTATGGATCATACCTCAACATAAAGAAAACAAAAATCCTCACAATTAAACCAATAAGCAATATCATGATAAACAGAGAAAAGATTGAAGTTTTCAAGGATTTCATTTTAGTTGGATCCACAATCAACACCCATGGAAGCAGTAGGCAGGAAACCAAATGACATATTGCATTGGGTAAATTTGCTGCAAAATATGTCTTTAAAGTGTTAAACAGCAAAGAAGTCACTTTGAGGCCTAAGGAGCACCTGACCCATGCCATGGTATTTTCATTCACCTCATAGACATCCCAAAGCAGGACAATGCATAAGGAAGACCAAAGAAGAACTGATATCTTTGAATTATGGTGCTGGCAAAGAATATTGAATATACTATGGACTGCGAGAAGAACAAGCCTGCCTTGGAAAAAATACAGCCAGAGCGCTCCTTGGAAGTAAGGATGGCGAGACTTTGTCTCACATACTTTGGACATGCTATCAGGAGGGACCAGTCCCTGGAGAAGGACACTATGCTTGCTAAATTGGAAGGTGAGTAAAAAAAAGTGAGGACTCCAGAGGCGAGAGATTGACACGATGGCTGAAGCAAGGGGCTCAAATATAGCAACAATTGTGAGGATTGTGCAGGACTGGACAGTGTTTCATTCTGTTGTACATAGGGCCACGATGAGTCAGAGGTAACTCAAGAATACCTAAGAACAACAACAACATACACACATATCTATACACACATACATTCACAAGGTGCATAGAGAGAGAGAGTACTGAAAGATTTTGTTTCCCATCTCCTGTACATTTGTAAATATTTTCTTTTTGGTTAAAAAAAACCATACTGAGCCTATTTAAAAGGAAAAAAAAACTTATTAGACAGATGGATACACAAATTTTGCAAGAAAAAATGGAAAAAATGCAATATGCAAAAACTAAAAAGAAAAAAGTGGTAGTAATATTAATAACAGACAAAGTAGATTTTATGGCAACCAACGTTGATAAACAGGATCACATAATAATAATAAATGAATTTATTTTATTTAGCAGGGAATTATACAAATTTTAAACCTGATGTCTCAAAACGTGTAAAGTAAATAATGAAAAATCTAAAACCATAAGCAAAAGAACATGAAATTATCAATGTAGGAGATATTAACATAACACTCTGTTATTGACAAGAAGATAAAAAATCATTCAAGTTTTTGATAAAAATAATGATTAATACTTGCACAAAATAGTAATAAAATACACATTCTTTTTTAAGATCACATGGAATATTTATCAAAATTGCTGGGACAAATGAAAATCTCATCAAATCTCAAATGATCGAAATCATACAAAATATTTTCTTTGACCCCTATAGGAGTTAACGTAGAAAGCAGCTGCAAAAAGACAACACTAATAACATATATATGTGAAAATTAAACACTTCACTTTGGAATAACCCGTGGACAAAAGAACACACTTAAATGAAAATTGAAATAAAATAGAAACAACCAAACAAAAGGACTGAATGATAATGAATATAGATGTATTTATATGGCTAGAGTTGTGATGAAAGGGAAATTTATGGCCTTAACATATAGAAGTTTAAAATAGAGCATCAAATTAAACCCAAAGAACTTAAAGAAATGATACAATAAGGACTAGAAAAAAATTAATATAATAGAAAATGAATACATTTTACGGAGAATAAGCAAAGGCAAACGTTATTGGAAAAGATCAAAATAATTGATTACCTTCTGGACGGAATGAACCAGCAGAAAAGAATGGATGGTACAAACTCCTCCATTAGAAGTGAAAGCCATCAGTACTGGGTCTGTAGCTATTTTCAAAAGATAATAGGGTACTCTGAACCATTTTATGACAATAATTTAGAAAATTTCAGTGAAACAAATTCCTGGAGAATACAGGTTAGCCAAACCTGTCACAAAAAGGCATATCTAATCTGAATAGTCCTATAACAGACATTAAATCCGAAAGAGACACTGTCCCACCAAGGGACAAAAAAACAACGTCAGGTTGATGTGTTTGCACCAGTGACACCTACCGAATATTCGTGAAAGAAACCACACAGATGTTAAATACACTTTTCTAGAGAATAGAATAAGAAGACATACTTTCTAATTCATTTTATGAGATCTGCATAACTTGGTATCAAAACCCGACAAGAAGTTTACAAGGAAGGAAAATTTCAGGGCGACCTTTCTAAGGGACATAGGGAAGAAACAAAACAAATTCAAACGCCTCAACATTTCTTATTAAACCAAATCCAAAGATATATATAAAAAAATGCACTCTCTTAACTTTTTTTTTTTCATTCCAGGATTTAAAGATTGGTTTGACATTTGAAAATCTATCAATAATTTGGAAACTCTGGTGGTGTAGTGGTTAAGAACCACAGCTGCCAATCAAAAGGTCGGCAGTTGGAATCCACCAGGCACTCCTTGGAAACTCGATGGAGCAGTTCTACTCTGTCCTATAGGGTCGCTGTGAGTGAGAATTGACTCAATGGTAACAGGTATCAACAATTTAACATATTAATAGAGTAAAAGAAAGAAATCACATGATCTTCCCAATAATTGAAGTAAAAGATGTGTTAATTTGAGGTACAGAAAAGATTCAGCTACTGAATTGTAACACACACACACAGATACACACACCATTCCTCAAGTCCTAGATTTCACATGTGAACTTTCAAAGTCCTTCACTGAAAGAAGGTTTAGATGCTAACATTCATTGAAGTGCCTTTAGAAACAATGATTTCAAAATGCAGTAGAAAAGAGACTCTATTTGCCAGAACAAAACAGGTATTGGGGATTATTTAGGTGAACCCTGGGACAAAATGTTACTTTTGGTAGGATGAAAATGAAAATCCCAAGTGAACCTAGGCCCATTTCCTCAGGTGAATACTAGGGACATAATCAAATTCAGAGCAGAAAGGGCTGCAGGCATGTCTGGGCAGACAGCCCTGAAAGAGTCTCGATGTCTAGCACAGGTGGCTTCCAGTGAAGGAGGACAGTACCTCTGTACCGGGAGTAACATGGTCTACTTTCTCAAGGCCAGGTAATGTGGTTAATATCTCCTGTTTCTCAAGAATAATATAATAGAATAATGTAAGAATGATATAATGCTAATATAATAATAATATAATAATATCTCCTGTTTATTAAGAATGCATCATGTTCAGCTGAGGGAGAGCTGAACAAGGAAGATCCTTATGACAGGGAATAACCAAAACCAAACCAAATCAGTTGTCTTGGAGTAGATTTCAACTCACAGTGACCCTATAGGACAGGGTAGAACTGCCCCATAGGGTTTCCAAAGCTATAATTTTTCTGGAAGCCCACTGCTACATCTTTCTCCTGCAGAGCTGCTCGTGGCTTCCAACCACTGGCCTTTCAATTAGCAGCTGAGTGCTTAGCCACTGCACCCCCAGAGCTCTTTGGCAGGAAATAAGAGACTAATAATTTCTAGTTCTCACTAGAAAAGGATATCATGTTTGGTAAATTAGAGGATCAGCAAAAACGAGGAAAACCCTCAGTGAAATGGATTGATACTATAGCCACAACAATGGGCTCAAACAACAAAAATCATGAAAATCGCAAAGGACCAGGCAACATTTCGTTCTGTTATACACAAGGTCACCATAAGTTGGAACGACCTCAACAGCAGCTGACAACATCACAATTTTCTGTGTGGACTGCTAACCACAAACCAAAGGAAAACCATCAAGTCCGAGCATATGCTGGCATGGGCATCGTTAAACAACATAATCTTAACAGGCATACTACTACCCTGCACTAAAACCTTGACATATGCAAGATTTTGGAAGCCTAGACAGAACTCTGAGCAAAGGCGACAGGATAGCCCTGTGGCCAGTTTTATGCTTTCAACACAAAACTCCTTGATACATTATGTTTAGTTAGAGAAACAATAACTAAAAAAATATGTACACACTTCACACACCGAAGTTTGTGAACTGCTAAAAGAACATTCTAGGATCTAGAATCCAGGTGTTATATGGTTTCTGAGCTATGGACTAGCCTGGAATCACGGTAGGCTGCAGTCTGTCATCTTAATTAGGGGCATAAACTAAAAACCAGTTGGTGTGTCAGAGTAGAACTGTGCTCCCTAGGCTTTTCAATGGCTGATTTTTCAGAAATGAATTGCCAGACTTTCTTCCAAGGAGCCTCTGAATGGACTCAAATCTCCAACCTTTCAGTTAGCAGGAGCATGTTAACCATTTGCACCACCTAGAGACTAATCTAAATGAAAGTATAGCCAAAAGTGAGGAATAGGGATGCAGCTTAGGCCCAAAGAAGGGCTAGAGTCCAGGGTCCTGGAACAGGGATTCTGGTGTTCTCAGGGCTGTGTACCACAGGCTGTGAGATCTAGCCCACTCTGATTCATGGGAAACATGTATAAGGTTTGTTTTCTTTTTGTTTCTCAAATCTGTTTCCAATTAGCCTGGCATATAGGAATGATGTCCTCAACATCAATGCTGAGTGCTCTGTTGAGTCCTAAGTTTGGCTAACACAAGGCACCCTCCCATCCTCAGGCTCAAGTGCCATGTATCATCTTAGGCTTCAGAAGCATTTACTCCATAGCCCGGCACCTGCAAGCAGAATCCCACCAACACTGGTTCTTGGCACACTTCAACCTAGGGACACACCAGGTGGTTAAAAGTTGATCCTGGGGAAGGACATTCATTAACGGAAACAAGTGTACTGTCCTGGATTCTTGTCTGCACCAGGTGTTTAATAGCTGCATGGCCTTAGGTAATGACAACTGATCTCTTCAAATCTAATCTAGAAAATAGGCATATGGCCCCTGAACTAGAACTACTGATATTGGGATAGCCCAATGGGATCTTCAATTTAGCTTAGATCCTCTTTTTACATCAACAAGTATTAAACTATGGAAGTCAGTATTTGCCATCCTAAAATAGCAATGGCCCATATGCTGGGATTTAAACATAGAATAAAGTTTGCGTGTCTCACTCTCTTCCCTCCAAACTCATCCCCTCTGGGCTGACATATTTTTTGTTTGCTTTGAACTTGGAAATAGAATGCTGTGGCTCTGCGATTCCTCTTGTTTCCTTCTTTTATGGGAACAGTGTAAAATACACTTCTATTTTGGACAGAGACCTTCTGTTTTGAAAGTTTTGGGAAGAGAAAGGCCTGCGGCCCTTTGTCAATTATAGCATATGTCAGAGCGAAGCAGAATTAATTTTCTGAGAAAGAGTATGTATGCATCTTTAACTTTTGAAGGTCCTGTGGCTGAGGATGGGTAACATTGCAGGGCATCTTGGGGAAGCTGGGTCTGTGGATGAGAAGCAAGAAGTGCAGAAAGAACCCAGGTGGAGGTTCCTTTACTCGAGTCTGAGTGTAAAGTGGGAAATGGCAAAATATCTAGAAGATACTTTGCAGAATGCTCATGGGAGAAGGCAGGCTACAGAGCTGATGGGGCCCTGTGCCCAAGACAGGGAAGATGCTGCAGACACAAAGACAGGCAGAGGGCTTCCTCCACCTCCTCTACAGGGCCGCATCACCTGTAACATAACTCAACAGGAAATTAGGAGAAGAAACTACATGTGGCGCTAGTGTCTCTGAGTGTCCTTGGGCAGAGGAGGCAGTGGCAAGTACTAGGACTTCAGAATTAGACTGGGATGCTGTGGGGACACTGGGCACAGAACCTATGCTACCTGATCTTCATTTGCTTCTGTTTGTAATGGGAATATGAATTATTAGCACAGGCATACCTCAAAGATATTGTGAGTTCAGTTCCAGACAACTGCAATAAAGCAAATATCACAATAAAGCAAGTCACACCAGATTTTTGGTTTCCCAGGTATATAAAAGTTACATTTATACTATACTTTTTTTTTTTTTTGTAGTCTATTAGGAAACCCTGGTGGCATAGTGGTTAAGTGCTACGGCTGCTAACCAAAAGGACAGCAGTTCGAGTCCAACAGGCACTCCTTGGAAATTCTAGGGAGCAGTTCTATTCAGTTCTATAGGGTTGCTAAGAGTCGGAATCAACTCGACGGCAGTGAGTTTCGTTTTGGTTTTGGTAGTCTATTAAATGTGCAATAGTATTATCTCTAAAAAAGCAATGTGCATACCTTAATTAAAAAACACTTTATCACTAAAAAATGCTAACCATCATCTGAGCCTGCAGCGAGTCATAATCTTTGTGGTGGTGATGGGTTTTGCCTCGATGTCCGTGGCTGCTGACTGATCAGGGTGGTGGTTGCTGAAGGCTGTGGGGGGCTGTGACAATTTCTTAAAATAAGATAATGAAGTTTGCCACATCGATTGACTTCCTTTTATGAAAGATTTCTCTGTAGCATGCAATGCTGTTTGGTAGCTTTTTTTTTTTTTAAATTTTATTGCATTCAGTTGAAAATTTACAGCTCAAGTAAATTTCTCACTTAAAAATCTATACACATATTGTTTTGTGACATTGATTGCAATCCCCACAACGTGACAGCACACTCCTCCTTTTTACCCAGGGTTGCCTGTGTTCATTCATCCCATTCCTGTCCCTTCCTGCTTTCCCGTCTTGCTTTTCAACAGGAGTTACCCATTTCGTCTCCTATATTTGATCGAACTAAGAAGCATGTTCCTCAAGTGTGTTAGTGTTTTGTTTTGTTTTGTTTTTTAGAGTCCTGTCTAATCTTTGTCTGAATAGTGTGCTTCAAGAATGGTTTCAGTTCTGGGTTAACAAAGAGTGTCCAGGGGCGGTAATTTCAGGAGTTCCTGCAGTCACTGTCAGACCAGTAAGTCTGGTCTTTTTTCTATACATTTCTCCCTTTCTGTCCTGGACACTCTGTTGCGATCCCTGTCAGAGCAGTCGGCGGCAGCAACCGGTCACCGTCTAGTTCTGCTGGCCTCAGGCTGGTGGAGTATCTAGTTCATGCTGTTCTTTAGTTAGTCCTTTAGGCTTTTTTTTTTTTTTTAAGCTAGTATTTTCCTTGTGTCTTTGGTTTTCTTCATTCTTCTTTGCTCCAGATGGGATGGGACCAATAGATGTATCTTAGATGACCCCTCACAAGCTTTTAAGACCCTAGATGCTACTCACCGAAGTGGGATGCAGAACATTTTCTTATGAACTATTTTATGTCAGTTAACCTAGATGTCCTCCAAGGCTATGGTCTCCAGTTCCCAGCCCCAGCTACTCAGTCCCTCGTAGTGTCTGAATATGCCTAGGAAACTTCTGTTCTTTTGCTTTGGTCCAATTGTGCTGACTTCCTCTGTAATGTGTATTGTCCTTCCCTTCAACAAAGTTGACACTTTCTACTATCTAGTTAGTGATTTCCTCTCCCTCTCCCTCCCCACTTTTGTAACCATCAAAGAACTTTTTTTTTATGTGTGTAAACCTTTCCTTGAGTTCTTATAATATTGGTCTCATACAATATTTGTCCTGTTGTAACTGTTTTATTTCACCCAACCTAATGCCCTCCAGACTTATCCATGTTGTGAGATGTTTTGCAAATTCATCATTGTTCTTTATTTTAGCATAGTCGCTATGAGTCAGAATCGACTCAACGGCAGTGGGTTTTTTGGTTTTTATCCCATTGTGTGTATGTACCATAATTTGTTTATCCATTCATCTGTTGATGGGCATTTAGGTTGTTTCCAGCTTTTTGCTATTGTGAATAGTGCTGAAATGGACATGGCTGTGCATATGTCTGTTCCTGTGACGGCTCTTATTTCTCTAGGAGATATTCCAAGGAGTGGGATTGCTGGATAGTATGGTAGCTCTATTTCCAGCTTTTTTAAGGAAGCACCATATCATTTTCCAAAATGGTTGTATCATTTTACATTCCCTCCAGCAGTGCTTAAAAGTTCCAATCTCCCCTAAAAATCACTATCATTTCTTCATGTGTGAAACGTCTTCTTTGGTGAAGTGTCTGTTCATATCCTTTCTCCATGTTTTAGCTGAATTATTTGTCTTTTCATTGTGGAATTCTTGCAGTATCTTGTAGATTTTAGAGATTAGACCCTAAAAGGATATGCCATAGCCAATTTTTTTTTTTTCCCCAGTCTGTAGGTTCTCTTTTACTCTTTTGGTGAAGCCTTTGCATGAGCTTAAGTGTTTAATTTTTAGAAGCGCCCAGTTATCTAGCTAATCTTCTGGTGTTTGTGCACTCTCAGTTATGTTGTGTATCCTATTTGTGTCATGTATTAGGGCCGCTAGCATTGTCCTCATTTTTTCTACCATAATCTTTATCATTTTAGACTTTACGTATAGGTCTTTGATCCATGTCAAGTTAGTTTTTGTGTATGGTGTCAGGTAGAGATCTTACTTCATTTTTTTTTTTTAACAGATGGACATACAATTATACCAGCATGATTTGTTAAAAAGAATATCTTTTCCCCATTTAACTGATTTTCGTCATTTGTCAAATATCAGTTCATAGATGGTTGGATTTACATCTGGGTTCTCAATTTCCTTCCATTGGTCTATGTGTCTGTTGTACCAGTGTACAGCCTGTTTTGACTACCTTGGCTGTGTAATAGATTCTAAATCAAGTAGTATGAGGCCTTCCATTCTGTTCTTCTTCTTTAGTAATGCTTTACTTATCTGGGGCCCATTTCCTTTCCATATAAAGTTGGTAATTTTTTTCTTCATCTCGTTAAAGAATGCTGTTGGAATTTAGATCAAGATTGCATTGTATCTGTAGATTGCTTTTAGTAAAACTGATATATTCACAATGCTGAGTCTTCCTATCCATGAACATGGTATGTTTTTCCACTTATGTAGGTCCCTTTTGTTTTCTTGCATTAGCGTATTGTAGTTTTCTTTGTATAGGCCTTTTAAGTCCCTGGTTAGATTTATTCCTAAGCACTTTATCTTCTTGGGGGCTACAGTAAATTGTATTGATTTGGTGATTTCCTTTTTGAAGTTCACTTTGTTGGTGTAGAGGAATCCAGCTGATTTTTGTATGTTAATCTTGTACCTGCTACTTTGCTAAAATCTTCTATTAGTTCTAGCAGCTTTCTCATGGATTCTTTCGGGTTTTCTCTGTATAAGATCATATCAAATGTGAATAGTTTTACCTCTTTCTTACCAATTTGGATGCTGTTTATTTCCTTTTCTTACCTTATTGCTCTAGCTAGGACTTCCAGCACAATGTTGAATAAGAGTGGTGATAGAGGTCATCCTTGTCTCGTTCCCAGTCTCAAGAAGAATGTTTTCAGTCTCTCTCCATTTAGAATGATGTTGGCTGTTGGTTTTGTGTAAATGCCCTTTATTATATTGAGGAATTTCTCTTCTATTGCCATTTTGCTGAGAGGTTTTATCAAGAATGGATGTTGGACATTGCCAAATGCCTTTTCTGCATCAATTGATAAGATCATGTGGTTCTTTTATTTATGAGATGGATTTTGTTGATTGATTTTCTAATGCTAAACAATCTCTGCATTTTTTTCTTTTCTTTCTTTCTTTTTTTTTTTTTATAGTGCTATCTCCCTTGGCATCAATCCCACTTGGTCATGATATATTATTTTTTTGATATGCTGTTGAATTCTATTGGCTAGAATTTTGTTGAGGATTTTTGTGTCTATGTTCATGAGGAATATTGGTCTGTAATTTTCTTTTCTTTCTTTCTTTTTTTTTTTTTTTTTGTGGTGTCTTTGCCTGGTTTTTGTATCTGGGTTATGCTGGCTTCATAGAATGAGTTCAGGAATATTCTTTCCTTTTCCATGCTCTGAAATAGCTTGAGTAGTATTGGTGTTAGCTCTTCTCTCGAAGTTTGGTAGAATTCTCCAGGGAAACCATCCAGGCCAGGGCTTTTTTGTTGTTGTTGTTGTTAGAAGTTTTTTTTTTTTCTTTTAACCTTTTCAATCTCTTCCTTTGTTCTGGGTCTGTTTAGTTTTTCTACCTCAGTGTGTGTTAGTTTAAAAAAAAGTAGGTAGTATTTTCTAGAAATTTGCCTGTTTCTTCTATTTTTTTCGAATTTGTTGGAGTACAATTTTTTCATAGTATTCTGTTGTGATCATTTTTGCTTCAGTTAGGTCTGTTGTAATATCTCCCATCTCATTTCTTATTTGGATTATTTGCTTCCTCTCCTATTTACTTTCTGTCACTTTGGCCAGTGGTTTGTGAATTTTGTTGATCTTTGTTGATTCTTTCAGTTATTTTTCTATTCTCTATTTCATTTATTCCTGCTCTAATCTTTGTTATTTTCTTTATTCTGTTGACTGTGGGCTTCTTTATGCTGCTGTCTTTCCATTTGTTCAAATCGTAGGGTTGATGTTTTCATTTAGGCCCTTTCTTCTTTTTTGATGCGTGGGTTTATTGATATAAATTGACCTCTAAGCACTCCTTTTGCTGTATCTCAAAGGTTTTGGTAACATGTTTCCATTCTTATTTGATTTTATGATTTTTTAAAAATCTCATCCTTGATCTTTTCTATAACCCAGTATTTTTTAAGAAAGGAGTTGTTCAATTACCCTGAATTTGATTTTTTTTCCCTTGCTGTTTCAGTTACTGATTTCTACTTTTATGGCATTATGAACAGAAAAGATGCATTGTATTGTTTTCATGTTTTGGATTTTGTTAAGACTTGCTTTGTGACTAAAATGTGGTCCATTCCGGAGAATGTTCCATGTACATTGAAAGCAAAGGTATACTTTGCTGCTCTTTGGTGGAGTGTTCTGTGTATGTCTATGAGGACAAGTTGGTTGATTGTGGCCTTTAGATCTTCTGTATTTTTAGTGTGTTTCTTTCTATATGTTCTGTCCTTCAGTGAAAGTGATGTGTTGAAGTTTCCTACTATTATTGTGGAACTGTTTAGTTCTCTTTTCAATGCTGTCGGAGTCTGTTTTATGTATTTTGTAACCCGATCACTGGGTATGTGTATATTTATTACGGTTATGTCTTCCTGATATCTGTTTCATTATTCATCATCAGTTTCATTATTGTTGATTTTGAGTTTGTTGAGTGTATTTTTTCTTTTGATTGGTAGGCTTAATAGCTTCTTTTGTGATTACCTTGAAATCTACCTTTTTTTAATAAGTTTAAACCAGTCTTTTATTTCTTAATATTGCCTTGACTCCCTCTCTGTATGAAGTTCTATGACTATACCATTTATTACTTCTTTTTTGTTCTGATGTCAACATTTACATATTGACATCTCTTGTTCCTATTTTCAGTCTTTTAGCATAGTTTTGTTTTTGTGAATCCCCTATCTATCCTGTGTCCTAGTCTTGGATTGTTGTCTGGTGTTGTTTGTTCTCTAACCAGAGGACTCTCTTTAATATTTCTTGCAATTTTAGTCTATTTTTTACAAATTCCCTTAGGTTCTGTTTATCTGGACATGACCTAATTTTACCATCATATTTGAGAGACAATTTTGCTGGATATATAATTCTTGACTGGCAATTTTTTTCCTTCAAGGCTTTATATATGTCATTCCATTGTTTTCTTGCCTGCATGGTTTCTGCTGAGCAATCAGAGTTTAGTCTTGTTGTTTCTCCTTTGTAGGTGACTTTTTATTTATCCCAAGCCACTCTCAAGATTCTTTCTTTGACTTTGACCTTGGCAAGTTCTATTATGTTGTCTTGGTGACTTCCTTCTAGGGTCTACCCTTGTCTTGGTTATCTAGTGCTGTGGTAACAGAAATATCACAAGTGGATGGCTTTAACAAAGAGAAATTAATTTTTTCACAGTACAGTAGGCTAGAAGTCCAAATTCAGGGTGCCAGCTCCAGGGAAATGCTTTCCCTCTCTGCTGACTCTAGAGGAAGGTACTTCTTGTCAAACTTCCCCTAGTCTGGGAGCCTCTCCAAGCAGGAACCCTGGATCCAAATGATGTACTCTGCTCCTGGTGCTTCTTTCTTGGTGGTATGAGGTCCCCAACTCTCTGCTTGCTTCCCTTTCCTTTTATCTCTTGTAAGATAAAAGGTGGTGCAGGCCACACCCCAGGGAAACTCGCTGTACATTGGATCAGGGATGTGACCCGTGTAAGGGTGCTACATCCTACCCTAATCCTCTTTAATCACAGGCAGATTATGATTTATAATGCATAGGAAAATCACAAAATGTCAGACAGCCACACAATACTGGGAATTATGGTCCAACCAAGTTGACACATATTTTGGGGGCACACAATTCAATCCATGACATTCCACCTTCTGGCAACCCAAAATTCAAGTCCTTGTCACATGTAAAACATATTCACCCTGTCATATCATAACAAAAGTCTTAAATCAACTCCAAGCCCAAAATTCAAAAATTCCTCTTCATCTGTGAGACCTAGAATACAAATTATCTTCTTCTAAAGTACAACGGCAGAACAGGCACAAGCTAGACGTTTCCAAAGCAAATAGGAGAAATTGGTGGAAAAGAAGACATTAACAGGTACCAAGCAAGTCAGCAGAATGCGTTACATTAGCCCTCATGGCTTGAAAATAATCCTGTGTTCTCTGAGACCATTTATATTATTGCCCTACCCTCCAGACTCCAGGTATTGGGCACACTCTCTGGATTCTGAGTGGAGGCCCCTTGGCTCTGGGCTTCAAGTCCACCTTCCAGGTCCACTGGGATGGCAACTCTGCTCCTTCGGCTTTAGGTGCGCCATTGTCCTAATCCATCTGAGTGGTGACTCCGCCCTTAGAAACACCAGAGGCCATGGCTCCACCCTTTGAAACCCCAGAGGTTGTGACCATACCTTTTGAGACTGAGGCAGCTTAGCTTCTTGTATTTTTTGTCCTCCTGGCTTTCAGGCCTCGCACCCACATCTACCCTTCTGGGACAAGTGTTTCAAAGCTCAGTAGCTCCACTGATAAGTCCCTGGAGGCATCCCATTCCTCCAGGAAACCTCCTGCTCACAGGCACTCAGCTTTCTCACTCCATGTGTAGGCTCCAGCACTGTCTGGCTCTAGTCTCCTGGTTCTGCTGCTGCCAGTTCTCTACTGTTGCCAGACCTCCACTACTGCTGGTCCTCTGCTGCTGTTTCTCGCTGTCTGTGTCATCTCCAGTGTAACAGCTCTCATCATTTCTTTCTGAGTCCTCTATCCATTCAGAGTTTCAAAACTGCTCCCAAATTTTGGGTATCTGTTAGAGCAGCACTCCACTCTCGGTACCAAATTCTGTCTTAGTTATCTAGGGCTACTATAACAGAAATACAACATTTTCTGTCTTACACTCCAGTACAATCCCTGTCTGAAGAGTTGGCTTCAGGAATGGTTCCAGTCTTGGGCTAACAAACAGTCCAGGAACCATTACCTTCAGGATCCCTCTAGACTCAGTCAGATCATTAAGTCTGGTCTTTTTGTGAGAATTTATGATCTGCATCCCACTGTTCTCCTGCTCCATCAGGGATTCTCTGTTCTGTTCCCTGTCAGGGCAGTAATCGGTGGTAGCAGGGAATACCTAGTTCTTCTGGTCTCAGGCTGATGTACTCTCTGGTTTATGTGGCACTTTCTGTCTCTTGGGCTCATCTTTATCTTATGTTTTTGGTGTTATTCACTCTCCTTTGCTCCAGGTGGGTTGGGACTAATTGATGCGTCTTAGATGGCCTCTTGCAAGTGTTTAAGATCCCAGATGCCGCTCACCAAAGTGGGATGCAGAATATTTTCTTAATACATTTTGTTATGCCAATTGACTTAGATATCCCCTGAAACCATGGTCCCAAAATCCCTATCCCTGCTACTCTGGCCTTTGAAACATTTATTCATATTCAGGAAACCTCTTTGTTTTTGGTTTAGTCCAGTTGTGCTGACCTCTCCTGTATTGTGTGTTGTCTTTCCCTTCACCTAAAATAGTTCTTGTCTGCTATCTAATTCATGAATACCCCTCTCCATCCCTCCCCACCCTTGTAACCATCAAAGAATATTTTCTCCTGTGTTTAAACCTTTTCTTAAGTTCTTATAATAGTGGTCTCATACAATATTTATCCTTTTGCAACTGACTAATTTCACTTAGCATAATGCCTTCCAGTTTCATTCATATTATGAGATGTTTCACAGATTCATCATTGTTCTTAATCATTGCATAGTATTCCATTATGTGAATATACCATAATTTATTCATCCATTCATCTGTTGATGGGCACTTTGGTTGTTTCCATGCTTCTGCTATGGTAACCAGTGCTGCAATGAACATGAGTGTGGATATATCTATTCATGTGAAGGCTCTTATTTCTCTAGGATATATTCCAAGGAGTGGAATTGCTGGATCGTATGGTAGTTCTGTTTCTAGCTTTTGAAGGAAGTGCCAAATCAATTTCTAAAGTGGTTCTACCATTTTACATTCTAACCAGCAGTGTATAAGTGTTCCAGTCTCTCCACAACCTCTCCAACATTTATTATTTTGTGTTTTTCAGGTTAATGTCAGCCTTCTTGGAGAGACATGGTATCTCATTGTACTTTTGATCTGCATTTCTCTAATGGCTAACGATCATGAGCATTTCCTAAAGTAACTGTTAGCAGCGTGCATGTCTTCTTTGGTGAAGTGTCTGTTCACATCCTTTGCCCATTTTTTAGCTGGGCTATTTGTCTTTTTGTTGTTGAGTTTTTGCAGTATCACATAAATTTCAGAGATCAGCTGCTGATTGGAATCGTAATAGCTAAAAATTTTTTCCCTGTTGACAGGTAATCTTTTTACTCTTTTGGTGAAGTCTTTGGATGAGCATAGATGTTTGATTTTTAGGAGCTCCCAGTTGTCCACTTTCTCTTCTGCATTGTTAGTAATGTTTTGTATACTGTTTATGTCATGTATTAGGGCCCCAAGTGTTGTTCCTAGTTTTTCTTCCATGATCTTTATCGTTTTAGATTTTATATTTAGGTCTTTGATCCATTTTGGGTTAGTTTTTGTGCCTGGTGTGAAGTATGGGTCTTGTTTCATTTTTTTTTTTTTTTTTTTGGCCAGATGGATATCCAGTTATGTCAACACCGTTTCTTAAACAGACTGTCTTTTCCCCATTTAACAGACTTTGAGCCTTTGTCAAATACGAACTGCTCATATGTCAGTGGATTTATGTCTGGATTCTCAATTCTGTTCCATTGGTCTATGTATCTGTGGCACCAATACCAGGCTGTTTTGTCTACTGTGGCGGTATAATATGTTCTAAAATCAAGTACTGTGATGCCTCCCACTTAGTTCTTCTTTTTCAGTAATGCTTTTCTTATCCGGGGCCTCTGTCCCTTCCATATGAAGTTGGTGATCTGTTTTTCCATCTCATTAAAAAATGTCATTAATATTTGGATTGGGATTGCATTGTGTCTATAGATTGCTTTGGGTAGAATAGACATTTTTACAATGTGGAGCCTTCCTATTCATGAGCAAGGTATATTTTTCCACTTGTGTTGGTCTCTTTTGGCTTCTTGCAGTGGCGTCTTGTAGTTTTCTTTGTATAGGTCTTTTACATCTCTGGTTAGATTTATGCCTAACTATTTTATCTTCTTGGGGGCTATTTTAAATTGTATTGATAGGGTGATTTCCTCTTCAACATTCTCTTTATTGGTGTAGAGGAATCCAACTGATTTTTGTATGTTTATCTTGTACCTTATAATCTGCTGAACTCTTCTATTAGTTTCAGTAGTTTTCTTGAGGATTTTTTAGGGTTTTCTGTGTATAAGGTCATGACATCTGCAAACAGCGATACGTTTACTTCTTTGTCAATTTGGGTGCCCTTTATTTCTTTATTTGTCTAGCCTAATTGCTCTGGCTAGGACCTCCAGCATAATGTTGAACAAGAGTGGTGATAAAGGGCATCCTTGTCTGGTTTCTGTTCTCAACGGGAATACTTTCAGATTCTCTTCATTTAAGATGATGTTGGCTGTTGGCTTTGGCTTTGAATAAATACCCTTTATTATGTTGAGGAATTGTCCTTCTATTCTTATTTTGCTGAGAGTTTTTATCATGAATGCATGTTAAATTTGCCAAGTGCCTTTTCTGCATCAGTTGATAAGATTATGTGGTTCTTGTCTTTTGTTTTATTTGTTTTTATTTTGTTTTATTTTACATTGATTGTTTTTCTAATGTTGAACCATCCCCGCATACCTGGTATGAACCCAACTTGGTTATGGTGAATTTTTTTTTTTTGATGTGTTGTTGAATTCTGTTGACTAGAATTTTGTTGAAGATTTTTGTGTCTAAGTTTATGAAGGATATTGGTCTGTAATTTTCTTTTTTTGTGGTGTCTTTTTTTACCTGCTTCTGGTATCAGGGTTATACTGGCTTCATAGGATGAGTTTGAGAGTACACCATTCTTTTCTATGCTCTGAAATACCTTTAGTAGTAGTGGTATTAATTCTTCTCTGAAAGTTTGATAAAAATCTCCAGGGAAGCCATTGTGGCCATGGCTTTTTGGGGGAGATTTTTTAAATTACCTTTTCAATCTTTTCTTTTGTTATGGATTTATTTAGTTCTTCTACCTCTGTGTTAGTTTAGGTAGTGTGTTTCTAGAAATTTGTCCATTTCTTCTAGGTTTTCAAATTTGTTAGAGTACAATTTTTCATAGTAATCTAAATGATTCTTTTAATTTCAGTTGGTGCTCTTTTGATATTGCCCATCTCATTTCTTACTCAAATTATTTTCTTAGTCTCCTTTTTTTCTTTTGTCAGTCTGGCCAATAGTTTACTGATTTTTGTTAATCCTTTCAAAGAACCAGCTTTTGGTCTTGTTAACTCTTTCAATTGTTTTTCTGTTCTCTACTTAATTCTCCTTAGATTTTTATTATTTACTTTTTTCTAGTGCTTGAGGCTTTCTTTTGTTGCTCTCTTTCTATTTGTTCAAGTTGTAGGGATAATTCTTTGATTTTGCCCCTTTCTTCTTTGTGTGTGTGTGTGTGTGTGCGTGTGTGTGCATTTATTGCTATAAATTGGCCTCTGAGCACTACTTTAGCTGTGTCTCAAAAATTCTGATAGAAAGTGTTTTCATTCTTGTTGGATTCTATGAATTTCTTTATTCTGTCCTTAATTTCTTCTGTAACCCAGTCTTTTTTGAGCAAGTTGTTGTTCGGTTTTCATGTGTTTTATTTCTTTTCCCTGCTTTTCTCTGTTATTGATTTCTACATTTATGGCCTTATGGTCAGAGAAGGTGCTTTGTAATATTTTGATGTTTTAGATTCTGTTAAGGCTTGCTTTATGAGCTAATATGTGGTCTATTTTAGAGAATGTTCCATGTCCTTTGGAAAAAAAGTGTACTCGGCTGCTGTTGGGTGTTGTTTTCTGTATATGTCTATGAATACAAATTGGCTGACTGTGTCATTTAGATCTTCTGTGTCTTTATTGAACTTCTTTCTGGATGTTCTGTCCTTCACTGAAAGTGCTGTGTTGAAATTTGCTACTATCATTGTGGAGCTGTCTGTCTTGCTTTTCAATGCTGTTGGAGCTTGATTTATGTATCTTGAAGCCTGTTGTTAGGTGCATAAGTATTTAATATGATAATATCCTCCTGGTATATTGTCCCTTTAATCATTATATAGTGTCCTTCCTTATCCTTTGTGGTGGATTTAACTTTAAAGTCTATTTTGTCAGAAATTAATATTGCCACTCCTGGTCTTTTTTGGCTGTTGTTTGCTTGATATATGTTTTTTCCATCCTTTGAGTTTTTGTTCATCTGTGTCTTTAAGTCTAAGGTGTTTGTCTTGTAGGCAGCATATAGATGGATCCTGTTTTTTTTTTTTTTTTTTAATCCATTCTGCCACTCTCTGTCCCTTTATTGGTGCATTTAGTGCATTTACCTTCAACATAATTATGGATAGGTGCACTAGTTTTTATGAGTTTAGTTCAGTCATTTTGATGTCTTTTTGTGTGTGTGTTGTTGATAGTTTCTTTCTTCCACTTAATTTTTTTTGTGCTGAGTAGTTGTTCTTATACATTGTCTTTTCTTCTTTTTCATTGTTGTTGATTTTGTTTTTGCTGAGTCTTTATGTTTTTCTTGTATTTTATTTTGATTTATGGGATTGTTTGTCTCCTTTGTGGTTACCTTATTATTTTCCCCTATTTTTCTAAGTTTTAACCAAATTTTTATCTCTTTATATTGCCTTGACTTCCTCTCCAAATGAAAGATCCATGACTACATTTTTTAGTCCCTCGTTATTGATTTGATGTTGTCATCTTTTACATAATAACATAGCTGTTTCCTTGTTGTTTTTTTTATCTTGATTTATTTTTTTGATTTCCTTATCTGGGTTGACATCTGGCTGCTCTAGTCTTTGGTTGTTATCTGATGCTACTGATTTTCTGACCAGAGTACTCCCTTTAGTATTTTTTTAGTTTTGATTTTTGCAAATTCCCTAAACTTCTATTTATCTGGAAATGTCCTAATTTTGTCTTCATATTTGAGAGACGGTTTTGCTGGATATATGATCCCTGGCTGGCATTTTTTTTTTTTTTTCCTTCAAGTCTTTATATATGTCATCCCATTGTCTTTTTGTCTTCATGATTTCTGCTGAATAGTCCGGGCTTATTCTTATTGACTCTCCCTCATAGGTGACTTTTCATTTATCCCTAGCTGCTGTTTAAATTCTCTCTTTATCTTTGGTTTTGGCAAGTTTGGTTTTGGTGACTTTCTTTTGGGATCTACACCAGTGTGGGGTTCGATGAGCATCTTGAATAGATATCTTCTTGTCCTTCATGATATCAGGGACATTTTCTGCCAACAATTCTTCAACAATTCTCTACGTATTTTTCGTTTCCCCCCCTGTTCTGGTACTCCAATCACTCATGGGTTATTTCTTTTGATAGAGACCCACATGATTCTTAGGTTTCTTCATTTTTTTTTAATTCCTTTATGTGTTTTGGGAGCTTGTTGAAGAGATCATATTTTGGTTCTTTATGTGATTTGATGTTGACTGTTGTCTCTGAGCCATCTATAAGTTATTGTATTATTTATTTTATGTTTGCTTACTGTGTCATAGCTCCTTGCTTTGTTTTGTTTTGTTATACCCAAGTAGGCTGCTCGGGTTAGCTAGCTTGATTATTTGTGCCTTTGAAGCTCTAATGTCCTGTCACCAGATTACTAGAGCAGTTACCAGGTATATAAGCCTAGGAGTCAATTTGCTTTTCTTTTATGGGTTCATCTCAAGTGTCCAGGTAGCCTGTCACCAAGTGTCTGGTACAGGCTCTCAACTACGGTCTTAGAGGAACAGTGGTGGTATATGCATGGGTTTCTGGTTGCAGCAGGGGGGTCACACTCTGAGCAAGGCAGGGGGCTGAAAGCCTTCCCCCGAGTGTCTAGGAAGGAGGTGCTGAAATGGGGCCACATGGGTCCATGCAGGGGTGAAAGGCATTCAAAGTCCATGCACAGCTTGTGCCTGGACAGGAGCCACTTCTGCCCTAAGTTCCCACTTAGAGGAGCCAGCAGATTATTTTTTCCCTGTTTCTTAATTTGTTCCTTCTCCAAAACCAGGAGAATGGGTCTGGGTGTGTAACAGGACCTATCTCAGGCCCAGAGAAATTGACTGTCATTGAAGCCAGCTTGGGGCCTGAGGCAGAGGGAGGAGGCATCAGATAAATAGAGGAGAGATTTCTTTCAAAAGGGGAGCTATTTGATCCACACAGTAAATTAGATGCAAACACTTATGCCAAGAGTGGTTTCCTTCACTGATTTTGGAGGTGTGAGTAGACTCTGTGCTGTCAGCTCTCTGAGGCTAAGGAAACCACGTCCTGAACGCTACGGCCAGCCCTGCTGCAGTTGCACCAGGGGATCGAGGCTGAGGGGCACTGTTTTCTGCCAAGTCAGGTCTGGCTTCTGAACCATCTCTCCCCACACCCTGCCACTCAATTTGATTTCTTAACTTTGCCTTTGATGTTCAGGGCTCCTAGCTTGTCATACATGTAATTGATTCACTTGTTTTTTTCAGGGTCTTTGTTATAAGAGGGACCACCAGAAGCATCTGACTACTCCACCTTCTTGGCCCCACCTCCACTTTCCTTTCCTTTTATCTCTTGTGAGATAAAGGGTGGTGCAGGCAACACCCCAAGGAAACTCCCTTTACATTGGGTCAGGGATGTGACCTGAGCAAGGATGTTACATTCTACCCTAATCCTCTTTAACCACAGGCAGAG